>NW_006408816.1:1101171-1111464 GCF_000296735.1 Chrysochloris asiatica
CAGATTCCTCATGAGCACAATTAAGTGTTCTGGAATACTCATACTTTGCAATGTTGTCCATAGCTTGTCATGATCCACACAATCGAAAGCCTAACCTCTGAAAGTTCTCTATCAATGTATGCTTGCAGACATTTCTATATTAGCTTTAGTGAAATTTTACTCTCATGGGATATCAAAGATATTGTCCAATGATTTCCACATTCCGCACTCTCTTTGGAATGGGCACAAACACAGATCTCTTCCAGTCAGTTGGCCAGATAGCTGTCTTCCAATTTTCTTGGCATAGATGAGTGAGTGCCTTCAGTGCCACCTCACTTTCTTGAACTATTTCAAATTTTTTTGCCATCAACTCCTGGTGCCTTGTTCTTCCAATTCCTTCAATGCACCTTGGACTTCTTCCTTCAGTATCATTAGCTCTTTATCATATACTACAGGAGCTCTGGTAGCATAGTGGTTACAAATTGGGCTGTGGACCACAAGGTCAGCAGTTCAAAACTACCATCTGCTCCGTGGGAGAAAGATGAGGCTTTCTGCTCCCGTAAAGATTTCCAGCCTTGGAAACCCTGTACAGGGTCGCTATGAGTCGGAACCAACTCCACGGCACATAACAACAACAACCTCCTGAAATGGTTGAACATCAACTATTTCTTTTTGGTACAATATCTCTGTGTATTCCTTCCATCTGCTTTTGATACTTTCTGTATCATAATAATTTGCCCAGAGTCCTTTAATACCAAAAATCGAAGCTTGAGTTTTTTCTTCAGTTCCCCCAGCTTGAGAAATCCTGAGCGTGTTCTTTCTTTTTGGTTTTCTGACTCCAGGTCTTTGCACATTTTTTGTAATATTTGACTGTCTTCTCGAGTTGACCTTTGAAATGTTCTGTTCAGCTCTTGTGCCTCCTCATTTCTTCCATTTGCTTTAGCATCTCTATGCTAGGGAGCAAGTTTCAGCATCTCTTCTGACATCTGTTTTAATCGTTTTCTTCTTTCTTGTCTTCTTAAAAACTTTTTGCTTTCTTACTGTATAATGTTTTTAATGTCATCCCACAACTCTTCTAGTCTTCGATCTTTAGTGTTGAGTGTATCAAATCTGTTCTTCAGATGATCTCTACATTCAGATGGGATATATTCAAGGTCATATTTTGGCTCTCATGGCTTGTTTTCATTTTTTTCAGCTTCAGTTTCAATTTGCGTGTGAGCAATTGATGGTCTGTTCCACAATCTGTCCCTGGCCTTGTCTTGACTTATGATATGGTGCTTTTCCATCATCTATTTCTGCAGATGAAGTCAATTTGGTTTCTGTGTATTCCATCTGGTGAGGTCCATGTATATAATCATCTCTTATGCAGTCTAAAGAAGGTATTGAAATGAACAAATCATTGGTTTTGTAGAAGTCTATCATGCAATCTCCAGCATCATTTCTTTCTCCAAGGCCATATTTTCTAACTACTGATCCTGCCTCTTTGTTCCCAACCTTTGCATTCCAATCACCAGTAATGAGCAAAACATCTTGATTGCATGTTTGATCAATTTCAGATTGAAGAAGTTGGTAGAATTCTATTTCATCCTCACTGGCTTTAGTGGTCGGTGTGTAAATTTGAATAATAGTGATATTAACTGGTCTTCCTTGTAGGAGCATGGATATTGTCCTACCACAGACAACATCGTATCTCATGACTGATCTGGATATATTCTTTTTGACAATGAATGCAACACCATTCCTCTTCAATTTGTCATTCTAGGCATAGTAAACAATTTGGTGTCAGATATAAAATGGCCAATACCAGTACATTTCAGCTCACTGTTGTTGTTGTTGTTAAGTACCGTGGAGTCGGTTCCAACTCATAGTGACACTGCACAGGGTTTCCGAGGCTGTAAACCTTTACAGGAGCAGAACACCTTATCTTTCTCCCACGGAACCGTTGATAGTTTCAAACTGCTGACCTTAAGATTAGCAGCCCGATTCCTAACCCTACGCTACTCAGCTCACTAATGCCTAAGATATTGAAATTTATACATTCCATTCATTTTTGATAATTTCCCATTTTCCTAGATTCATACTTCATACATTCCGTGATCCAATTATTAATGGATGTTTTCATTTTGTACTGTGCCCTATCAGCATATGAAGGTCCTGCGTGTTTTACTCCTACAGACTTTACTCCATTCACATAATCACGGTCAACTCTACTTTGAGGAGGCAGTTCTTCCCCAGTTGAATTTTGAGTGTGTTCCAACCTCAGGGCCTCATTTTCCAGCACTATATCTAACAGTGTTTTTCTGCTATTCATAAAGTTTTCAGTGACTGAATTTCTGAAACAGTTTGTCACTCCTTCTTCCTAGTCTGTCTTCATCTATAAGATCATCTGAAACTTATCCACCATAGGTGACCCTGCTGGTATTTAAAATATTGGTGGCATAGCTTTCAGAATAACAGCAACTCACAAGCCACCACAGTATGACAAACTGACAAATGAGTGGTGGCCATAGCGTATTAATTTTTATTTATTAAAATATTAATATGGTACTCTGGTAGCATAGTGGTTACCAGTTGGGCTTCGAACTGCAAGGTCAGCAGTTTGAAACTACCAGCTGTTCTGCGGGAGAAAGATGAGGCTTTCTGCTCCCATAAAGATTTATAACCTTAGAAACTCTGTACAGGGTCGCTGTGAGTCAGTACCGACTCCACAGCACTTAACAACAGTTTCGCTTAGGAATCCTTGTGTGGTGCTGTGGGCTAATGCATCAGACTGCAAAGTTATTTGAACAGCAAGGTTGTTAGTTCAAGCTCAACAGCTGCTCTTTAGAAATCCTATACAGGGTCACTATGGGTGGGAATAGACTTGATCGCACTTTAACAACAACAACAAGTTTCTCATAAAGTATGCCACACTTGGGTTACTCATGGTACTTTCTATACCTACTGCAGAAATGTGCGGGTTAGCAAATTGCAGCTTTATAGTAATAAATGAAAGACAATTTGGGAAACTAGTTTTAATTTTTAGAAAAAAAAATAAGCCTTAGTGTGGAAATTTTACTTGGAAAAAATAATAGGAAACAATACATAAAAAACATTTTAAATTCTCAAAATGAGGAATGTGGATTTATTATTATTTTATTTTAAATTTTCTTCTAATTATTATACTGAGAAATACGATTTAGTGGATTTCTGACCAAGCATCTTATTTGTGCACACTCACAGAAACATACTTGAAATTGAATAAACGTATATAGAAGTAGGAAATATATCTGAGAAAGGAATAGGGAAATAAATAATGAAAATGAGGGATTGCTATAGCTTAATAAAGTTTACAAAGAACTTGCCTAATATGATGGTTTAGAAAGATCCTTGGAATTTAATCACAATTAAATTTCAATGATTACTTTTCCATTAATTATGTGTTAGATAGAGTAAATTATTTAACTGTATGAATTTCTCATCTCTGAAATGGATATACAGAGTATTGTTCTGAGATACTGTGTATCACAAAGCCTTCCTAAATTGTAAACCACTATACAAATTTCGGGAGTCCTGGTGTGGTGGTGTGGGTTAATACGTCAGACTGCAAAGTTGTTTGAACTGCAAGGTCAGTGGTTCATGCTCACCAGCTTCTCATTGGAAACACTATACAGGGTCACTATGGGTCGCAGTCAAATTGAAGGCATTTAACAACCACAACAAATACCAATTTCAGAGCTTACAGAAAGAGTGATTTCTGAAATTATTCATATTCCAGAGACGATTTCCGAGATGAAATAAATTGGACCGATACAATTGTTCTCATTTTGTGCTTGAGGAATCTAGATATGAAAAAGCAAAGAGTAACCTAGACACAACTGGAATCTGGTTTCTGAGTCTTCAACTGTGGAACCCTCGTAGCATGAACCATGGTGTTTCTGAACCAAAAGTATACATATTTATAGTACACAAAGAGAACCAAAAAAATTAAACCACAAACCCACTACCCTGTTTTGTTGTTGTTGTTATTAGTTCCATCGAGTCAGTACCAACTCATAGCAACCCAATCACAACAAAACAAAACACTGTCCAGTCCAATGCCAAACTCACAATTACTGCCATACTCAACCACATTGCTGCTGCCATTCTGCCAATCCATCTCACTGGGGGGGTCTTCCTTTTTTTCTCTGACCCTCCACTCTACCAAACCTGATATCATTCTCCAGAGACTGGTCTCTCCTGATACTATCATCAAAGTATGAGACACAAATTCTTACCATCCTGGCTTCCAAGGAGTACTCTTGCTTTACTTCTTCCAACACAGATTGGTTTGATCTTTTGGCAGTCCATGGTAATTTCAATATTCCCCTCCAATACTGTAACTCAAATGCATCAATTATTTTATGGTCTTTCTTATCACTGTCCAACTTTCACATGCATATGAGGTTATTGAAAATACCTCATTGGGTCAACTTAGGTCAGGTGCACCATAGTCCTCAAATGGACAGCTTTGCTTTTCAACACTTTAAAGAGAGGTTTTGTGCAGCAGCTTTGCCAAATACAATACGTCCTTTGATTTCTTGACTACTGCTTCCATGAGTGTTGATGGTTGATCCAAGAAAAATGAAGTCTTTCACAACTTCAATCTTTTCTCCATTTATATGGATATTACTTATAGTCCAGTGGTGAAGATTTGGTTTTCTTTTTGTTGACATGCAAACCATATAGAAGGCTGTGGTCATTAATCTTTATCAATAAGTGTTTTAAGTCCTCTTTGCTTTCAGCAAGCAAGGTTTCATCTGTATATCACAGGTTGTTAATGAGTCTTCCTCCAATCCTGATGCCATGTTTTTCATACAATCCAGTTTGTTGGATTATTTGCTCAGCATACAGATTTAATATAACTATGGTGAAAGAATACAACCCTGGTTCACACCTTTCCTGATTGTAAACCATTCGGTGTTCCCTTGTTCTGTTCTAACAGCTGCTTCTTAGTCTATGTACAGGTACCTAATGAGCACAATTAAGTGATCTGGAACAATCATTATTCACAATCTTGTCCGTAGCTCGTCATGATCCATAGAATTGAAAGCCTTTGTGTAGTCAATGCAACACAGATAAACATCTTTCTGGTATTCTTTGCTTTCAATCAAGATGCATCTGATGTCAGCAATAATATCCCTCATTCCATGTCCTCTTCTGAATCAGGCTTAAACCTCTGGAAGTTGTTGGTCAATGGATGGTTACAACCATTTTTTTTATTATCTTTAGTAAAACTTTACTTGCATGGGAATCAGTGATTTCCAATGATTTCCTCATTCCATTGAGCCACCTCTTTTTGCAGTGGTCACAAATACATATCTCTTCTAGTTGTTTTGCAAGGTAGTTGTCTTCCAAATTGCATGGTCTAGATGAGTGAGTGCCTCCAGTGTTGCATCAGTTTGTTGAAAGATTTCAATTTGCATTCCATCTATTCCTGGTTCATTGTTCTTTGCCAGTGCCTTCAACGCACCTTGGACTTCTTCCTTCAGGATCATTGGCTCTTGATCATATACTACATCGTGAAATAGTTGAACTTTGACCATTTCTTTTTGATACAGTGACTGTGTGTATTCTTTTCACCTTCTTTTTATGGTTTCTACATCATTCAATATTTTGCCCATCTGTGGCTTTAATTTTTTCTTCATTTCCCTCAGCTTGAGAAATGGAGAGGTTGTTCTTCCCTTTTGGTTTTCTAACTTCTGGTCTTTGAATATTTTATTATAATATTTGACTTTGGGTTCTCAAGCTGACCTTTGAGATTTTCTGTTCAGCTCTTATACCTCCTCATTTCTTCCATTTTCTTTAGCATCTATATGCTGAGAACAGGATTCATAGTCTCTTTCAACATCCATTTTGGTTGTTTTCTTCTTTCTTGTCTTCTTAATTTCCTTCCCTTTCTTCCTAAAGTATGTACTTAATGTCTTCCCCAAACTCATCTGGTCTTTGGTCTTTAGTGTGTGAATTTAGATGTCATATATTCCAGGTCATATTTTGGCTCCTGTAGACTTGTTTTAATTTCCCTCACCTTCAGCTTTAAGTTGCCTGTGAGCATTTGATGGTCTGTTACACAGTCTGCCTCTGGACTTGTTTCAGCTGATGATTTAGCTAATGTTTTAGCTTTTTCACCATCTCTTTCCACATATATAGTCAGTTTGATTCTGTGTATTCTACCTGGTGAGGTCCATGTGAGTACTCATCTTTTATGTTGTTTAAAAAGGTATATGCAGTGAAGAAATCTCGGTCTTGCAGATTCCTTCATGATGTCTCAAGCATAATTTCTATCGCTAACTACCAATCTTTCCTCTTTGTGCCCAACTTTTACATTCTAATGCCAGTAGTTATCAATACATCTTGATTGCATGTTTGTTCAATTTCAGATTGAAGAAGTTGGTGGAATTCTTCAATTTCATCACTGGGTTTAATGGTTGCTGCATAGATTTGAATAATAGTGTTATCAACTGGTCTTCCTTGTAGGCATGTGGATATTATCCTATTACATACAGGGTTGTACTTCAAGACAAATCTTGATATATTCTTTTTGTTGGTGAACATGATGCCTTTCCTCTTCAGTTTATCATTCCTGATATAATAAACCAAGTGATTATCTGATTCAGAATGACCAATCCAATACCAGTCCATTTCAGCTCAGTAATCCTAAGATATTGATGTTTATGTATTCATTTAATTTTTGACAATTTCTGATTTTCCTAGATTCACATTTCATACATTCCATGTTCCAATTATTAATGGATGTTTACAGCTGTTCGTCTTCATTTTGCATTGTGTCCCATCTGCAAATGAATGTCCCAAAGGCTTAATTTTATTTGTTTCATCACAGTCGATTTTACTTTGAGGAGGCAGATCTTCCCCAGTCACATTTTGCGTGCCTTCCAACCTGAGGGTTCATTTTCTGCCAATATATCTGATAATATTCTGGTGCCGACAGTGTTCTAATTGCTAATCTAGGTTTTCAATATTCAGTATTCTGGTGCTGACAGTGTTCTAACTTACGTTCATAAAGTTTTCATCATGTTTCAATATTCAGTATTCTGGTCCTGACAGTGTTCTAACTGCTACTCATAAGGTTTTCAATTACTAAATATTCGGAAATAGTCCATGTCTCCTTCTTCCTAGTCTATCTTCCTCTGGAATTTCAGCTGAACCCTGTCCACCCTGCATGACCCTCCTGGTATTTAAAATACCCATGGCATCACATCCAGAATCACAGCAACAGACAAGTCACCACAGTACAACAAACTGACAGACATGTGCTAGTTGTACCATAGAGTTAGTTCCAATTCATAGTGATCATATAGGCCTACTCCGTAGGAATTCTGAGGTTCTAAATCCTTCTGAAAGCACATTATCTCATCTTTTTTCCGTGAAACAACTAGTGCTTTTGAACCACCAACCTTCTGCTTAACCCACTGTGCTTCTAGGGTACAGACATAGTAAGTTATAATTTAAACTTTTCTTACAAGATTATGACTTGACAATCCTGATTATTGAATTACCTTATAATGTTGTTATACTCCCCTCTCCCCTGTTTCATTATAATTGTTTCTTCCTTTTTTAAAAGAATATTTTTATCAATGCAGGTAATGAATTTGGGCATCCAGAATGGTTAGACTTCCCAAGAAAAGGAAACAGTGAGAGTTACCATTATGCCAGAAGGCAGTTTCATTTAGCTGATGATGACCTTCTCCGCTATAAGTTCCTCAATAACTTTGACAGGGATATGAATAAATTGGAAGAAAAATGTGGTTGGCTTTCAGCTCCACAGGTAAGCTCTTTACTATAAATGTTCTGTTTTAGTTACCAATGTTGTACGTGCTTAGAATGGCAATCAATTTAAATCTATATGCAGATCTTTTAAACGGCACTTTATTATTTAGTGTGTAGTTCCTTGTAACATGCTTCAAGTTGTCAAAACATGTCACCAAACTGTCTCCAATAGATGAAAGTTTCAGCATAGTGTCCTGGTTACTTTCCTGGTGGCTAGTTTGTTGTTGTTGTTTAAATTTACTAATTTTTATATCAATTGGTTAAAATAAATGACAAGAACTCTACATGGAATCCATTGTGAAAATTTGTGTGGAAATGTCTTAATTGTTTTGAATGTTTTTCTTTGTATAAATAATTATGCTGTCATAAAGAAACTATTTTGGAAGCATGCAGATTTCTTTTGTATCCCTACTCACCCCACCCCCCATTTCTAGGTTTCTAACTTGTCATTTCCATAGACACCATTATACCTGCCTGCCGTTTTATATTTTTCATGAGCCTGATTCTCCTCTGGAATTAAAGTCTCAGTTTTCAATAAGTTTTAGAAAATGTAATTAACAGGTGCAAATTTTATAGCATTTTTTCTTTCCCCTTGCAAAAATTAGCATATAGTATGTGTTAGTTATAATCCATTTACTTTATACTTGTGCTGTTTGAAATTACTGTTCGTCTGTTTTTACTTTAGTGTGTATGATTTTCTGTTTTTAATGGTTGAACAAAAGTACTTATATATTCAGTAAGATTGACTACATGACAGGAATGCACTAATCACATTTATTAGTAATACTATTTCCAGAAGAGAGCAAAATGATGTTCCTTTTCTATAGAAACAATGTTGAATACCAAAAGGCACATTGTTTACTCTAGAGCCTTGGTTCACATTTCTAAATTACCAGGAGTGGTGCTGCTGATATGCATGGAAATAAGTCCTCTCAAGCTGTGGCTGACAGAGGATGGTATTGAAAAAGCAAAGCCTTTTCACTGCCAAATTATAAAGCAAAGTATTTAAAATAAAGGGTTTGTAGATATTATAATTTATTTTCAGAACTTAACACACACACATATGTATAGATAGATAGATGTGTGTATGGAGTCCTGTTATTGGCACTGTAGGATAAGCACTCAGCTTCAAGGTTTGTTTGAACCACAAGATCTATAGTTCAAACTCAACTAGCCATTTCTTGGAAACCCTATACAGGGTCACTGTGAATTGTAACAGACTTAACAACTACAACATTTATACATGCACATATGACTCCTGGTGTGGCACTGTAGGATCAGCACTGGACATATATCCATATTGGGGCAGTTCTACTCTGCCTTCTCAAAAAGGCAATTCTGACTCATAGCAACCCTGTAGGACAGAGTATAACTGTCCGTAGGGTTTACAAGGCTATGATCTTTATGGAAGCAGACTTCCGTATCTTTCTTCTGGTTTGAGCCAATGACATTTTGGTTATCAGTTGAGGACTTAACCCCTCTCTCTTTCTTGCTCTCTATTTCTTTCTGTCTCTATCTATATCTGTGTTTAATACACACACAAAAGAATACATAATAAAGTATTTTTACTTGGGCTCAATTCATTCATTCATTGGTTTATTTCAAAATAAACATGTTTAAACATGTCTCTGTGATCAGTGGAAGACTGCAGACCATGTTTTCTCAGTAATTCACTTAGTCTAATTAGCATGCCTTCTCAAAACATATTCAGTCAAAAGAGTAGCTCCCAAGGGATACTAATGGGCCAGATAAATTTAAGGCAGAGAGCTTACTTCAGAAGGTGATGTTGATTGAAGTTTTGATTGCATAGGAATAATCTTGGTAGATTTTTCTGGAAAGACACAGGATTATCATGGGGACCTTATTATAAAGAAGTTTTAATAAAATTGAAAACTGCATCGATGATGAAAAGGCCAATAAAGTACTACCAAGGAATTTTTTTTTTCCCCATCAAGATAATATATCTGATCATTCTTCAAGGATTGCTAAGGATAGTCCTAGGATAATTTCACTGAGAAGCCTTACCTCATCTACCCTGCAGTCCTGAGCTTACTCCTTATTTTTTTGTTCCCCAAAGTCAAAGAACATGAAGACAAATCTCTCCATACTAATCTACTACAGGAACAATTGAAAAATACAAAGAAAGCCTAACAATTTCATGATTCACCATCAAGACAAATAACTTAAGTGCAATTAGAATTTCAGAATAGGAAGAGATGGTAGGGGGCGGAGGGAGGGAGTACAAAAATAGCCAAAGGTATGTTGGAAGAAAACTTCCCTAGTATCACGAAAGATGAGAAAATTTGGATTCAAGAAGCTGAACAAACCCTAACTGTATAGACCACAAAAGAACATCATCCAGAAATGTTAAAATAAAGCTTTTCAAAAGAATCCTGAGAGCAGGTCAGGAAAAATGAAAAATTACCTACAAAGGAAAACCAACAAGATTAAGCTCTGGTTTCTTATATACAGGAACCATACATATAAGAAGGGTATGGGGAGATATAT
>NW_006408816.1:1111564-1112284 GCF_000296735.1 Chrysochloris asiatica
CAAAGGCAAGAAGTGACTGGCTTACAAGCTTTCAAGAGGGAATCTAGATCCAGAGGGTGTGGAGGAAGGTACAATCCCAGTATCCAATCTGTCTAGGCGGGGCTGATGAAATGCTGATAGGTCTCTTGTGATACAGCATTGAATAATTGTTATCAGGGCTGATTGTGAGGATTGGAAATGTAAAGGTAGATTTTTATAGCAAGGAGGGGAGTGATTAACTTTGCAGTCTAGGAGCAGATGTCCCTGGGACCATCAAGGGAGAAGATCGGAGAGCGGGACCCTACCCAGAGAAGCAGTGACACCAGAGATGGAGGCAGAGACAATAACGTGGAGAGATGGAACCGCTGGTGACTTTAGACTCAGAGACGGGGAGGGGCTGTTTGCTGAGGACCAGGAGGGACAGGCTTGCAGGGTATACCCTGTGGTTAGTTGATGATGCATGAAGTGGATTGTAACCATGGCAATGAAATGATATACGATAGGATGAATGTAAAACTAATGTTCTCCCATGTAAACTAGCACATAATTCACATTAAAACATTTTAAAAATAAACTTGTACTAACTTGTTATTTAAAAAAAAAAAGAATACAACCCTGTCACACACCTTTCTTAATTTTAAACCATTCAGTATTCCCAAGTTCTGTTTGAACAACTGCCTCTTGGTCCAGGTACAGATTCCTCATGAGCACAATTAAGTGTTCTGGAATACTCATACTTTG
>NW_006408816.1:1113960-1184238 GCF_000296735.1 Chrysochloris asiatica
TATCCAGAAAGATTACCCATCAAATAAAACAAACAAAATGAGAACATTTTCAGATTTAAAGAAATCTGGAACTACTTTACAAAAAAAGATCTAAAGGAAGTTTTCTGTACAGAAAACCAACAATAGCAGATAAAGTATTTTTGACATATATGACAACACCACAGAGAAGTCAACCAAGATATAGAAGGATCCAGAGTAAAAGAAACCTACAAGACTGAAAATAGGGAACCAGAGATAACAAATTGTAATGAAGATAATTACAAAGTAAAAAGAGGGAAAATGTAGTTACAGAACTTCCAAGTTGAAAAGAAGTCAAGACGGAAGTGACATTTAATTTGATGAAGGGGAATGAAATATACAATAAGAGTATGGATGACAAAAAAAAAGAAAAGAAAGGAAAAAATGACAGAGGAAGGGGACTACATAGGAAGGAGTGCAAGAGTTAAATCAACTGAGGTAAATACGGTTATAAACACAACAGTGATCCATGGGTAGAGGCATGGTTATATATACAGGATGAACAGGTGAGGTGTGGTAGGAGAGAGAGTGCAAATGTACCTGTAAATATTCAAAGGTTTGACAGAGGATATTTATACATGGGTATTTATCTTTGCTACATAGATATCCATGAATGTTATGGTGCATACAGAGGACAATCTTAGAAAAAGTTCTTAGACATTACCAAACATCTTGATAGAATGACACACTGGGTCTGGAAGCTCAGGATTGTAGTCTTTGAGAACACCAAGGTTAATTAGTGTAACTTAGTCCACAAAGCCAGTATTCTATGTCCTACTATAATGAGTAGTAACTTGGATGGTAAAAGCTCATAGTGACCGTCCAAGGTGCAATTATTGGTCTCCTCCTGTTCAGAGAAAAAAGATTGATGGAAATCAAAGACACTTGGAAACAGTTGTTCATGTTGAGTAATGGAATAAATGAATGTCAGTTCCCATGACCCAGAGACCAGCAGAACTACATGATGTCCAGATATCACTATCAATTGCTCTGAAAGGGATTATATTAGAAGTTCCTTGATAGAGTGGGAGAAAATGTGTAACAAAATGTAAAATCATAAAGAACCATCTTACTAGTTAATTAGAGAATGGTGAAACTAGGGATGTTCAAGTTTGGAAATAAGCTCACCCACAAAGAACTTTGCAGAAACATAGGAAGTTAGTATGGTAAGTGATGTTCCATCGTAGGGATTGCAGTCAATAAGATGAAACAAAATAGTATGATTTTTTTTTTTAAATGTTTTATTGTGAATTGTGTGACAGTCTACATGGGAGAATATCAGCTTTACATTCATTCCTTCATCCATCATTTCATTGGCATAGTTACCATCCCGTCCATGCATCCTCACCCAACCAAGGGGTGTACCCTGTAAGCCTGCACCCCCACTACCCCCACCACAGTCCTCAGCCCCTTTCCATCTCCTGATCCCGAGTCCCCAGCCCCACCATCTCTTGACGTCATCTTCTATGTCTCTATCTCGGGCCTCACCACTTCTCTGGGTAGGATTCCGCTCTTCGCTCTTCTCCATCGATGGTCCCAGGGTCCTCCGCTCCTAGACTAATAAGTTAATCACTTCCCTCTTTGCTACAAAATGTCCATCTTTAGATTTCCAACCCTCACAATCAGTCCTGATAACAATTATTCACCATTGCATCACAAGAGACCCATCTGTATTTCGTTTCATCAGCCCTTCCTGGACAGGCTGGACACTATTCACTGGAGACTCTACCTTCCTCCATGCCCTTTGGATTTAGGTTCCCTCTTGAAAGCTTGTAAGCCAGTCACTTCTTGCCTTTGTATCCCTCCCTCCATTTTGGGGAGCCAATGTCCAAGTTGCCCATCCCTGTCTACCCTTTGTGTGAAGGGGTTGGAAATGGTTCTTGCAGCAGGGGTTTGTTTCCTTTTTTGAGCTACTGCATTCATAGGTGTAGGAGTATGAATTTTTATATATAAAACTGATTATCTGTTCTGTCAACCTTCATTAAATTCACAATAAAAAGTGTTTGTTTGTTGTTTTAAAGTCAGATTTGAATACCTCAAGGATACCCAAACTGATGTTTTGATATGGTCTAATCTAAATTTGATTACAGAATTCTTCATGGAAAGGTTAGGGATATGGAAACATTGATTTCAGAAGTTTAAAGGGATACTATCTGTGGAAACAATAGCTTCATATTTTGATATTTTTGTTTAGTAAAGGTTTGTATGATTTGTAGCTATATTTTATGTTCCTATAAATATATGTATATGTGCATGTGTGTGTACATGCACACCCCACAAAACACACATACTGTAAGAGACATTAAGTTGCCATTAAATCTAATATGTTTTGCTGTGAAGTGTCATTAAGTTGATTCCAACTCATAGTGACCTTGTATAGGGTTTCTAAGGAGCAGCTGGTAGGTTTGAACTGCTGACCTTGTGGTTCACAGTCCAGTGCTGATCCTACAGCACCACACCAGGAGTCCAAATCTAACATAGTTGTGCAAAAATATGAAGTTTGAAAAATAACTAAAATTTCACATTACATGTATAAGGAGTCCTGGTGTGGCGCTGTGGGATAATGTGCCAGACAATAACAACAAATATATATAAAAGCTCTGGTAACATGTATATACATACATACAAACTCAGGCTGCTATCCTCAGCATCAGCAGTTTGAAACTACCAGCCATTCCACGGGAGAACGATTTACAGACTTGGAAACCCTATACAGGGTTGCTATGAGTCAGAACCAACTCCAGGGCACACCACCACCACCATATACCCCATACATATACATCTACACCTACACATATATGCCACATCCACAGCACTTAACAACAACAATGGGGGTGGGGAGAGTTTCCATCCAGTAGGTTCCAACTCATAGCGACCCTATATAGGATTTCCAGGGAGCAGCTGGTAAGTTTGAAATGACGACCTTGCCTTTCAAAAGACTTTAATAAAGGTTTGTATGATTTGTAGCTATATTTTTAAGTTCCCACATATGTATGTATATGTGAATGTGTGTGTACATGCACACCCCACAAAATACACACACTGTAAGAGACATTAAGTTGCCATTAAATCTAGTATGTTGTTGCTGTGAAGTGTCATTAAGTGCTTTTTCCTACAGTGCCATACTGGGACAAATAGCAATGTTGTATTTATAAAGATTATTTTATGTACCTTACCTCATCAGTACTAGGACTGAAAATAACTCTTAAAAATATTTAATTAAAAGTATATCTAATACATATACTGAGTCCCTGAGTTGTTATACCTTTAAATCTACTCATGAATACCTTGAAAGGAAGGCATGATGCTGTACTTCTGAAAAATCAGACGCTGAATACCAGAGAATTGTTCTACTTTTACCTATATGGGGTCAACATAAGTTGAAGCTGACCCAATGAAACAAGTTGGTTTTAATTCATGTACATACACAAATACTTTATATTTGTATATAGTACAAGGACTATGATTTTGCCTAAAATCTAAGTCCCAACACTAATCCTCTGATTTTGCTTTGTTTAATATTGACAAGAGGAGTCCTAGTATGGCATTGTGGGTAATGCACTAGACAGCGAAGTCGGTTTGAACCTCAAGGTTGATGGTTCAAGCTCATCAGCCGCTCCTCAGAAACCTTACACAGGGTCGCTATGGGTTGGAATTGACTCGACGGCACTTAACAACAATACTGACAAGTGATTCATGATTTTTATGCTACTGATGCAAATTTTGATAATCTTGTTGGATGAGAATTTGATATGGCAGACTTGTAACATGTTCAAAAAAATATTATACGCTAAAACTTTTCAATTTTGGCTTGCTAACTGCTAAGACTATTAAGAAAGACAACTAATTTTGGAAGAAATACTTGTAGCAGCATCTAGGTATTAATATAATAAATGTGTTCTTCTTCTTCTTTTTTTTTTTTTTTTGCAGGCCTATGTGAATGAAAAGCATGAAGCCAATAAGATCATCACTTTTGAGAGAGCAGATCTTCTTTTTATTTTCAACTTCCATCCAAACAAGAGCTACACTGATTACCGAGTTGGAACAGCATTGCCAGGGAAATATCCTTTTTTATTTTCAATGAGTATGGTTGTATTATTATTTTTTTAAATTACATCTTAGAATATAAAATAAGACAAATGCCGACCTTGGTGTTAGTAGCTTTAGCTTGCTTATCTGAATATTGACTCAGCTGACTTACACTAAAGCATTTTTATGGTATGCTCAAACCAGTGGTACTGTAGTATAAACACTTGACTGTTAACCCCCATGTCGGTGCTTCAAACCTACCAGCCACTCTTTGAAACCTTGTACAGGGTCACTATGAGTGAGAACTGACTTGAAAGCACTTAACTACAATAATTCAAAACAAGGAGTACTATTGGTGCCATGGGTTAATTGTTGGGCTGCTAACGAAAAGGTTGATAGTTTGAATTCACTACCTCCTCTGTGGAGAATGATGACAGACTGATTCTGTAAAAGTTTACAGCCTTGAAAACTATACAGAGCAGTTCTAATCTGTCCTTAAGGTCAGTATGAGTCAGAATTGGCTCAGTGACAGTGGGCTTGCTTTGATTTTGGATACTCAACCCTTCTAGTTCACAGCAAAAATTCCATCCACAAATTTATTCACCAGTAGTCACTAAACATTAGCTGAACACTTTCTAGTCCTAGAAATCTAAACAAGGTGAAAAATGCCATTTTTTAAATTATTAAAATAATAGTTGTGTTACTGAACTGTAAATTGTATCTTTGTAGTGTGTATGCATTAGCCCTAGTCTTGTACTCTGGGATTACTCAGAACAGGTCTAATGCCTACATGTAGCAATTCAAATAAAAAAGGCATTTTGCATACTTGCATACTCCTCCCAGCACCAACTCTCCCTCATCTTCCCTTTCACAGCACTACCTCTCCCTCATCTTCCCTTTTCTAGATCAAACCCTATTGGTGTCCTTAGTAGATTTTCATGAGGCTTTCAAAACCCAGCACCATTACTTCTCTTTTATGAAAACACACCCAAACTTGTTCGCATTCCCTTCCATTATGTCTCCAGAACTTATAGCACAATATTACAGATATGGTATGGCAAGCATAAAATAGGCTACTCCGTTACCTCCCTCTATGTTGGTACTGCCCTAGTAGTATTAGTACTAGTGCTACTGAAGCTTTACTGGCGGCCATCACATATTCTACCGTATATTGTTGTTGTTGTTATTAAGTGCCGTTGAATCAGTTCTGACTCATAGCAACTCTGTAGAGGGTCTCCCAAGGAGTGGCTGGTGAGCTTGAACCACTGATGTTGCAGTTCAAACTGACCTTGCAGACCAGCACATTAACCTGCAGCACTATACCAGGACTCTAATGCTGTACTTGCATTCAAATAAAAATCTTTAGTTTTTCTTCATATGAACTAGCATCATGCTCTATATTTTTATCCTTTATTTAGCCTAAATTCTTGCATTTAACATTCAACATGAAAAGTATAATATTATTTTTGCATCTCACCTATTAATAGAAAGAATAATAGAGTAGAACAACTCTGTTGTTAATCTATTAGGATTGTATCACCTTTCTTAAGCAGCAGATAGATCTACCTTTTCGCTTTCTGATTCCAAGCTTAGCTTTAGCAGTCTTTTTTATTATCTTTATCATTTTGTAAGTCTCAGTTCTTTCTGACATTTCATCTTTCTGACTTTATTCTTTACCTTCAAACTTTATTGTACAATCATGTCTTTTTTAGGGTGACTTTTGTTTTGTTATTTTAAAATGGGACTTCTGTATTTTCTGAGTTTACCAAAACATTCTATGTCACTTTTATTCCCAACTACTGAACAAATGAGTACAATACAGAGTTTTACTGTGAAGAATCCACAGAAGCAAAATAGAATGTATTACGCCAGTCAAGATATTAATCAAATTTTTAATTCCCTGGAAACAGGATTTGGTGCCAGAACACATTTAAAGCTTATAAAGAGATTGTTGACACTGGTGTGGCAGTGTAGAATAAGCACTGGAATGCTAACTGCAATGTTGGGAGTTCAAACCTACCAGTTCAAACCTACCTACTCTCAAAACAGAGGATCGCTATGAGTCAAAATCAACTTAATGAAACAGCACAACAAAGAAATCATTATGAAACATGAACTTACTGTATATAACATAGAGGTCCTGGCTTGGTGCTGTAAGGTAAGCAGTGGATTGCTAAATGCAAGGTCAGTGATTCAAACATACCAGCTGTTTCTTAGAGGGTCAGTATGAGTCAGAACTGACTCAGTGGAAATTAACAACAACAAATAGTTAACATAAAGAGGCCTCATAGTGCTGTGAGTTGGGTACTCATGAAAGATATGACTAAGAAGAAAGATGTGACTGCTCCAAAAAAGACTTACAGTCTCTGAAACCATATATAGGGTCACTGTGAGTTAGAATAGCCTCAATAGCAGTGGGTTTTGTTATGGTTGTTGGTATATAAAACCTAAGAAGCCCGGGTGGCACAGTGATTAAACACTAGACTGATAAATAAAATGTTAGCGTCTCAAACCCTCCTACCATTCTGAGGGAGAAAATAGGTGCAGTCTGCTTCCACAATGATTATATCCTTGAAAACCTTGTAGGACAGTTCTCCTCTGTCCTGTATGTTGTTATTAGTCAGGACTGACTCACCAGCAGTGAGTTTGGTTTGGGTATTTATAACTAACATGTTTGAATTCTTGAGCAATTGTTTGTTTAACTTGTATATCCTCTATATCAACTGCAAGCCATCGACTTTTGCTCAAATCTGTGGAGAATAGATGGTGACTGTCTTATCAAGCAGTTGTAATAGGAGTTATTTGGGGATATTACCGGGGAAGACAGAAGAAACTATTTAAGGATGCTTTTAAATATCACTTCAAAATAAGATGATTCACTTGGAAATCTGCAGACAGGTCTCAATTGTATAAATAAGGTTTTGAGCATGGTCTTCGTGGTGACTGCTAAAGGACATAGTATTTTTTATTCAAAAGGAAACTATAACAATAGTCTGAAAAAAAAGCAACAACAGCATTAACAACAAAAAAAACTTATGCTTATGGGATATATTTGTCTTTCTGTACTCCTCATTATAATAATCACTAACATTCTTTAGTAAACAGTAACATGAGTAATGCCAAGTTGAGAGGTAAATATATTTGGTAAGCAAGGAAGGTTAAACATTTCATGCTTAGTGAGATAAAATACATCTTCCTCATGTGTTGTATTTACTTATGATTTTACATGGGTTGGCCTTTTAGAAATAAATATAATGTCCTTCATATCAGAATATATACTTTATTTTCTTTATTCATATTTATAGAACATTATAAGATAAGCATTAAATCAGTTTGAATATTTCTAATCTCCTAAGGACAAAATACTCTTTTTAGTCTATTATTATTAATGATAATCTTACATTCTTAGTGATGTAGAGAAGATTGTAGGTATTAAGAAATCTCTTTTGAATGTCTTCTGTTTGCTAGACATTTTATTAGTCATTCAGTTTAATATTCCTGGGCATGCTATAAAGTACTTGTATTAGTCTTTAAGTAACCACTTAACTTTCCTTAGACATATACTAGTAAAGATTAAAGAGTGTATTACAAAGCCTGTCATTTGTGAGTATGTGCATACGGTTGTTGGTGGTAGCAATGGCAGTATTAATGATGATGATTTATTGCTGGAGGGTTGGAAATTATTTTAGTATATCATTATTGCTAGGTGCTGTCAAATTGGTTCAAATACATAGTGAACTATTCACAACAGTATATAATACTGCCCAGTCCTGTACTATCCTCACAATTGTTTTTATATTTGATCCCATTTTTGCTGCCTCCATGTCAATTCATCTCGCTGAGGATCATCTGTTTGTTTTGCTGACCCTCACTTTTCCAAGCATGATGTTCTTCTCCAGGGACTAGTTCCTCCTACCAACATGTCTAGCATATGAAAGATAAAGTTACACCATCCTTGCTACTAAGGAGAATTCTAACTGTACTTCTTCCAAGACACATTTGTTTGTTCTTTTGGCATCCCATGCTACTTTCAGTATTCTTCACCAACAGTATAGTGCAAATTTATCTCTATAGTCATTGTCCTACTTTCACATGCATATGGCTTGGATCAAGTGCACCGTAGTCCTTAAAGTGACATTTTTGCTCTTTAACACTTGAAAGAGGTCTTTTGCAGCAGATATTTCTACTGAAATACATTGTTTGATTTCTTGACTGCTGCTTCCATGAGCATTGATTGTACATCCAAGCAAAATCAAATCTTTGACCACTTCAATCTTTGTTTCATTTGTCATGATGTTTCTAATTGGTCAATTTGTAAAGATTTTTGTTTCTTCTATACTGAAGACTGTAGTTTTTTATCTTTGCCATAAGTACTTCAAGTGCTCTTCATTTCTAGCAAACAAAGTTGTCATCTGCATGTTGTACGTTGTTAATGAGTCATCCTCCAATCCTGATGCCAAGTTCTTCTTCATCTAGTTTCACAAATTATTTGTTTATCATACAGATTAAGTATGGATACAACCTTAGCCCACACCTTTCCTAATTTTAAACCAATCACTGTCCCCTTGTTCTCTTCGAATGACTGCCACATAGTCTACATGCAGGTTCCTTATGAGAACAACTCAGTGTTCTGGAAAACCCATTCTTCACAATGTTATCCATAGTTTGTTATGATCCACATAGTTGAATGTCTTTGCATAGTAAATAAAGTACAAGTAAACATCTCTCTGATAATCTCTGCTTTCAGCCGAGATCTAGCTGACATCAACAGTGATATCTCTCATTCCACATCTTTTCTGAATACAGTTTGATTTTCTAGCAGCTCCCTGTCATGTAATACTGCAACCACTTGTGAATTATCTTCAGAAAAATTTTACTTGCAGTGATATTAATGATACTGTTTAATGATTTCCACATTTGGTTGGGTCACCTTTCTTTGGGATAGGTACAGATTGGTTCTTTCACAATCAGTCTATCAGGTAGTTGTCTTCCAAATTTCTTGTTATAGAAAAATGAGTGCCTCCAGCACTGCATCAGTTTGTTCCAACATTTCAATTTGTATGCC
Organism: Chrysochloris asiatica; assembly: GCF_000296735.1. Lineage (NCBI taxonomy): Eukaryota > Metazoa > Chordata > Mammalia > Afrosoricida > Chrysochloridae > Chrysochloris > Chrysochloris asiatica. The sequence goes on from NW_006408816.1 coordinate 1,123,073, forward strand.
ATCAATTCCTGGACCCTTGTTTCTTTGCCAAAACCTTCAGTGCATTTGGATTTCTTTGAGAACCATCATTTCTTGATCATATGGGACCTCTTGAAATAATCAAACATTGACCGACCTTTTTTAAAAAAACTTTTTATTGTGAATTGAGTGAAGATTTACAGACAAGATCATCAGGTTTACATTCAACAAAGCATACATTTGTGTTATCTAATGGTTTTATTCCCCTCCATGCAACAACAGTTATCCTGCGTCCTACCAATCCTTTTTGATACAGTTATTCTGCGTGTTCCTTCCATTTTCTTCTGGTACTTCCTACATCATTGAGTATTTTGCCCATAGAATCTTCAACATTGCAACCTAAGCCTTCATTTTTTTTTTTTTTTTTTTACTTTAGTACTTTCAGTTTGAGAAATGCTGAGCATGTTTTTCCCCTCTGATTTTCTAATTCCAGGTCTTTGCGCATTTCTTTATGATGCTTTATCATCCCCAAATGTCCTTTGAAATCTTCTGTTCAACTCTTTTACTTCATAATTTTTTTCTAGTATCTTTAGTTTCTCTATGTTCAAGAGCAGGTTTCAGAGTCACTTTCACTTCCTAACAATATTGGCATTTTCTTTCTTTCCTGTTTTTTAATTTTTTTAAATTTTTATTATTATTTTAATTATCTCAGCTTTCTATACATGTATGATGCTCTTGGTGTCATTCCACAACTCCTCAGGTCTTTGGCCATTCATTTCTAATGCATCAAATCTGTTCATGAGATGGTCTCTAGATTCAGGTGTGAAATGTTCAGTGTCATGCTTTGACTCTCATGGACTTGTTTTAAATTTCTTTACTTTCAGCTTGAATTTGTATATGACCAACTGATGGCTTGTTCCACAATTATCCTCTAGTCTTATTTTAGCTGATGTTATTGAGCTTTTCATTCATATCTTCCCACATTTGTAATATTGTTGATTCTTGTGGATCCCATCAGATAAGGTCCACATGTATAATCCCCATGTATGTTATTGAAAAAAGGCAAGTGCAATGAAAAAGTCATTGGTCTTGCAAAATGCTATCCTGAAATCTCCAACATAATTTCTTTCACCAAGGCCATATTTTCCAACTACTTATTTTCCTCTTTATTGCCAACCTTTATATTCCAATTGCCAATAATTATCATTGCATCTTGATTGCAGTTTTGATCAATTTCAGACTAGAGACGTTAGTAGAGTTCTTCAATTTCATCATCACTGATTTTAGTGGTTGGTGCATAAATTTGAATAATAGTGGTATTAACTGGGTTTCCTTACAGGCTATATGAATATTATCCTATCACACAGTGCATTATACTTCCTTGTAACTCTTGAAATGCTCTTTTTGACAATGAATACATTTCTCTTCAATTTGTCATTTCCAGCATAGTAAACAATATGAGTGTCCAATTCAAAATGACCAATACCAGTCCATTTCAGGTCACTAATGGCTAGGATTTTATTGTTTTGGAGTTCTGTTTCATTTTTTTTACCACTTCCAATTTTCCTAGATTTATACTTCATTCCATGTTCCAATTGTTAATGTATGCTTGCAGCTGTTTCTTCTTTTTTTGAGTTTTTCCCAATCAACAAATAAAGGTTCTGAATGCTACTCCATCTACATCATTAAGGTCAATTCTGCATTGAGGAGGCAGCTCTTCCCCAGTCATATTTTGAGTGCCTTCCAACCTGAGGGACTCGTCTTCTGGCACTACATCAGACAATGTTCCTTACTATACATAAGATTTACAATGATTTACCATTCAGAAGTGACCACCCTCACCTTCTTTCTAGTTTGTCTTAATCGGAAGCTAGACTGAAACCTGTCCACCATAGTAAACCCAGCTGTTTTTTTTAAATACCAGTGACACAGCTTCCAGCTTCAGACACACATACAAGCCACCATAGTAGAGTAAACTGGCAAGTGAGTAATTTTTTTACTATAGTTCTGGAAAAATAGATAGCATGAGAAAAACAGAAAATTTATGGCAAAAGTAAGTTTCTCTCTACTCAAGTAACCATCCTACCATCACCTGCATGCCCTACAAATTCTCCCCCAGGAAATTTTCATGACCCTTGTTTCCATCCTACCAAGATGAAAAATTATTATTTTTTAAATGTGAATACATACATACTCATTAATTATTATGATTTCTGTATTTTAAAGTAGAATGTAAATGTATCATGCTTCTGTGCTCAAAATTAAACTCTTCTGGGTCTTAAAGTATATTCATATTTTCAATTTCAATTACCATGTGATAATCAGTTTACATTTTAAAATCTCAGCTTGTTTTTGAGTTATATGTCCTTGTATGTACAGATTTTTATCATTCTGAGAGAGTAAACAGCACTGGAAATAGATGTTTTTAAATTATTTGTGAACATGTTGTTGGATGAAGGTGAAAATTATAGTGTAATAACAGTCCCCTTGCCAAATGGCATTTCAAACTGTTATATTATTAAGATATTAAGAGGAATGATTATAAAGTATAACTTATGAAGAATACATGTTATCTAGGCCAAAAATATTGCAAGTGAAAGAACCAGATGAGTAAGTAGTTAGATTTGACCTGAGGTCCTTTAAATATTTTCATTAAAATGCTGTAAGATGTACTTTTTAAATGTAATTTAGACTCTAACATTTGCAACCTGTATGCAGAGTTTCTAATGAGCAAATAAGGTCACGTGGATGATTCACTGGAGTATGATTGCTGAAAGCAGAGCTGTTTACTTTGAGTTACTTTGTTTACAGAAGCCTTTGAAGTATGGTTATATAACATTCTGTTTATTAGAATCTGTGTGTTATGCAATACATAAAAACAAAGGACTTCATTTCAGATTAGCTAAATGCTACATTCTATTAGGATCATATATCTAAAGATTAACTTCTAGGCTAAAGAAATAGAACATCTCAGCTTAACTTTATAGTTGTTCAAGTTAACGATGTTAAAAATATATATGTAAGTTATTCTCATCAATGACATATACAGTGATGATTCAACAGCTGCATGATTCTTTTGTGTGTGCCCATGTGTGCTTTTACTTGACACTGCAGTTTAATGATGCTGTTCTTTGTGTCAACAAAATCAGTTAATACTACTAATAATTTTATATGCAACATTGATGTTCCTTTCTTATCTGTTATTTCAAAATGGATGAATACTCATTGCCTATGTCAGTCTCTTTTAGTTTCAAGCTGACAGTAATACTTTTGAACATTACTTTAAGGCACTTTTGATCATGTTTCATTGTTAAATAGATCCCTGAGATTTAATGATAATGACAGACAAATGTTACCACCTTTACCAGTAATAAAGAGGCTATGATTTAGCTTGATTTTTCTACCCAGGAATTTGAGATGAATCACAAAGTAAGAAATGTTTTACATGATAAAAATTATTACAACTGCTTTGAAACCTTTAGATTGGTTTAATATATATTCATAAGCTTACGGGCAGTAGTAAGAATTTGCAAGCTCTTATGGTGCTCTGGGCTAATGCGTCAGACTGCAAAGTCAGTTGAACTGCAAGGTCGGTGGTTCAAGCTCACCAATCACTCCTTGGAACCCCTATACAGGGTCGCTATGGGTCGGAATCGACTCAACAGCACTTATCAACAACAACATTGCATACATAGGGTTCTGGTATGGTGCTATAAGGTAAGCATTGGACTGCTAGCCACAAGGTTTGCAGTTAAAACTCATCAGGTGCTCTTCAGATGCCCTACACAGGGAAGCTGAGTCAGAACTTACTCAATTACACTTAACAACAACATTGTATACATATTATTGGAAGTCATAGCGACTTAAACTGCATATATATTTTAGTATACATATATGTGTAGTTTAATTTTTCTTTCTTTGTGTAGTCATCACATTACTCAGAGATATTATAGAACAGCATTTTTATCTACAAACTATAGGATATGTTCACAGAAGCGACACTGAAACTTACTCTTGAACATAGACTAATTAAAGCAAATGGAAAACATATTGAAGTAAAATAAGCTGAACAGAAAATTTCAAAGGGTGACTCAAGAAGACAAAGTAAAGCATTATAATAAAATGTACAAAGACCTAAAGATAGAAAACCAAAAGAGAAGAACACAGTTGGTAATTCTGAAGCAGAACTAAAGGAAAAAATCAAGCCTGCGTTGTAACAGTAAAGGATTCTGTGAGCAAAATACTGAACAACACAATGTATCAAAAATAATTGAAAAGAATACACATAGTCATTGTACCAAAAACAACTGGCAATGTCCAACCATTTAAGAGGGTAGCATATGATCAAGAACCATTGATACTGAAGAAAAGATCTAAGCTGCACTAAAGTCATTGGTGAAAAAACAAGGCTCCAGGAATTGACAGAATGCCAGTTAAGATGTTTCAACAAACTGATATGTTGTGTGTGTATATTTACCATTGATATCCTTTTTAGCAGTGAATATAAAAAGAGATAAGGAGCTCTGGTAGCATAGTGGTTACGAATCAGGCTGTGAACCTTAAGGTCAGCAGTTCGAAACTGCCGGCTGCTCTTTGGGAGAAAGATGAAACTTTCTGCTCCCATAAAGATTTACAGCCTCGGAAACCTATACAAGGTCGCTATGGGTTGGAACCAACTCGACAGCACTTAACAACAACAACAATAAAAAGTGATAAGGAGCTCTGGTAGCATAGTGGTTACCAGTCAGGCTGTCAACCTCAAGGTCAGCAGTTTGAAACTACTAGCAGTTGCTTGGGAGAAAGATGAGGCGTTCTGCTCCTATAAAGATTTATAGCCTCAGAAACCCTGTGCAGGGTCATTATGAGTCAGGAACCCTATGAAGGGTCATTATGAGTCAGAACCGACTCCAAGGTACTTAACAACATAAAAAGAGATACTATTGTGTGGATGAAAGAACCCTAGTGGTGCAGTACTTAAGTGCTCAGTTGCTAACCAAAAGTTTGGCCATTTGAACCCAGAGGCCATTTGGTGGGAGAAATATGTGGCAGTCTCTGTCTGTAAAGATTTACAGCCTAGGAAAACCTATGAGGCTGTTCTATTCTGTTATAATTGTCCCTATTAATCGGAATTAACTTGATGGCAAAGGATTTGGGTTTGTTTTCTATTTTGGTACATTATATGAAACTTGATGTCAATATTAACTGCAGAACAGAGTCTTATGTGTACTTTATCAATATCTTTACTTAGAGTGTATGAGATACCAGTAACATAAAACTAAATTTTTGATGGATGAGTGATAGATGGGTAGGCAGCTGGATGGATGAACATACAGCTACATAATCGTTAAAAAAAAAAAAAAATGAAAATGTTGAATTTAACTTATTTACTATGCTGAGCTGTTTTCACTTAATGCAGTTGTTTCATTAAATGTTAGAAGAGAATATTTGATAAGGTATCATCACTAAAATATACTATCTTTTTTACAGAATCTAAAATAAATTGCACTAGAATCTGTGTTGGAAGAAGTGCAGCCAGAATGTTCCTTAGAACATTCTTAGACTTCATCTCTCATATTTCAAACATATTATCAGGTGGGATCAGTTCCTGGAGAAGGACATCATGCTTGGGTAAACTGGAGGGTCAGAGAAAAAGAGGAAGACTCCAATGAGATGGATTAGCACAGTGACAGCAGCAGCGAGAGCAAGTGTAACAATGATTGTGAGATTGGCACTGGATTGGGTGGCATTTCCTTGTGTTGTGCATAATGTCACTGAGTCAATACCAACTTGATGGCATCTAACAACAACAGATCAGCTCGAGAAGATAAAGCCAAATGTTACAACAAAATGTGCAAAAATCTGGAATCAGAACACCAAAAGGAAGAACACACTCATCATTTCTCAAGCTGGGAGAACTGAAGAAAAAATTCAAGCCTCAACTTTTTGTTATTGAAAGATTCTCTGGGCAAATTATTGAATGATGCAGAAAGCATCAAGAGAAGATGACAGGGATACACAGAGTCACTGTACCAAAAAGAAATGGTTAATGTTCAACCATTTCAAGAAGTAGCATATGATCAAGAGCCAGTAATGTTGAAGGAGAAAGTCCAAGGTGCATTGAAGGAATTGGCAAAGAACAAGGCACTAGGAATTGATGGAATAAAAATTGGAATCTTTCAAGAAAGTGAGGTGGCACAGGAGGCACTCACTCATCTATACTAAGAAATTTGGAAGACAACTATCTGGCCAACTGATTGGAAGAGATCCATATTTGTGCCCACTCCAAAGAGATGATCCAACAGAATGTGGAAATCATTGGAAAATCCCTTTGATATCCCATGCAAGTAAAGTTTTGCTAAAGGTAATACAGAAACGGCTACAATCATACATTGACAGAGAACTTCCAGAGGTTCAAGCCAGATTCAGAAGAGGCCATGGAATGAGGGATATCTTTGCTGATGTCCAATGGATTTTGGCTGAAAGCAGAGAATATCAGGAAGATGTTTACCTGTGTTTTATTGACCACGCAAAGGCTTTTGATTGTGTGGATCATGACAAGATATGGACAACATTGTGAAGTATGAGTATTCCGGAACACTTAAATTGTGCTCATGAGGAATCTGTACCTGACCAAGAGGCAGTTGTTCAAACAGAACATGGGAACACTGAATGTTTTAAAATTGGGAAAGGTGCGCGACAAGGTTGTATTCTTTTCCCATACTTAATCAAACTGTATGCTGAGCAAATCATCGGAGAAGCTGGGTTCTATGAAGAAAAACATGGCATCAGGATTGGAGGAAGATTCCTTAACAACCTGCAATATGCAGATGATACAACCTTGTTTCCTGAAAGTGAAGAGGACTTAAAATACTAACTGGTATGGATTGCATTTCAATGTAAAGAAAACAAAAATCCTCACCACTGGACCAATAAACATTCTTATCAATGGAGAAAAGACTGAAGTTGTCAGGGACTTCATTCTTGGATCAACTGTCAACACTCACGGAAGAAGCAGTCAAGAAATCAAATGATGCATTGCATTAGACAAATCTGCTGCACAAGACCTTTTTAAAGTGTTGAAGAGCACAGATGTCAGCTTGAGGACTAGGGTGTACCCAAGCCATGGTATTTTAAGTAACCTAATACTCACATGAAAGTTGGATCGTAAATAAGGAAGACCATAGAAGAATTGATGCTTTTGAGTTATGGTGTTGGAGGAGAATATTGAAAGTGCCATGGGCTGCCAAAAGAACCAATAGATCCGTTTTGAAAGAAGTGCAGCCAGAGTGCTCTTTGGAGGCCAAGATGGCCAAACTTCGTTTCTCATACTTCGGACATATTGTCAGGAGGGACCAGTTGCTGGAAAAGGATATCATGTTTGGTAAGATGGAAGGTCTGAGAAAAAGAGGAAGTCCACTAACAAGATGGATTGGCAAAGTGACAGCATCGATGGACTCAAGCGTGGCAACAGTAGTGACGTTGGCCCAGAATCGGGCAGTGTTTCGTTCTGTTGTGCATGGGGTTGCTATGAGTCAGATCTGACTCGATGACACATAACAACAACAAAAACAACAGAATACTTGCTTAATGGACTTTTATTACAATAGCTAACATCTCTTACAAACTTGTGTCAGGCACTCTGCCAAGAACTTTGCACTCGTTATCTCATTTAGTAAACCTTTTTCCTTTTCTAAGTAGCAATGTTATAAATATGGAAGACATCATTATACTATGAAAACATTGGCTTGAAAACGTTCACTTAACTTTCCTTTAAAAAAACTGCCCTGTGTTTTATTCATCCAGGACAGATAGTTAGTTCTCTTCCATTTAAAAAAATAAGTTATATTTGTCAACTTTATAATGTTTTATTTTTAAAACATTATAGTGTTTTATTTTTAATAGAGCATTCTAAGTCTACATTAAATTTACATTTTTTTGTTGTTGTTGTTGACTGTGCTTGAATCTATTCAGACTCATAGCGACCCTGTACAGCGTAGTCTACAAGCAGCTGCTTGATTTGAACCAACTACTTTATGGTTCACAGTCAAGTGCCTATCCTACAATGCCACAACAAGAGTCCAAATTTATAGTTTTGGACATTAAATCTTTTTTTCTTATGTATCTAAGAAGTTGGCCTTTTTTAAATGAATATCTCAAGCCTGTCAGGTATTTAGGTGTTGTATTCTGGAGATATTTACATTTCCGATGTTTTCTGTTAGGCTTTTCTATGTCAGAATCTCATGGGGACAAAGGGAAGGATCAGTGTTCATTTACATATATAAATGATATTCAAAGAGTCTCTGTAGCTTCTGAGAATTTAATGGTGATAATACACACAAGTTCACTATGGTTTTCTAAGACATTTCCAAAGTATATGGTTACTACAACCAAAATGAAGAGCTTTTGTTTCCCCCAGAAAAAGGTAGAGAAAATAAAGCAATGCAACAGTCTTTCCTAGAAAGCAGCGGCTTCAGCTGAAATCAGAATGCCTACTACTGTTGTATTGTTTCCGACTCAGCAACATATAGCATAAAATAGAACGGTTCCATAGGGCTTCTGGATAAGCGTTGGACCACAAGGTCACTTTAAACTGCAAGGTCAGCAGCTCAAACTCACCAGGTGCTCCTCGGAAACCCTATACAGGGTTGCTATGGGTCAGAACCAACTCAGTAGCACTTACAACAACAATAGGGTTTCTGAGGCTGTAAATATTTATGAAGCTGACTATCTAATCTTCCTTCCATGGATTCGCACATGGGTTCAAGTCAACTATTTTCAGTCAAATACTTAACCCACTGTGCCACCAGGGTTTCTCACATATGAGAACCATCCCCAATTCTATTTAAGTTGCAACTCTTAGGCTAAAGATAAAAATGTTAAATTAATGCATATGGTGGTGGTGGTAGTGTGCTTTGGAGTCAGTTCTGACTCATAGCAACACTGTATAGTGTTTCCGAGGCTGTAAATCTTTTACAGGAGCAGAACACCTCATCTTTCTCCCGTGAAACAGCTGGTAGTTTTGAACTGCTGACCTTGAGGTTAGCAGACCAGTTCGTAACCACTATGCTACCAGAGCTCCTTAAATAATGAATATAAGCAAGAAAGAATCTGAAATTATGTTTCTTGTTATTTGGGTATCAAGTATAGAATGAGAAAAGTATCCTTTAGACATTATCAAGTATAAGTTTTATAATGACTATGTTATTGTTGTTGTTAAGTGCTGTCGAGTCGGTTCTGACCCATAGAGACCCTGTACAGGGTTTCCGAGGTTGTAAATCTTTATGGGAGCAGACAGCCTCCTCTTTCTCCCATGGAGTGGCTGATAGTTTCAAACTGCTGACCTTAAGGTTCGCAGCCCAATTCGTAACCACTACACTACCAGAGCTCCTTTACCATTATAAAATAGACACTTGAGGGGGAGAAACAGGAATAGCCAGAAATGTCACCATAGAAAGCTTGTAAGCTAGTACTGATGCTTTCTCTGTGTGTCCAACCTTATGCATTCCAATCACCAGTAATTATCAGTACATCTTGATTGCATATTTGATTAATTGCAGACTGAAGAAATTAGTAGAGTTCTTCAGTTTCATCATCACTGGCTTTAATGGTTGGTGTGCAAATTTGAAGAATGTGGTATTAACTGGTCTTCCTTTTAGGTGTATGGATATTATCCTATCACAGACACAGTTGTACTTCATGACTGATCTTGATACGTTTTTTTTAATGATGACTACAATGGCATGCTGCTTAAATTTGTCATTCCTAGAATAGTAAACCCATGTGATTATCAGATTCATAATGGCCAATACGAGCCCATTTCAGCTCACTAATGCCCAAGATATCAGTATTTATGCATTCCATTTAATTTTGGACAATTTCCGGGTTTTTTTAGATTCATATATTGCACATTCCATGTTCTGATTATTAGTGGATTTTTACAACTGTTTCTTTTCATTTGATTTGTGACCCATCATCAAATAAAGGTCCTGAGGGCTTAACTCCATTCGTATCTTCATGGTCAACTCTACTTTTATGAGGTTCTCTTCCCCAGTTGCATTTTGAGTGCCTCCCAACCTGAGGAGCTCATCTTCCAGTGTTATATCTGACAATAATTGGTGCTTTTCATCATGTTCCAAAATTCAGTAATCTGGTGCTAACAGTGTTCTGTTGCTATTCATTAGGATTTCAGTGACTAAATATTCAGAAGTAGTCTGTCTCTCCTTCCTAGTCTGTCTTCATCTGGAAGCTCAGCTGAAACCTGTCCACTGTGGGTGATTCTCTTGTTTTTTAAAATACCCGTGGCATAGCTATCAGAATCATAGCAACAACACACTAGCCACCACAATATGACAAACTAACAGATGAGTAGTGTATCTATACTATAGTCATCATTATTCTAAAAATGTACTTAAAATAAAAGTAAAGGAAGCAATGAAAGAAGCAAGTATTAATTCTCCCTGTTATGTAAATTCTTTTGTCTAGTTTTCTTCTCTATTTCCCATTCCCCAATTCATCCCTTTGAAATCATACCTGGCCATATACAGTATGGAATCAAGTCTCCTGATCCCTGCTAAATTTCATTCCTGTACCACTCATCTACCTTTCTGTCTTGTCTTCCTTTCTCTATATGCTGCATCACTGTTTGGTTCCTTTTCCTTTCTACCCATTCTTTGTTTTTAAATAGAAATCCCAAATCATGTTACTTATTCATTGATCCCATTTCACTGAAAATCCCCTTGAGGAACTCAGACAAGTTCATAATTATAACTATAGGCTCTATAAAGATGTTCCCTTAATACTCCCACCCCACCTTGACCTGCGACCATTCACCAAGCACAGTGGCTAGTTCTAGCAATATTGTGATGTTTAATGACTGGAGGATATATGGACAACATAATGCCATATAATGCTGGAGAGCTCTAAGAATTCCAGAATCACCTGGTTCACCACATTACTTTAAATGTAATTAGCTTGGCTAGGAAATATACAACATTGTATTAAAAGATGGTTTCTCAATTAGTACCAAAAGTTAAATTTGCATATCAATTTACAATGTATGAATGTTTTTATTTCATTCATTTGATCCTTTCTTCTTCACAATGATTTCAATCAGCCAAGTATTCTTACCCAACACCATTCAATAATAATTAGAAAGATTTATAGCTACCCCAAAGTCATATCTTTAGTAAGTGAATAAATGTGATTTAAATCTGGTCCTTCTGCCCAGTACTCTTCTTCCTTTGGGCAATGCATAATTAATCTTCTGTGTTCTGTAGAAATGCCACTAAAATAGGTGAAGTGTAATTCAGTAATTATAATGTACTTTGTTTTTCAATTATCTTGCAAAAGTTAATACTGCTTCTTCTTATATATATGTTTTCTATACTACACTGGTTTCTGACACTCAAAAGTATAGATCAACTTAAGATATATTTTTAAATACACTCACTTTAAAAGGAGATGATAACATTTTAAGAAAAAAAAAAAGCACTCAAAATTTTTATTAAATCAGAATATAAGCCTAACTATATTTGAGCTTCAAGAGTTGATTGAGAAGCAGCCATAATAGGCATTAGAAGATATTAGAGGATAAAATGCTCTTTGGGAATAAATATCTCAAGGAACAAAGGAAAAGAGCATTTTTTTAAAAAGGCTTCATCAGCTTTCCTGATAAGCTTTTGCTGGTACTTTCCTTGAGTAATAGAAATTATGATACACACATCAGCCCAATTTTAGTGCATAGGTTACAGCGTGGGAGTTGAAATTCATTTTTGCCACACATACTAGACCCAATCTTGGGCAGACTGGGAGAGGAGCTTACCTATTGGTTTATATATTCTTTTTGTTTTAAAGTTTTATTGTGAATTAAGCGGAAGTTTACAGAGCAGATCATCAGTTTTACATTCAACAAATTGTATACTTTGTTTCATTCCAATGCTTATAATCCTCTCCATGTACCATCAGTTAACAGTATTTCTTTCTATTCATTTTAGCTCTTTTTAAAAAAACACTCAGGCATATATAATAATTTACACCACCAAAGGGCACATTCTGCAAGTCTGCCTCCTGGTCACCAGCTCTCATTCCCTCTCTTTCCATGAATCTAGAGTCCTTAGCTGCTGCCTGTCTTCATGTCCCCATCTCTGTCTCCATCTCTGGTATCTCTGCTTCTTTGGATAAGGTCTCACAGTCTGCTTGTGCTCTTCTCCCTTAATGGTCCTGGCTGTAAGACAAACTACTTCCCCATTTTTGTTACAAAACTTCTACCTTTGCAATTGTGACAGTCTTAATTTGTCATGATAAGTTACTCACTATTAAATCATCTCTTTTTACCAGACGCATCTAGACAAGATGAAAACTGTTCAGTGGGGACTCTATCTCCCCCCAACCACACTTTTAAACTAAATTCCCTCTTGAAACCTTGTAAGCCAGTCACTTTGTGCCTTTATCACCCCCTCATTTTAGGTAGCCAATGAATAAGTTGCCCGTCCTATCTACCCTGTATACAGAGGGGATAGCATTGATACTTGATGTGAAGACTCCTTCCCTTTCTGTTGGTATTTTGAGTCACAGCCTCCATGAGTATAAGTCAAGTTCATCAAATTGTAGCAATTTACCCTAGTTTCCTTTTATCAAAAATTGTTTTTGGTATTTTTTTTTTTATTATTATTATCTTCCTCTAGTTGAATTCTGATTATCAAGCCATCAAGGCTAGCTCAAATGGATATTTTCTGCAGATTTGGGTGTTCTTGTGTGTCTCCGCTCACTTCATATCAGCTGGACACTTCACTCTCAGCTCTAGCCTTCTGTGGTTATGTCCTTGTCCATGGGTTCAGGTGTTCCCAGGTCTCCCCTCACTTTGGACCAGCCAGTCTTTCCTCTTCTCTCATCTCCAGATCAACGGGAACATGGTTGAACTCAGCTCATTTCTTTATTGCTGCCTTTCCCCCTCTTCCACTCACCAGTAGACCAATGAGGTGGCCAGCAAGCTTACATGCCTGCTTATGTGTTCCCTTTGAGTTTCAGTCTTAGAGGGGGGTGTGTCCTGAAGGTGCTTGATTGCTTGCCTTGATGGCTTCCCAGTTTATGTATTCTTAAAGGAATATAGTTTGATTTCTCACTGAAATAATTTTGAATGTAGAAAATCTGTTCTTCTTGGGATTTTGTCTTCTGGCTGCATCAGATAAATTACATGAAGAATGTTTAGAATTGTCCTTTAAAATTTGATTAAATTTCTGCTGACTATAATAGTGTCATCACTTTGGAATTTTAATAATGTAGTCTGCATAAAACTCATATTTGTAAAATGACTGTGAATAAATTCATAATTAAATCTATCTATAATTTGATCCCAAAACTGCCAGAATTTTTGCTCATACAATTATGTAAATTTCTATATGTTTGCTTATAATAGCCAAAACATCCATGAATTTTTTTCTGAATGGAACCAGCAGGCATTTTGCAAAAATGGATTCACAGCTTCATTCATTGCTTATATTATTCTTTGCCACTTCTAATTAGCAAAAGTAAGATAGAATGACATTTTTTGTTAAAAAAAAATTGTAATCTACTTTGTCAGATTTACTGTGCCCTTAGAAATGTGTGTGTGTGTGTGTGTTTATGTAGGCTTTAAAAATTCCACTATCTTTCCATTCCATTTTTGTACAAAATGTTTGAAGACCCCTTGTGTGTGCAGTTATATATGTGTGTGTTTATATATATATATTTTTTTTAAAGTGTATTTAAAGCTCTCTCAATCATTCATGTCACTGGAAGAATGTTTGCTTTGAATCTTTTCCTTCATAATAACTGGTGTGGCTATGAGCCCTGTGTGCAGAAGTGCTCAGAATATTGGAGTGATGGTGAATACAAGTATGCATGAATGTGCCTGCAACTGTTGCTTTGCAGTTCTCCATGGGAAACTAATCTAGCTCTTGCTCATTCAGTTTTTTCAAAACACCAGTTTATAGAATTATGATTTTCTACTTGGTCTGAGAAGCTAAAAGAAAAAGATAAATATACCTTAACTATATGTTACTCTTAATGAGTTATGACTTCAAATAAAGAAAAAAAAGATGGTTTTATTCCCCAAGGCTAAAATAATCAGCTTTCAAAATGCTAGATATATCAGTGTCCATGTATGTTACAGTCCGTAACTAGGTGGTAGAATGGAAGAAAATGTTATACCTAAGTGCATAGTCGGGGTATGCCAAATTATTAACTATAGGAATTTTTCACAAATCACTTTCATAGTCTATGCTTAAAGTTAATCAACTGTATAAAGAAAGCTAACTAATCAAATTAATAATGAAGGTCTTTAAGTATTTGCCAGTTTTGTTAAACATGTAAGCATTTATCAACTTCAACTAAAAATTCCACAAAAGATCTACCTATGAGGCTCATAACAATCAGAGTTATTAAGTTAAGGATTAATTACTTCAAACTGACATGAATTTGTTGAGCTATTGTGGGTTCTACAAAAAGAAAATAAGGAAGAATAGCCGGTAAAATGTCTTAGTAAACTTTATAAATAATGAAATAAGATTGTTAGAAGCTGTAATTATACATATAAAAAATGTTCTGTAAGAAATGAGGGAATAAATTCAAGCTTGTTCCTTTAGACCAAAGTAGTTTTAGTAATTCCTTAAAATTTAGCAAAAGCCTGCTTAAGTTAAAAAGGAAGACACAATGATCAAACTGTTGTTAGTTGCCTTCAAGTCAAATTCGATGCAAGGACCATGGTTGTGCTGGTTATGTGCTGTGTAGTCGGAACCGACTCATAGTGACCCTCTACAGGGTTTCCGAGGCTGTAAATCTTTACAGGAGCAGAAAGCCTCATCTTTCTCCCGCGGAACAGCTGGTAATTTCGAACTGTTGTCCTTCAGGTCTGCAGCCCGATTCATAACCACTACGCTACCAGAGCTCCTTCATAAGGACCGTATGCACAACTAAATGTAACAATACCTGATCCTGCACCATCCTCATAATTGCTGTTATGCTTGAGCCCATTGCTGCTACCACTGTGCCAATCCATCTCACTGGGGATCATCTTTTTCACTGATGCTCTGCTTTATCAATATGATTTCTTCTCCAGAGAATGGTCATTTTGATGACATGTCCCAAGTGTGCAAGATGAAATCTCGCCATCCTGACTTCTAAGGAACATTCTGGCTATATTTCTCCCGACACAGCTTTGTTTGTTCTTCTGGCAGTCCTTGGTACCTTTTTTTTTTCTTATTGTGAATTGAGTAAACATCTACAGACAAGATCATCACTTCTGCATTCAAAAAATCTTACACTACTTCATCTCAATGATTACATTCCCTTCATGGTACTTTTTAATAGTCTTCTTCATTATCATAACTCAAATGCATTGATTCTTCTAAGATCTTCCTTATTCATTATCCAACTTTCACATGCATATGAGGCTATTGAAAATACCATGACTTGGGTCAAATGGAACTTAATCCTCAAAATGATATCTTTGCTCTTGAACACTTTAAAATGGTGAGCAGATTTGCCTAATGCAATATGTCATTTGATTTCTTGACTGCTGATTCCATGAGTGTTGATTGTGGATTCCAAGAAAAATGAAGTCTTTCACAACTTCAATACTTTCTTCATTTATCACTATGTCATTTATTGGAACAGTTATGAGGATTTTTGTTTTATTTACTGTGAAGTGCAATCCTTACCAAAGATTGTAGTCATTAATCATCATCAGTAAGTACTTCAAGTCCTCTTTGTTTTAAATAAGTAAGGTTGTATCATCTGCAGATTTCAGTTTATAATTGAGTTTTACTTCAATCCTGATACCACACTGTTCTTCATACAATCCAGTTTCTCTGATCATTTGGTCAGCATATAATTGAAAGAATAAGTATAATGAAAGAATATAATATTGAAGTACACCTTTTCTGGTTTTCAACAATTTAATATCCTTTAGTTATGTTCAAATGACTGTCTCTGGGTCTATGTACAGGTTCTTTATGAGCACAATTAAATATTCTAGAATACCCTTAACAATGATATCCATTGCTTGTCATGGTCCACACAGACAAAAGCCTTTGAGTAGTCATTAAACCCCAAGTAAATATTGTTATAGTATTCTATGCTTTCAGCCAAGAGTCATCTAATGTCAGCAATGATATCTCACATTCCATGTCCTCTTCTGAATCTAGCTTGAATTTTGGCAGTTTACCCTCAATGTACTGTTACAGCTGTTTTTGAATTCTTTACAGCACAATTTTAGTTGCATTTGATTTTAATGACATTGCTTGACGATTTCCACATTCCATTATGTCATTCCTCTCTTGAGTGGGAACAAATATAGATCTCTTCCAGTTGGTTGGTAAAGTAGCTGTCTTCCAAATTTCTTGGCATAAATGAGTGGGGGGGGGGGTCTCCTGTGCTTCATCTGATTTGTTGAAAGATTTCAATTTGTGTACTGTCAGTTCTTGGAACCTTGATTTCACCTATGCTTTCAGTGCAACTTGGACTTCTTCCTTCAGTACCCCCAATTCTTGATCATATGCTATGTCTTGAAATGCTTAAACATTGACCATTTCTTTTTGGTACAGAGTCTGTATATTCTCTCCGTCATTTTTTTTTTCTTTCTACATCATTCAATATTTTGCCAAAAGATATAAGATGAGATTACAATGGGAAAATAATGAAGTAAGATCTAATCAACAATATATCAGATATTTTGCTAGTACTCTCTGGGTTTTACAAATCGTTAAACTCTGGATTAAAAGATTGGTGCGTTAGACCCATTCAGAGGCTTCTCAAAAGTAAAGCCTTACCTCCAAAAGTCAAAGCATTGAAAACCATAACAAATGCAGTTGTACTCTGAGCCCATGGAATTGTCATTAGTTGGAATCAATTTAAGAGCAATTTACAACAGCCTATGTACTTAAAGGGGAAAAATCTCTATGGAGATTATATTTAATAAAAAAATAAAATAAAATAACTAATAGTATATTGTGGTTAAGTATCATCGAATCAGTCCCGACTCATAGGAACTCTGTATAGAGTTAAAATTGTTGCTCTTTGACTGTATCATGTTGTTGCTCTTGTTAAGTGTCATGGATTCAGTTCCGACTCATAGTGACCCTCTATAGAGTTTCCAAGGAGCAGCCGGTGAATTTGAATTGCTGACCTTGTGGTTCACACTCTGCTGATCCTACAGCACCACACCAATATTAGAAGGTGATTATTCTAAGATTAAAAATCAGAGTAAAGGCTAGAAGGCTAGTTTGGAAAGTTGTTTAATTTTAGTTGGGGTGGTCAAGGAAGGCTCACCAAAAAAAATTTTCTTCATATATTAACAAGAATTATGAAAAAGTTGTCAAGGATTTAATTCTTGGATCAACTATCAACACTCATGGAAATGGCAATCAAGAAATCAAATGACATATTGCATTAGGCAAATCTGCTGCACAAGACCTTCTAAAGTGTTGAATAGCAAAGATGTCAGCTTAAGGACTAGGGTGTGCCTGGCCCAAGCCATGGTGTTTTCAGTAACCTCATATGCATGTGAAAGCTGGACAGTGAATAAGGAAGACCGTACAAGAATTGATGTTTTTGAGTTATGGTGTTGGAGGAGAATATTGAAAGTGCCATGGCCTGCCAAAGAATTGTATGGAAGAAGTGCAGCCAGAGTGCTCCTTGGAGTCCAAGATGGCCAAAATTTGTCTCTCATACTTTGGATATTTTATCAGGTGGGACCAATTACTGGAGAAGAATATTATGTTTGATAAGGTGGAGGGTCAGAGAAAAAGAGGAAAACTCCCAGCTAGATGGATTGGCAATATGGCAGAATCAGTGAGCTCAAGTGTGGTAACAATGTTAAGATCGGCCAGGCAGTGTTTCATTCTGTTGTGCATAGGGTCACTGTGAATAGTTACTGACTCTGTGGCACCTAACAATATTAAAAAAAAAAAAAAAAAAAAGTAATCTTCATGGAGTTAAATTTTCTGTTCAATTAAACCTAATTTCAAAAGAGTTTAGGTTCTAATAAAAACAAAGACATGGGGAGAAGAGAATGGAAGCAAAATCCATAAAGGAAAAAGAGGCCAAGTTGGGTGTGAAAAATAAGGGAGAGAATAGAACTGTTTTAAATTTGTTATCATTTGAAACAGCAGTTTCAGTGGTCCAGGGTTGAAAATTATAAAAGTAACAGTAGCTAATAGTTTGAGTACTTTACCCAATGATAGATATTATATTGAGCATTTTGTTACATTGTGTAAATTTATCCTGAAAATGATCCTCTGATATATTATGTCCAACTTACCAATGAACAAGCCTCAATGAAGTTCATTAACTTGCTCAGAGACAAAATTGGTAATTGCCAAAGCCAGAACTTGAAGGTGGATTATTAGAATTCAGAATCTGTGAAAGCACCCATTTTCTAATTGATTGTTTTAGGGTGCTGTCTTGGATCCCTGTCTCTTCATAAAATGACTCAAATAATGCTTAGAAACCAATCCAAACCTGTTGCCCTTAAGTCGATTCCTACTGAAAAGACTGTTATAGGACTGCATAGAAGCTACAGTATGGGGATCCCAAGGCTTTAATCTTTATGGGAGCATTTTGCCTATTTTCTCCTGGAATGCATTTTAATCCTTTACCTTTAATTAGCAACTGAGTGTTTAACCACTGCACCATCAGCACTTCTAGATAAAGCTTACTTATTGCTTATAACTGTCAGTTTTTCCAGAGTCTCTGAAGTTTCTACGTATCTTTTCAATTTAAGTGTTTTGTCTATTTGACTCAGATGAAGGTTTTATTAAAGTAAGTTTGAGTGGAGGTGTTTCTCTGTGGCATAAGTCCAAGTTATTTTGAAATTCAAAAGCACAATGTGGTTATAGACATATTTAATCTGTAAGGTTGAAACTCATTTTAATGCCAAATTATGTGGTCATTATGTTATTTTCTTCTTTTGTAGTTTTATATAACATATTGCTTCATAAGATAATTGAAATTTATAAGTCCTATGATATAGTTTGGAGTCCTGGTGTGGCGCTGTCAGTTAATGTGCCAGATTGCAAAGCCGTTTGAGCTGCAAGGTCGGCATTTCAAGCTCACCAGCTACTTCTCGGACACCCTATACAGTGTCACTATGGGTTGGAACTGACTTGATGGCACTTAACAATAACAACAACAACATGATACAATTTGTTGTGGCACTGTAGGATCAACACTGATCTAGGAACCACAATGTCGGTGGTTCAAACCCACCAGCTGCTCCTTGGAAACCCTATACAGGATCACTGTGAGTCAGAACTGACTCCATGGCACTTAACTACAAGAGCAACAACATAATACAGTAAAAGAGCAACAATTTTAAGGGGGAGGTCAGGCTGAAAGTGTAGTCATATTTTTTCAGTGATCCTGTTTTTAGAGTTAGTAGGAAACAATGACATTTTCGTTAAAGATTTTATAATCTCCTACTTAAAAGAGTTCTTAATTAGTCTAGCCAGGAGTATTTGGTAATGTATTTGCAATAATAATCTTATGTGTATTAAGAAATGCGTAGTACTCAATATTTTGTATTATTTGATGTTTCTGTTTACTGGTGTGTGTCATTAAGCATGTCTAAGAATACACTACTGATTTGCATAAAAATGCATTGTAAATAGCATTGTGATCCATTAATTAATGTAGTAGATAATGGTATTTGTGCCCCTAGTGCTTTGAGTTTGTGTTATTGCTATTCTGCAGTGTAATTTAAAAAACAAATTTTACCGCCAAGGAAGCAAACTTTCAGGAATTGGCGTTATTTTGTGCTTTAAAACCATAAACCTACTGTGATTGTTGATGAATCAACAGCATCCTAGATTATAATAGAAGTATAATTCAGTTTTACACTTGTCAAAAATAAATAGCTCAGGACATCATTAACACACTGTTATGCAGGTATAATTGTTGCTGTTAAGTGCCGTTGAGTTGATTCCGACCCATAGCGACCCTGTACAGAGTTTCAGGGCTGCAAATCTTGACGGGAGTAGAAAGCCTCATCTTTCTCCCGCGAAGCGGCTGGTAGTTTCGAACTGCTGACCTTAAGGTTCCCAGCCTGACTCGTAACCATTACGCTACCAAAAAAAAAAAAAAAAAAAAGGGCATCCCATCATTAACAAACAAATCAGTGCTCCAATTAAGATTTTCATTGTACTAATATATAATTTCATCAAGAATCTTGACCAAAAATGTTTTGATTGATTGATGATTATGTCAGAATACATATCTTATAAGAGAGTAAGTAGTATGTGCTCAACATTATGAAGAACAAAATAATAGAACTCTTGCTAAAACAATTGTGAGACCAGTGAGTCTTGATAGGTATTTGGAGTCTTAGAAACAGACATGTTTATTAATCTTTTGTTTATGAAAAAACAAGTTTCAATTGTTTCAGTGAGACTGATCACTTAAATGCAATTAATGTGAAATTAAACATAAAAGAAACTAAAACCCATTGCTATTAAGTCAAGTTAAACTCATAGTGACCCTGCAGGACAGAAGAGAATTATTGCAGAGAATTTCCCAGGGTGGGATCTTTCTGGAAGCAGACTGCCAAATCTTTCTCCTGGTTTGTTTCAACCACCGTCTCTTTGTTTAGTAGCTGAGTGCTTCACCACTGCGCACCAGGACTCATGTTTAACTGTAATCTTTAAAAGTTTTATATGTATTTGTTGTTGTTGTTAAGTGCCATCAAGTCGTTTCGTATATGATTAAATAGTGCGGTGGTTGTGGTTGTGTGCCATGGAGTCGATACCAACTCATGGCGACCCTGCATAGGATCTCCAAGGCTGTAAATCTTTAAAGGAGCAAAAAGCCTCATCTTTCTCCCACGGAACAGCTGGTAGTTTCGAACTGATTGTGAGGTTAGCAGCCCGATTTGTAACCACTATGCTATAGGTTTCTAATATTTAATAAGATGATCTTTAGCATCATAGGCAATTTGATGTCACAGTACCTTAAGTGTTGGGTTACCAGTTTGAACCCACCAGCCACTCTAAAGGAGAAAGTTGAGTTTGTTGGTTTCTGTAAAGATTTACAGCCTCAGAAACCCTAGGGAGCATTTCTACTCTGTCCTAAGGGTCACTATGAGTCAGAACTAACTTGATGGCAGTGGGCTTGAATTTTGTTTTTTGTCCTGGGCAAGATAACTCGCTCTGTTTTCATAAAGCAAAACTTACAATTTGATTCCACACACTTAATTAAAATGTTTGTCATTTACATTTTAATGAAGACAGTGATCACAAATTTGAAGTCATATGCTGCTTATTCTAGAAGATGTTGCTTGTTTCAAGAATGCCAAAGTTTTCATATAAACTAGTAATTTGTTATAGTTAGGTGCTGTTGAGTTGGTGCCAACTCATAGCAATCTTGTACACAATAGAGAAAAAAACTGGCAGATCCTGCATCAACCTCACAATCATTGTTATATTTGAGTCCGCTGCCAAGCAGCATCACTGGGCTAATCCATCTCATTGGGGGTCTTCCTCTCTTTCTGTGACCCTCCACTTTCCTTCTCCAGGAAATAATCCCCCCTGATAATATGTTCAGTGTATAAGAGATGAAGTCTGGCCATCCTGGCTTCTAAGGAGCATTCTAGGTGTACTTTTTCCAACACAGATTTGTGTGTTCTTTTGGCACTCAGTG
Organism: Chrysochloris asiatica; assembly: GCF_000296735.1. NCBI lineage: Eukaryota > Metazoa > Chordata > Mammalia > Afrosoricida > Chrysochloridae > Chrysochloris > Chrysochloris asiatica. The sequence continues at coordinate 1,144,697 of NW_006408816.1, forward strand.
GTACTCTTAATATTATCCTCTAACACCATAACTCAAATTCTTCCACTGTCTCCTTTATTTATTGTCCAACTTTCACATGCATATGAGGTTGCTGAAAATACCCTGGCTTGGTCAGACACACCTTAGTCCTCAAACTAACTTCTTTACTTTTGAATACTTTAAAGTGGTCTTCTACAGCAGATTTGCCTAATGCAATATGTCATTTGATTTCTAGACTGCTGCTTCCATGAGTGCTGATTGTTGATGTGAACAAAATGTTGTCTTGGACAATTTCACAATCCTTCTTCATTTATCTGGAAGTTATTTTGTTATTTACTGGTTGAGTGGTAAGAATTTTTGTTTTCTTTGCATTACGGGGCAAACCCCAGCTGAATGCTGTGGTCTTTGATCTTAATCAGTAAGTATTTTAAGTTCTCTTCACTTTCAGCAAGCAAGGTTGTATCATCCGCATATCACATGTTGCTAATGAGTCTTCCTCCAATCCTGATGCCACATTTTTCTTCATATAATTCAGTTTCTTGAATTATTTGTTCAGCATACATATTGAATACATATGGTGAAAGAATATAACCCTGGTACATGCCTTTCGTAATTTTTAACCATTTTGTGTTCCCTTGTTTTATTCAAACAGTTGCTTCTTAGTCTATGTGCAGGTCCCTCATGAGAACAATTAAATGTTCTGGTATACTCATTCTCTGCTGTATCGTCGATAATGTGTCATGAGCCACACAATCGAAAGCTTTGTATAGTCAATAAAGCACAGGTAAACATCTATCTGATATTCTCTGCTTTGAAGTAAGATCATCTGGCATCAGAATTATGTCCCTTTTTCCACATCCTTCTCTGAATCTGGTTGGTATGTCTGGCATTTCCCTCCCAGTGTACTGTTGCAGCCATTTCTGAATTATCTTTGGTAAAACTTTACTTGCATATGGGATATTGATGATATTGTCCACATTCTGTTGGATCACCTCTTTTGGGAATGGGCACAAATATGGATCTGTTTCAGTCAGTTGGCCAGGTAGCTGTCTTCCAAATATCTTGCGATAGATGAGTGAGTGGCCCCAGTACTGCATCAGTTTGTTGAATGATTTCAATTTGTAGTTTATGAATTCCTGGAGCCTTGCTCTTTGCCAGTGTTTTGAGTGCACCTTGGGCTTCTTCAGTATCATTGGCTCTTGACCATATACTACCTTTCAGAATGATTGAACATTGACTGTATATTCCTTCCATCTTTTGATGCCTTCTGCATCATTCAGTATTTTGCCCATAGAATCCTTCAATATTTCAAATTAAGGCTTGAATTTTTTCTTCAGTTCCCTCAGCTTGAGAAATGTTGAACGTATGTACTTCTCTCTTGAGTTTCTAACTCCAGATGTTTGCAAATTTCATTATAAAGTTTGACTTTGTCTTTTCAAGCTGCCCTTTCAAATGCTCTATTCAGCTCTTTCATTTTTCCATTTGCTTTAGCAACTCTGTGCTGGATAATAATTTCAGAGCCTCTTCTGACACCCATTTTGGTCTTTCACTTCCTTCTTATCTTCTTAGTGACCTTTTGCTTTCTTTTTGTATGATATTCTTGATGTCATACCACAATTTTCTGGTTTTTGGTCATTAGTGTCCAATTAATGTAATCTGTTCTTGAGATAATTTTTATATATATCTATATAGATATAGATATATATTCTTAAAGAGAAATGGCATTTGTCATTTATTATAGTAAATTATTCTTTGAGTATATTCAATTTAAAAAATTTATTTTCACATTACTCTCTGCTTTCGTTTCATTTTTGAAATAGTGTAAGACGTGGGGTTATTTTAAAAGTAAAATCAGAGTAAGGAGAAAATTAATGGATAATTTCCCCTACAATTAACATAGTCCATATGTATCATAGTGCTATTAATATATATATTTTTTAATTGTTAAACTCCAGATGAATTTTTCAGCTTAGTGTATATTTTAGATCATAGTAGAAAATTGGAAATTCCTAAAGATGCACACACATACGCTCCACACTAATATGCAGATATACATTCATAATAAATACAGCAACACAGCATAAGTCTTTGCTACTCAAGCGTTTGGAAAAAGAGAAGAGCAAAAACCTGAAATTTATAGTTTATTGTCCATTCTGGTTCAAGACACTAAAGAATATGACTACTCTTATTTACAGTTGTGAGGGTGGTGCAGCACCAGGCATTTGTATAGGGTTGCTTTGAGTCAGAAAAACTGGAGTGATCCTAACAACAACAACAACAAATTTACAATTGAACACCTCCTGTCATAAGAATTAGAGAAGTGTTTTTATGTACACTTTATTGTTTATTTCTAGAGTTGGGATTCCAGGCATAAAGAGATCAGAATGAAGACATGAGAATAACAAATTAAAACTGAAAAAACAATTCAGTGATAGCATATTTAGAAAATAAAGGGACAGATCTATTTGAATGCTGCACAACTCTAACCTAGTTTATTTTTTGGTTGTGACTGGCAATAAATAAAATTTAATTCATGAAACATAAAAAGGGAAGGATTTCAGTAGAGCACTGTGGACAGCCTATGCTAAATAATTTTAGACTGTTAAAAATATTAAATTATTGTTTTTGAGCACCTGTTTGCCTACTAGATGTTTTTTTCACATACTTCAATTAGAGCAGTTCTTAGAATTTTGTAACTAATTTGTACCAATTGCCTTTGGCAACTGGCATAGTTTCTCTCATCTAGAGTCATTGAACTCCCAGAAATTAAGCAATCATAATAATATGGGTGTTTTGATTAAACAATTAAATCTGAAAATAACATATACCATAATCCATATATATTCTATGATGCTTACTTTTTCACATTTTAGCTTGTCTTCAATTGGAATACACTTTAGAATAATTGACAGAGTAGTATTAGGTTTTTCTTTTTTAGAAATATATAAAATAATTTATCTTAAAATCAATAATGTCTTAGATTTGAAGATATGGTAACTTATCAGCTTTGCCATCTTTATGATCATCTAGTCACTAAAGAGCCCCCTTTCTTGTCACTCAGTTTAAAACCTTAGGAGTTGTACCTGACAATAAATTTTCTTAGCTTCATCATCAGGGTTGAAGTCAGTTTAGTTTAGAATGATATAAATGATAGTACTTCTTACATCAAAATCCTTATACTTTGGACAGACACTTTATCAAGTGGCTGAGCAAACATAGCAGCTTTTGAAGTATTTGAAGAGCTATTGAATTTAAGAGTCTTCATGACTTCACTGTTCTTTAATCTTATTAGTATAGGCATCCTTCTGAACATGGCTCTTCCTTAGTTCAAATTTAAAGATGTCATTTATAAACTAATGCTTCAAATTTCTTATCTACTTCAACCTGTTAATACTAAGGAAACTCTTAAACTTAAAATATGAAATCATAATATTTTAAGATACCATACAAATTGAAAGTAGCCATTTGATATGCCTTCCCCGACTCCCATCCCTAAAAACTAATTTAAAAAAATATATATCCTAAAATTCTGTATTTTTCCAACTTTAATGACATAAATGTTTTGGTCCAATACTTTCAATTCACCAATAAAACTACCAAATGAATCTAATGACCAGTAAATGGACTTAGAACAAATGTAGTAAGCCATATGTATTCAGAATTCATAAGGATTAAAGTTCTGTCCTGATGTGGCGCTGTGGGTTAATGCGCCAGATTGCAAAGCTGTTTGAACTGCAAGGTTGGTGGTTCAAGCTCACCAGCTACTCCTTGGAAACCCTATACAGGGTCACTATGGGTTGGAAATCGACTCGATGGCACTTGACAACAACAACAACAAAGTTCTGTTAAGAGTTTTGTCCTGTAACATCACTTTTGAAAAAAACAATTATATTAATAATGTAAATAGATATCACATTCATATTTTCTATTTTAGTTTATTCTTCTCAAGTCTTTATTCTGGTCTCTTTATGCTTGGAATCCAACTTTAGAATAAAATAAAATACATGAAAACATTTTGCATGATACTTGCCATAAAATGTGCCAAGTTGTACGAAGTTTTTGTTGTTTTTGTGTGTCATTGAGTCAGTTGTAACTCATAGTGACTCTGTAGAGGGTTTCCAAGGAGTGGTAGCAGGTTTGAACTGCCAGCCATTTTGATTAACAATCCAGTGCTTATCCTACAGCACCACACCAGGAATCCATTGTAGAAAGTAGGATTGTTGTCGTATACCATTGGATCTGTTCCAACTCAGCAACCCCCCTAGAGGGTTTCCATGACTGGTGAGTTTGAACTGTTGACCTTTCTGATTAACAGTCCAGTGCTTTTCCTATAGTACCACACCAGGACTCCATTGTAGAGAGAAGGGTTGCTGTTGTTGCTTGCCACCGAATCATTTCTGAAATATATCAACCCTGTAGAAGGTTTCTGAGTAAGTTTCTTGTGGCTAATATCCATTGCTTATCCTACAGTGCTTCACCAGACTCCAGAGAGTAGGCTTGTTGTTATTGTTCAGTTTTGTTAAATCAGTTCTGACTCATAGTGACCCTGTATAGGGTTTCTGAGGAGCAGCTGATGAGTTTGAATAACTGACCTTGGGTTCAAATTGACCTTGAGGTCAGGTGCTTATCCTATGGCATCAGAGCAGGACTACAAAGAGTAGAGTTGTTGTTGTTGTTGTTATTATTAGTGACTCATAGTGACCCTATGCACAACAGAATGAAACACTGCCCGCTCCTGGGACAACCTCACAATTGTTGCCATGCTTGAGCCCATTGATGCTGCCACTTTGCCAATCCATCTCACTGGGAGTCTTCCTCTTTTTCTCTGACCCTCCACCTTACCAAACATGATATCCTTCTCCAGCAACTGGTCCCTCCTGACAATGTGTCTGAAGTATGAGACATGAAGTTTGGCCATCCTGGCCTCCAAGGTGCACTCTGGCTGCACTTCTTCCAACACAGATCTGTTTGTCCTTTTGGCAGCACATGACACTTTCAATATTCTCCTCAAGCACTATAACTTAAATGCATCTATTCTTCTACGGTCTTCCTTATTCACTGTCCAGCTTTCACATGCATGTAAGGTTGTTGAAAATACCATGGCTTGGGTCATGCACAATTTAGTCCTCAAGATGACATCTTTGCTCTTCAACATTTTAAAAAGGTCTTGTGCAGCCGATTTGCCTAATGCAATACGTCGTTTGATTTCTTGACTGCTGCTTCCATGAGTGTTGATAGTTGATCCAAGAAGAATGAAATCTTGTCAATGTTTTCTGTGTTGATAAGAATGTTGTTTATTGGTCCAGTGGTGAGGGTTTTTGTTTTCTTTACGTTGAGATGCAATGCATACCAAAGATTATGGTCTTTGATCTTCATCAGTAAATATTTTAAGTCCCCTTCACTTTCAGCAAGCAAGGTTGTATCATCTGCATATCACAGGTTGTTCATGAGTCTTCCTCCAATCCTGATGCCACGTTTTTCTTCATAGAACCCAGCTTCTCAGATCATTTGCTCAGCATACAGGTTGAATAAGTATGGTGAAAGAATACAACCCTGTAGCACATCTTTCTTCATTTTAAACCATTCAGTTTCCCCATGTTCTATTCTACCTCTTGGTCCATGTATAGATTCCTCATGAGCACAATTAAGTGTTCCGGAATACTCATACTTCGCAATGTTGTTCATAGCTTGTCATGATCCACACAATCGAAAGCCTTTGCATAGTCAATAAAGCACAGGTAAACATCTTTCTGATATTCTCTGCTTTCAGCCAAGATCCATTGGGCATCAGCAATGACCTCATTCCACGTGCTCTTCTGAATCCAGCTTGAACCTCTGGAAGTTCTCTGTCAATGTATGATTGTAGCCATTTCTGTGTTACCTTTAGTAAAACTGTACTCGCATGGGCTATCAAAGATACTGTCTGATGATTTCCACATTCTGTTGGGTCACCTCTCTTTGGAATGGGCACAGATACCATCTCAGTCGTCCAGATACTTGTCTTCCAAATTTCTTGGCATAGATGAGTGAGTGCCTTCAGTATTGCCTCACTTTCTTGAGTAATATAATATTTGACTGGTGTGTACACCCAACCTCTGCCACTGAACATGTTATTTGTCCTAAAGTACAAGGATTCAGTCCTTTCACTTTTGTTTTCCAATATAAACCTAAGTTTCCTACATGTAGAATTATATGTTAGGATGATAGAAAATAATATGTGCAACGTATCCGATAAATGGTAGCCTCTTTCTTCTTTCCCCATGAGTTCAATCAGTATTTAATAAACCCAGTTGTACATGTACATTCAGAATTTCACTCATCACTCTTATTTTCACTTTGAGTCTAGTTACATTTAGTACACCATGGTGGTACTGTGGGCTAGGAATTGGAATTCTAACTGCAAGGTGTTTCAGCCACTCCATGGGAGAAAGATAAGGTCGTCTGCTCTCATAAAGATATAGTCTCAGAAACCCTACATAGGATCAAATGAATCAGAATTGACCTGATAGCAGTGAGTTTGGTTTGGGTACATTTTGGACTGTTGTTAGGCTACTGACTGATTTCCCTTATTTCAGCCTCTCCCTCCAGGTTAATTTTATTGATTGACATACCCTCATCTAATTATCTTAAATTATTACCATATTTACTACTAAAATAAATTTAAACAGCCTAGGTGTGGTGTCATGAATTTACTTGGTATGGCTTTTCTACCCAAAGGCATCTTAATTTCTACCAAGTCACTGGGTTGTTGTTGTTAAGTGCCATGGAGTTGGTTCCAACCCATAGCAACCCTGCACAGGGTTTCTGAGGCTGTAAATCTTTACAGGAGCAGAAAGCCCCATCTTTCTCCCGTGGAGCCTCTGGTAGTTTCGAACTGCTGACCTTAAGTTTCACAGCCTGATTTGTAACCACTATGCTACCAGAGCTCCAAGTCACGGGTAGGGCCATGCAAATAAAGTATACAGGTCTCTAAAGCTCCGATTGGTTAGTTTTGCCCTCCAGCTAGTTTTAAAAGGATCCATCCAAGAAGCAGAGACAGAAGATCCCAGGACAATCAAGAAGAAAGAGCATGAGTGAAGTATGAGATTTCTACCTAGAAAAACAGTGAATGGCCAAGGCAATGACAGAGGCAGTGGCATAGAGAGACAGAGCAGCTTCCAGTTCTAGGTGTATGGACTGAGTAAAGCTGAGTGCCTATAGGCAGGAGACTGGCTTTCAGAATGTGCCCTTTGGGCATTCACAGACTGGCTAAACATTTTATAACACTTGTCTGAGCAAGGCTGAAGCAAGGGACCACTTGGCTGAGAGGCTTAAAACAAGAATGAGGTGTGTCTGCAGTATGGCAGACAAGAGGCATTCCTGATTGAACTGCTGTATCCTAATTAGTTTTTTTTCCTAAATTGTACCTTTTTCACTTCCCTAATAAGCCCCATAATCGCAAATACTATTATGAGTTCTGTGTGGCTATTGCAATGGATTACCAAACCCAGATGTGAAGCAAGGAGTGCTGTGGGATGGATGGTTGGTGTCAGAACAGGGTAAAGAAGGCTGTAGAGTTGAAGCATGTCAACTCAACTTCATAGGAATCAGCCTTCGGCTGATTTTGAATCTGATTCTCCTTCCCCCTTGTGAAGTCAGAGTAAGTCAGGCATGGGCCCTACATGATTTTTGCACAAGATCCAACCTGTCATTTGAACTTTCCCTCCTTGACTCTTCCTTTCATTACATATCACTTTCTGCTTTATTTTGTAGAAATACATGTGCATGTTTAACTCCCTTCAAAAGCTGTATGTTATACGTAAACTAAGACTATATATCTGAATTGATTTTGAATTTTTACAGTTCCTTGTACTTAGTAAATGCTTCTGAGAGTAAATATAACTTAAGCTGTTGTTGGTAGGTGCTGTTGAATCAGTTCCAACCCATAGTGACCCTATGTAAAACAGAACAAAATACTGCCCTCTAAGGGAGACCGTAGAAGAATTGATGCTTTTGAGTTATAGTGTTGGAGGAGAATATTGAAAGTGTTATGGGCTGCCAAAAGAACCAGCAGATCTGTGTTAGGAGAAGTGCAGCCAGACTGCTCCTTGGAGGCCAATCTGGCCAAACTTCGTCTCTCATACTTTGGACATATTGTCAGGAAGGAGCAGTCGCTGGAGGATATCATGTTTGGTAAGGTGGAGGGTCAGAGAAAAAGAGAAAGACCCCAGCGAGATGGATTGGCAAAGTGGCAGCATCAGTGGGCTCAAGCATGGCAACGATAGGTTGGCCCAGGATTGGGCAGCGATTCGTTTTGCAATAGCATTGTGGTTACGAATTGGGCTGCAAACTGCAAGATTAGCAGTTCAAAACTACCAGCTGCTCCACAGGAGAAAGATGAGGCTTTCTGCTCCCGTAAAGATTTACAACCTCGAAAACCCTGTTCAGGGTCGCTATGGGTCAGAATTGACTCGACAGCACTTAACAACAACAAGGTCATTATAGTCGGTACCGACTTGATGGCACCTAACAACAACTTTTCTCTAATGAAAAAATCATTATAATAACAGTGTAATATGACCTTTCTTGATAAAATCAGGATTGGTATACTGAATTTCACTTTCTAAAATTTATTGAGGGCTTATTAGCAAGGGGGAGCTATGAACAAAAGAGGTGCTGTTGTGAAGTCTCCTGCTAAATTTGGAAAAAATATGAAGAAGGTAAGTTAAAATAAGCATAAATTGTATCTCCATGATGATGTTCCTTATTGGAGAAATGATGAATTGTGGTGCTTTGTGTTCCTTATGTTGTATCTGTTTATATGTGTGTGTTCATCATAAAGAGTAGGAGTAAGAGACTCCAGAGTGAAAGAACATACCAAAAATAAGTAAATAAAACCAGTTGCTCAGATACCTTTAAAGATACCTAACTGGTGTGGTGCTGTGGATTAATATGCTGGACTGCAATGTCATTTTGAACTGCAAGTTTGGTAGTTTAAGCTCATCAGCCACTCCAGGTTCTTTATGGGTCAGAACCGAATCAATGCACTTAACAACAACACCATTGTATATTCTAATTTTGTTGTTGTTGTTTTTACATGTCATTGAGTTGATTCTGACTCACAGTGACCCTAAACAGGATTTCCTAGGAGTAGCTGGTACATTTGAACTGCAGGTGTTGTGGTTAGTAGCCCAGTCCTGATACTACAGTACCACATCAGGAGTGGCAATGTATAAACACAAAGTATTTGTTAAATATTACTTTTAATCTAGTATTTTAATTTGCTAGAATTTCTGGAGCTGAAAGATTGTATTTTCTAAAGGAAGTTATTGTGTTCCCTGGATAATATTGATTCAGGCCTGGATAATTTCAAAGAAATTGCCACAGCAGATTTTTTTTTTTTTTTTAATTAAAAAAAAAGTCTAAACTTATGTTTCGAAACTTTCTACATACATTTTTAAAGTTTTACCTTTACAGCTATAAATTATATATACTAAATAAGACTCTAACCTTTTTAAGTATGATGATTCCTTACATTATCAAAATTAGTGGATTTTTGTAATATTTCTTTGAGGAGATATAAAGGCAAAAACATCCTTTCAGTTTTGTGATTATCCAGATCCAGTAAAGCCCACCATTTACTGTAAAGTCAACTCTAAATTATAGTGACCTCATTTTTGTCAGGATAGAATTGTGATCCAACGTCTTTTCAATGAGCAAACTTTTAAAAATGCATTACTAGGCCTTTCTTTCAAGGTACTTGTGAGTAAACTTGAACTTCCAGCCTTTTGATTAGCAGCCAAGCACATTAACCCTTTGCACCTGCTGTAATAACCACAACTAAGATTTATTTTGTTGCAAATACAATAATTCTAACATGCCCAAGAACTCTGAAAAAAAAATAAGATGATAAATGACAGCAGAATGCATGATTGCAACATGAATCTACCTGTATATGACTGTTAGAATGTTTGTATGATCTTGCTGTGTTAATAGTAGTGCTTAGTCTTTAACCAGATGGAGAAAAACTGCATCCTCCTACATTGGTCATATAGGTACATTGTTCCCTCATGTTAATAATCAGAGTCTAGGAAAACATCTGAATTTGGACATAGGGAAGGAGCTACAAATAAGGAATGATTGGAATCCTGGAATTATACATAGTATGGATTTCATAATGTACTTATAGGGCAAAATGGAGTTCTGGTGACTCAGTGGTTAAGCACTCAGTTGCTAACAGAAAGACTTTTCATTTAGAACCCACCAAACATTTCATGATAGAAAGATGTGGAGTCTGATTTCATAAAGATGACAGCCTTGAAACCCTGTGGGCAGTTCTCTGTCCTATAGGGTTGCTATGGGTTGAAATCATCTCAGAAGCAGTGGGTCTGGTTTTGTTTTTTAAAGGACATAAGGAAATCGTATTGTTATTACTAAATATCTGAAAGATTATTAAATAAAGAAGTTATTGAATTTTTCTTTTGCATCTTTTCTGGGTAAAATAGCAATGAGTCAAAATGGAAAAATATTTCTAACAAGTGGAATGGGTTTGCCATTGGAGAAAAGTTAATTCTCTGCTAAGAGACATTTTTAGTCCAAGGCTGGATAACCACTTGATGAGCTGTGAGAGATGGATAGCTAAGGTTCCATACTGTAGAATTTCTGAAATATTAGAGAAGAAATTAGTCAATCCAGATTGCTATAATTTAAAATTACATAGCTGTAGATAATAAGTACATATACATGATTTAGCAGTGTTCAGGATGATGTTGTTGTTGTGGTGTGCTGTCAGGTTGGTTCCAACTCATAATGACCCTGTGTAGGGTTTCTGAAGAGCGGCTGGTGAGTTTGAACCACTGACCTTACGGCTCAACCTGACCTTGTGATCCACCACATTATCCTGCAGTGCCACATCAGGACTCTTGTATTCAGTGGAACCACTTTTAAATTTCTACTTCAGAACATATTTCAAAATGTCTCATTCAATTGATGAAAAGTGTTCCTTAATATCAGTACATTCAAAATTGTGCTAGATTCAGATGCAGCCAAATATGGAGGACACCAGAGACTAGACCACAACACGGATTTCTTTTCTGAGGCTTTTGAACATAATGGACGTCCCCATTCTCTTTTGGTAAGTGCTGTTAAAATCATATTTTCATTTACTTTTAATTTCATATTTGATATTTTTTAAAGCTGTGGTTCAAGGTTCAAAGAAGCACCTCCTCAACAAGTTACATGGGGAGTGGGTGGAGGAAGGATAGGAAAGAAGGACCATGCTAAATGTAAAGAGGCTTACTGAAGACAAAAGTCAGTTATAATGGATGGTGCTAGACAAAAATTGGGTTTGGGGAAATTAAATGATACTTGGGGGATAACTGTAGGATTTTAATATTAATAGGACTACAACTTCTCAAAAATTGGAAGAAAAGCAGTTTTGTTTTTATTATGAACATTTCTATGCTTTATGTAAGAGCTTTCTTGCCTTCTACTATTCTTGCTTTCGTTGAAAAATGTTAATTAATATTTAATTTAAAACATTCTAAAATTATCATCTGATTATGTATCTTTTTCTTTCATGTTGTAAATTAAAAACTGAATTTATAGCAAGTTTATAAAATTCTTTGCTGTCCTATTACTAAGGAAAACATTTTATAGGACCAATTTTTTATTTTGTGGAATTTCCACAAATTATAAAACATGCTTTAAACTACCTAATTTAAATTCTTAAAAAGTAGAATTTGTCACATGTTTAGATCTAAAGAACATGCTATGGTCCACTTCTACATTTGTTTTATTCTTTTTTCCTTTAACTGATTGTTCAGTCTCTGTCTCTTTCTATTTTCATTTTCCCTTGTTTTAACTATTAGTGTTATTGAATTGAACAATACACTCATGAGGCCAGGATGTATCTAATAAGTGTCTAAGTTTATTATATCTCTTAAAGTTCTGATTTGGATGAAATCCCTCAGTTTTCAAAAATTTAGGTATAAGTAAGTATAAGAATATGTATAGTACCCCTAACTCTCCTTTTTCTATTGGCTGTCTCCTAGCACCTCACTTTGTAAGCTGCTATATGATATACAAGGAGCTCTGGTAGCATAGTGGTTACGAATCGGGCTGCGAACCACAAGGTCAGCCGTTCGAAACCACCAGAGGTTCTGCGGGAGAAAGATGAGACTTTCTGCTCCTGTTGACATTTACAGCCTCATAAACCCTGTGCAGGGTCGCTATGAGTCGGAACTGACTCCACAGCACATAACACCAACAACATAGGATATAAATGGTCAGTGTGGGAAAGAAAGTGAAATAAAACTGATAAAGCTCATGATAAATAAGATTAAGTTGTTGCATTACACACGGTGAAGAAAATGCAATGATATAAAAGACTTCAGTATTGCCCTGTATTGTATCTGTGTATGGGCTGTATTAATAAAGAAATAAATATAACTTTAGTTATAGATACATATGAATTCTTAAGAGAAGGGCTTAACGATACTACCACATACTTTCTTCAAAGGCATTGTATTGCTCTAGTTTGCCCCAACATTAATTGTTGACATATGCAATAAAATTGAAAAAAAATATGTATTTTTAAGTTTGATAAATGAATAAGAAAATTACCTTAAGTCTCTGAAATAACCAAAAATATTCCAGAAGACCCATGAGGGGCTAGGAAAGATAGCTCACTAAGAGTAATCATGAATAAGCAGCAATCAATCACAATAAAGCTGAACTTCAACAAGTGAACTAACCTGACATGGGTGTGATTCATAGAGTAAAACTTTAATGCAGTCAACTCTCTTAAATGCTAATGTATCCAGAAAGAGTTCCCTTTGGGAGAAAGGCCTGGTGATATAGTGAAAAGACCACAAAATGTCATGTTAGAGAAATGGGGGTCAAGTACCCTTTCTGCCATTTACTACCTATGAGGACTTAAGTGAATAATATTTTTATGCCTTTGTTTCTATCATCTGTGAATGAAGATGAGTAATAACATAAAACCATCTCTACAGCAACAAAATTTTTTTTAATGAATTCTTATGAGGCAAAAAACCATTAACTATTGCACATAACTTTGAAATTGGTATTGTCATGTTACTTAATAATTTGGAGTCCTGATGTGGCACTGTAGGATAATGTGCTGGACCACAAGGTCAGTCTGAACCACAAGGTCAGCAGCTGAAACTCACCAGCCGCTCCTCAGAAATCCTATGGCGTGTTACTGTGTGTCAGAACAGATTTGACAACACTCAGCAACAGCAAGATTTAATAATTATTTAAGGTTTTTTATTTATGTCAAGACACAAGTTGATTTGTGCACACAAAATGAAAGATTGTCAACTTTGAAGAAACTACAATCTTAGTTGAGGGTCCATAATCCTTGGGCATAGGCTGCATCCTTTTGATTTTTAAAAGCAGAGATATCCTATTGTAGTTAAAACAAGCTAACTAACCAGTGTCAGCAGAAGTCAGAAGATTACTTTTCAAGCACTAATTGATTTGATCTCACAAATGTGGAGTGTGCAGTTCAAACTATGGAGACTCTCTCATAAGTAACAATAATAGGTAGACGAGCACAGCACCACAGGACATGAGAAATAGAATAGGCTATGATATAATTCAAACCCAACTTGGTCATAAGGTGAGTTTAGCTCAGGTTCCCAGCTGCAGCATTTTCTTTTTGATGACTTCAGGTGCTTCAGGAATTGTTTTTAAATTTTTAAATGAGTCTGTAGGCCCCAGATGGAATGACCACTGATTGTAACATCCAAAAAAGAGCAGGCAAATAGACCGATACATTACAGAAAGTTCAAGAAAACAGTCTTCCTTCTTACCAGAGAAGAAAAAACACACATTTAAGGGGGAAAAAAAGCCTAAGATAAAAAAAAAAAAAAAAAATCATAATAAAGTTCCTTATTAAACAGATTTCCTTTATAGTGGAAGTCAGTCAGGTTACTTGAACAGCACCATAAATGCCATAGATCTGGTACTACAGCATGTGAGAGCAGTCATGCTTCCCAAACTGACAGCAAAAAAGGGAGCAGGTGGACTTCATATCACTTTTTCTAGTTCCAGGGAATTTCTGCCCATCACAACTAGTTCACATTTGCTAAAGCTCAATTCGCAAGCTCAATAATCCAAAAGATCTGCTGAATAAGTGTCAAATCTGCTTTCAAAGATAGCAACCAACAGAGCTCTGAAAATTCCCAAAATAGCCATACATGCTGCAGCATCAGCAGGTATGGCTCCAGCATCATCTTTATGTGTTCCATCAGTTGAAACTGTGAAGCCAGTGGATAAATGCCTGTGTTACTACCATTGAAACATATTTGTTAAGGTCAGAGCATCTGACAAATGCCAAAAAGCAATAGAGAAGAACTCCAGTCTACTTTGCTAGCAGTTTTGGGGAATTTCATTTTATCATAGTCATTTCTCTATATTTCAGTTCTTGATAAATGTACTTATGTGTTAAACCTATTGATTAATCTCTAAGTTAGTCAACCACCACTCATCTGTCAGTTTGTCATTCTGGAGTGGCTTGTGTGTTGCTGTGATACTGAAAGCTATGCAACCAGTATTTTAAATATAACAGGGTTACCCATGGTGGGCAGGTTTCAATGCCACTTCCAGACTAAGAAGGAGAGGCAGACAACTTCTGAATGATTAGCCACTGAAAACTTTATGAATAGTAGCAGAACATTGTCAAATATAGTTCAGGAAGAGGAGACCCTAAGGTTAGAAGGCACTAAAAATATGACTGGGAAAGAGCTGTCTCCTCAAAGCAGAGTTGATCTTAATGACATGAATGAAGAAAAGCTTCCAGGACTTCAGTTGCTCATGGTACAAAACAACACAAAATGAGAAGAAACAACTGTAAACATCCATCTGTAATTGGAAAATGAGATACACAAAGTGTGAATCTAGGAAAATTGAAAGTTGTAAAAAATGAAATGGAAGGCATAAAGATTGATATATCCTAGGCATTAGGAAGCTGAAATTGACTGGTATTGGCCATTTTGAATCTGCTAGTCCTATGGTTACTATGCTAGGAACATATCCAAGAGGAATGGTGTCACATTCATCATCAAAAAGAACATTTGAGGATTTATATTGAAACAAATGCTATGTTTGATAGGATAATATCCATATGCTAACAAGGAAGACCAGTTAATACCACTATTATTCAAATTTAGGAAACAACAACTAAAGCCAGTAACGATGAAATTGAGTAATTCTACCAACTTCTTCAGTCTGAAATTGATCAAACATGCAATCAGGGTGTATTGATAATTACTGGTGATTGGAATTCAAAAGGTGGAAACAAAGAGGAAGGATCTTACTTGGTAAATATGGCCTGGAGCTTGCATGATAGAATTTTGCAAAACCAATGACGTATTCATAGCAAATCCCTTTTTTCAACAACGTAAATGGTGACTACACACATGAACCTTCCTGATAGAATTCACAGGAATCAAATTGACTATATCTGTGGGAAAAAATCAGGGAGACGCTCAATAACATCAGCCAAAGCACAAGGTCAGGTGCTGACTCTGGGCCATCAACTGCTCTTATGCAAGTTCAGGCTGAGCCTGAAGAGAATGAAAACATGCCCACCAAGGCCAAAATGCAACTTTGAGTGTACACCCACTGAAATTTAGAAACCTTCTTAAGAACAGATTTGATACATTATACAGTAATAATCAAAGTCCAGAAAAATTAAGGGATGACATCAAGAATATCATACATAAAGAAACCAAAAAAATCATTAAAGACACAGGAAAGAAAGAACAAAATGGATGTCAGAAGAAACTCTGAAACTTGCTACTGAGCATGGATAAGCTAAAGCAAATGGAAGAAATGAGAAAGTAAGAGTTGAATAGAAGATTTCAAATGGCAGATCAAGAACACAAAATATAGTATTATAATAAAATGTGCAACACCTAGAGTTAGAAAACCCCCAGCATTTTTCAAATTGAAAGAGCTGAAGAAAAATATCCAAGCCTCAGGTAACAATATTAAAGGATTCTATGGACAAAATTTTGGATGATGTATGAAGCATCAACAGACAAATATACAAAGTCACTATACAAAAAAGAATTTTCAGACATTTCAAAAGGTAGCATATGATCAAGAATCAATGGCATTGAAGGAAGAAGTCCAAGCTGCAATGAACGCATTGGTGAAAAACAAGTTTCCAGGAATTGATGAAATACAAATTGAAATGTCACAACAAACTGATGCAGCCCTGTTGGCACTTACTCATCTATGCCAAGAAATTTGGAAGACAGCTACCTGGCCAACCAATTGGAATAGAGCTGTATTTGTGCCCATTCCAAAGAAAAGTCACCCAATGGAATGTAAAATCATCGGATAATATCATTAATGTCTTTTGCAAGTAAAATTTGCTTAATATAATTCAAAGACTGTTGCAGCAGCACTTCGACAGTGAGCTCCCAAAAATTCAATCTGGCTTCAGAAGAAGTATCATTGCTGACATCAAATGGAACTTGGCTGCAAGCAGAGAATACCAGAAACAAGTTTTTTGTGTGTTTTATTGACTGTGCAAAGGCATTCAATATTGTGGATCATCACAAAGTATGGATAATATGGCAAAGAATGGTATTCCGGAACACTTAATTTTGCCCATACATAAACCAAGGGATAGTCATTAGAATAAAACAAGGGGATACTGAATGGTTTAAAATGAGGAAAAATATGCTTAAGCATTGTGCCCTTTCACAATACTTATTCAAACTGTATGCTGACCAGATAATCCAAGAAGCTGGATATGAAGAAGACTGAGACTTTGGATTGGAGGAAGATTTGTTAGTGATCTGTGATATGCAGATGACCCAACCTTGCTTGCTGTAAACAAAGAGGACTTGAAATACTTACTGATGAAGATTAAATATTATAGTCTTTAGCATGCACTGCACCTAAATGTTAAGAAAACAAAAATCTCTGCAACTGAACCAATAAATAACATAATAAACAGAGAAAATATTAAGGTTGTTAAAAACTTTATTTTCCTTGAATCCATAATCAACACTTGTGGAAGCAGCAGTCAAAAAAATCATATTGCATATTGCATTAGGCAAATTTGCTGCAAAACACCACTTCAAAATGCTCAATTGCAATAATACCAGTTTGAAGACTAAGGTGTACCGGCTCCAAACATGGTATTTTCAATTTTATATATACATGTGAAAGATAGACAATGAATAAGATACACCTTAGAAAATGCATTTGAGTTATAGCCTTGGGGAAGATTATTGAAAGCACCATGGACTGCAAGATGTACAAACAAATTTGTCTTGGGGTGAGTACAGACAGAATGCTCATTAAAAACAAGGATGGTGAGACTTAGACTCTCATTCTTTGAACATGTTGTCAGGAGGGATCAGTCCATGGAGAAGGATATCATGCTTGGTAAAATAGAACATCAGTGAAAATGACTACCCCAAGGAGATGGATTGATACAGTGGTAGCAATAATGGTCTAAAACATACCAACTGTGAGGATGGCACAAGATTGGCAGTGTAGTGTTCTGTTGTGCATAGGTTAGCTATGAGTGGGAAACTGGAGTACATCTAACAACAATTTTAATCAGCTTCCTGGGTGGAGCAGAGATTCCTTTCTCTTCTCTGGCTCATATATTCTAACACTCTTACACAAATGAGAAAATGGGATGCTGAGTTTTAAATGAGTTAGACTCTTTTTCAGTATTCAGTCTGACTCAGTGATAAAAACATAAATAATACAGTTCATTTAGCATTAATGATTTAGCCAATAGACACCTTATCAATAAAAAGTAGGTCTGTTTATGCCATTCTAAATTTGGAGGTTTAAAATTAGGCTTGTTTTAAATACAGGATTTAAGTAAAGGATTGAGCAGGATAGTAGCATGTATTTTGACTGTCTTAATAATGGAATGTTGCAGACCGTGTAGGCCTGGTCAGAAGTTCGAGGCCCTATAAGCCCAAGTGTTACAGGTCGCAGGCTCTGAGGAACAGATCTAGCCACCTGGCAGTTAACAGCAAATTGTTTTTCATCTTAGTGTTCAGTTATATTTATTAATTGCATACATGAAGCCCTTGATATCCACAGATAAATGTAATATTTTCCTAAAAGCCAAGACTGTAAAATTCCAAACAGGCAAAGTTCTTCCCTCAGAGAATTCATTCAGAGTAAATTGGGTGGTTCCCTGGTCTCTGTTCCAAGGACAATAGGAATGCCCTCCCTAAAGTGTTTCCAGGTGCTGCCTATTCACCCAGGCATCTCTTTTCCTGAAGAACCTGGGCTGAGCAGCCGACACAATGGGAATCCTCCCAGTCCTCCTTTTCCTCCCCCCATTTGAGGCTAGGTGCTAAAAGGTATGTTAATTAAGCTTGAGAAACCAAGTTGCGGTAGGTTGTGAAATTCGAACCTGCGAATGGTGCCTGAATGTCTGGAAAAGTAAGATTGACAGCCGTACCTTTTCTTAGTCCCTCCTAGCTTTGTGTATAGTTCCTCCCCTAAATAAAAGGAAGGCACAGAACGAATCCAGGTGCATTACGACTGGCAAGGCGTGCGTTACAGCGTGCAGGGGGCTCAGTCCAGCATTGCAACCATACTGCCTGTTTAGCCAAGATGTTTACTATGCAGGATATTACGGCCTTCGTGGCTGAGATGTTTGCAACGCAGGATCTGCCTGATGCCAGTCCAGCATTCACCCTGGTTTCGGGGTGCCTCTTTGTCTCTCTTGTTTGTCTCTGTGTCTCTTTTGCTATCTCTATCGCTGCTGGGTATCTCCACCTTGTGAACCGAACCCCTATGTCGAGGCCAGTCCCCTACAATGGAATTGGATTATATTGTGGCAATCTGATTCCTTATAAACAGTTGGCTATAAATAAATTAGATATGTATAGATTTAACTAGATAAACATAACTGGAATCCTATTAAGTACACAGTTTATCTGCATGGTTATGTATGTGACTACTAGTTGAAAGGTCAGCAGTTCAAATTCCCCTGGAAGTGCATCAGAAGAAAGGTCTGAAACCCTTATAATGTTGCAGTTCTACTCTGCAACACATTGAGTCACCTTGAATTGGAATCAACTCAATAGCAACTGGAAAAATAACTAAATATAACTACAAAAAAAATTAATTTCATAGCCATGCATTACATTGTCTCATATGTTTCTAATGTAATCCTAGCTACAAAATGTCTGAGGTTTAATGACTAATGAATGAGCACATTAGGTCTGTTTATCAATATGTACTTATTCTTTTTATAACTATAATAAATAGTTTCTGCATGTATGTGTTTAAATAAATAAAAAGAATTTATTTTTAAATGTACTTAAACATATATGTTAAAATCTACTTTTATCGTAAAAATTAAAACTAGAATGCAAAGTCACACAGACAATAATAAATAGTATTGTCATCGAGTTAATGCCAATTCCTATTGAGACTTTAGAAAAAAGTCCAACTGCTTAAGAGTTTCCAAGGCTTTCATCGTCACAGAAGCAGACTGCCACATCTGTTTTTCTATTGTTTGACTGGTGGCTTCAAACCACCTTTGTAAACCATCAATCATGCTTTCACTTAGAGATAAAATACCTAAAACCATACTGTTTAAAGTCAGAATTGAAGCTATATTGTTGCAATGATAATAACCATGTATAGATTATTTTTACTCTTTCCTTGGTTACTAATAGTTAAGTACATACAATAGATAATTCTCAAGAAATTAATCTCATTCTCAATTTTATGTTTTTCAAAGTTAAATACAATATAAAATTTATTGTGAAATGTCTATATTTCTCTCACTGTTATTTATCCTTTTGGTCACTGTTCCTTTTTTAACATATAATTTGTCCAGGCATTATACTAGCAGCTAGAAATATAAAGAAATATCATCTATGGTATCCTAATGCTTATAGTCCAATAGGACACTTGAAAAAAAAAAAAAATCACAAATTGTGATATGTGAAATACAAACAAAAATGATACCAAAAGTAAAAGCCTGCCAAATCTAGGGTGCTCAAGGAATGCATGTCCATGAAGCTGATGTATTTCAAGACTCAAGAGACAAGGCACTGACAAAGCACGAGGTGTTTGGGGTAGAGGAAACAGCACAGGCAAGAGAGCCAGGGAAAGGAAAGAGTGTTGATGTGTACACAGAACTGTCGCCTAATGAGTGATAGAAGGAGGATAAGGACAATGAACGGAGTTGAGAGAATGAGCAAGGTGAAGATTATGTATCTTATTTTAAGTGCAATTTAAATCTTAAAATTTTCTTTAAATTGCAAAGAGATTTAGAATACACTCAGAATGTCTTACATGTCATTTAAGTTTAATAATGTCGTTAAGCAAAAGCAAAAAATGGAAAAAAGTTATAAATAAAAATGTTGATGCAAAACAGTGCTTTCTCTTGTGTTTTTATTTTCCTGAATAGAATAGCATTATGAACCGTGGGGCAGTATTTCTTCACCACCTGACACCAGTGCCTACGCCTGGCATTAACAGTACCATTTCTGTCAGTCTTGTCAGGCAGCATTGATGTTTGTAAGTCATATGGAGCCCTCTAGTGGTGATTGTTTTAAAACACTTTTAGAGTGATGTCATTTCTTGTTTTTAAGTACAATAAAATAGGTTCTGACTCATAGCAACCTTATGTAGGGTTTCTGAGACAGAATTTCCGGGAGCAGAAAGCCTCATTTTTCTCCTGTGCAACTGTGGGATTGAGAATTGAGCTTTCTGAGAGCAATGCAATTGTAGATATAGTAATTTATGGCAATGTGATATTACACCATGCTCATATCTCTTTGAAATGATAACATCACATCAGTACTTTTTTCAATAACTTTGACATGATTATGTTGACTTAGGTATACATTCCAAGTCGAGTGGCCCTCATCCTTCAGAATGTGGATCTGCCAAACTGAAGAGTCCTGATTTCAGCTACACCAAATGCAAATGTATGTTTTGGTTTTTGCTCACTTTGTCAAAGAACTTACAATGTGGAACTCTTCAAAATACATTTGTCTTGTAAGAATTTCAGATGTATAAAAAATTCAATATTTGTATAAGCAAATGAATATAAAACTTTTCATCAAAATTCAGGATAGTATTTTTGAAATTTTTGCAGTCCTTGACTCTGTATTTTCAAGCTAACTGCATAACTAGTATTTCAACTGAAGTGTTATATATGAAGTTAACCATTTTATTTTCCTGGTCATTTCTTTCATTCTTTTCAAGTTCAAATTTTAATCATTTGTCATGCATGCTTATTTCTATTTAATGCATACACTGTACTTTAAGGATGATGCTTTGTGGCCTTATTTGTTCTAATATCTCTTGGTCTAAATGATAAAGATTATTACGCTTAGTTACCAAGAATATTGCCTTATTTTATTAAACTGTGTTTAGGAGCACTGCAATAAACATGTAATAGTAATAATATAAAATTAAGAATTTTATCAAATGGAATATCAATGTCATTATCAATGAACTCATTCATGCTTGAGTTTACGTATTTTATTTTGTGATCTTTTGCTCATTTAGTATTTTGGTAAATACTGGTATCTACTGAAGACCTGAAACAATAATTGTAACATTTGAGTAAAATATGCCTTTCATTTTCAGTGAATAAAGAAAGTTGGAAAATTGCATTTGCTGATGTTTATTCTGTTATACTAGGGGATTTATTTGGAATAAGAATTACAGTGCTTTGTTGTTAAGCGTCATGGAGTTAGTTCTAACTCATAGTAACACTGGATAGGGTTTACAAGGAGCAACTGGTTGGATTGAACCACTGACCTTACAGTGCCTATCCTCCAGAGCCACACCAGGATAAAATATTTCATCTCTCCATTAGTAAGTTTCCCATGTATATGTGCATATGCATGATGGATGGACTTAATGAAATTAATAATCAATTCTTCTTTTTTCTTTATCTACTAGGTTTTTCTACTTCTCAGTCACAATGTCATACTGTTGTGGCTTGTGTGTTGCCATATGCTATAAGCCATGCTACTAGTATTTAGATACCAGCAGGGTCACCCATGGTAGACAGATATCAACTGAGCTTTCTGATTAAGACAGACTAGGAAGAAAAAAAGGCAGGCCAATTCTGAGTGGTTGGCACTGAAACCTTATAAGTAGCAGTGGAACATTGTCTAATATAGTACCAGAAGATGAGCCACTCAGGTTGGAAAACATTGAAAACATGACTAAGGAAGGACTACCTCCTCAAAATAGAATTGACCTTAATGACAGGAATGGAGCAAAGCTTCATGACCTTGATTTGCTGATGAGGCACAACTGAAAATGAGAAGAAATACTAATAATCAGAGCGTGGAATATATGACGTATGAATCTAGGAAAATTGGAAGTCATCAGAAATTAAATGGAATGCATAAAGATTGATATTTTAAGCATTAGTGAGTTGAAATGGACTTCTATTGGCCATTATGACTCAAACAATCATGTGGCTTGCTATGATGGAAAATGAAGAACAGTGTTGCATTCATCATCAAAAATGTTCTATCTTAAAGTACAATACTGTCTGTGACAGGTAATATGCGTATACCTACAAAGAAAACACAGAAATTCTAGCCCATCAGCTACTCCAGAGAAGGAAAATTAAGCTTTCTAGTCCTGTAAAGATTTACAGTCACCCTGTGTTGGAACTGACTCAACAGCATCAAACAACAACAACAAAAAATACCAGTTTATACTACTATTATTCAAATTTATGCACCAACCACTGAAGCCAATGATGATGAAATTGAAGTATTCTAACAACATATTCAGTCTGAAATTACTCAAATTTGCAATATAGATGCATTGATAATTACTAGTGATTGGATGTGAAAGTTGGAAACAAAGAGGAAGGATCAATAGTTAAAATATGACTTTGCACCACCAATGACTTATTCATCACAAATACCATTTTATACATGTAGACCGCACCTGATGGGAGACACAGGATTTAAATTGACTGTGTCTGTGGGAACAAATGATGAAGAAGCTCAATGTTGGCTGCTAAAATAAGGCCAGGAGCCAACTTTGGAACACATTTTCATTTGCTCATATGCAAGTTCAGGCTGAAGCTAAAGAATATGAAAACAAGTCCACAAAAGTAATAGCATGATCTTGAATTTATCCCACCTTAATTTAGAGGTCAACTGTGCAAATATATGTGAAACATCAACCATTCCTCAATAGCCCACCCTACTCAGCTGGGTTTGAGAATCCATTGCAATGGCCACACAGAACTCACACACCATACTCTTAGTTATGGAGTTTATTAGGGAAATTAACAGGCTACAACTCATGGTCAGAAATGCTCAGGACACTCTTGTTCCAGTTAGCTGCTGAATAAATGCCTATAGGACACAACACTCCACCATAAGCCTAAGCCTGCTGGCATTCGGTTCTAGCTCTGTGGGTCAACAAACCTAGCTTCCCCCACCCCACCCCATGTAAGTTCCTGGAGGCACCCCACTCTCCAAGCAAGTTTCCTGCCCAAAGTCACTCAGTGTTACTTGCTCCGTGGACTGGGAAATCCATTACTCTGTTTTGTGCTCTAGTTCTTATTTGTGCTACTGCTGCTGCTCCTCTGCTAGTCTGAGGGTGTCACAGCTTTACTGTCTTTGTCTAGGTGGTTCAATGTGAAGCGATATTGGGGTCCAAAGGACACACTCCTTTCCTGGCTCATCTTCCTTGATGGTAGTGAGATGGATCATTTTAAAGCCATGCTAGAGTTTGAAGTTATTACAATTAACTCTGCTAACATCCACAGCGGAATCATTTCTTCCTATCCATATTTCCTCCCACCTTCTCTTACTCAGATCCAGCAGGGCTGAAACATTGTTTAGTAGGAGTTACAGACTAGGGCTAAATGAGACTTTTGATAATTCATTACACGGCACTCTGAAAAGCAGATTTTATGCATTTTTAAACACTAAGAGGCAAAAACCAGAAGAGTTGTGGAATAAAATAAAAATTACCATACATGAAGAAAGTAAAAGTTCACTTAAAAGAAAGAAAAGACCAAAATGGATGTCAGAAGAGACTCTAAAACTTGCTCTTTAGCAAGAGCAACCAAAGCAGCTGGAAGAAATGAGGAAGTAAAAGAGATGAAGGGAAATTTTCAAATGACAGCTTGATAAGACAAAGTCAAGCATTATAATGAAATGTGTAAATACTTGGAGTTAGAAAACCAAAAAGGAAAAACATGCTCAGCATTTTTAAAACTGAAAGAACTGAAGGGAAAAAAAAAAAAAGCTTCTTGCTGAACTATGAAAGGATTCTTTGAGCAAAGTACTGAATGATGCAGAAAGCATTAAAAGAAGATGGAAGGAACACAGAGTTACTGTGCAAAAAAGAGTTGGTTGATGCTCAACCATTTCAGGAGGTAGTATATAATCAAGAACCCATCGTACTGAAGGAAGAAATCCAAGCTTCATGGAAGGGACTGGCAAAAAACAAGGCCTCAGGAATTGAAATGATTCAACAAACCCACACAGTGCTGGAGATGCTCATTCATCTATGCCAAGAAATTTGGAAGACAGCTAGTTACTTAGCCAACTGATTGGAAGAGATCCATATATATGCCCATTCCAAAGAAAGGTGACTCAACAGAATGCATAAATCATAGAACAATATCATTAATATCACATGCTAGTACAATTTGTTGAAGATAATTTAAGAAATGGTTGCAACCGTACATCAACAGAACTACCAGAAATTCAAGCTGGATTCAAAACAGGGCATGGAACTAAGGATATCTTGCTGACATCAGATGGATCTTGACTGAAAGCAGAGAATACCCAGAAAGATGTTTTGTTGTTTAGTGTTCGGTTCCAGTTCAGCGACCCTGTATAGGGTTCCGAGGAGCGACTGCTGAGC
The DNA here is from genome assembly GCF_000296735.1 of Chrysochloris asiatica. Taxonomy (NCBI): domain Eukaryota; kingdom Metazoa; phylum Chordata; class Mammalia; order Afrosoricida; family Chrysochloridae; genus Chrysochloris; species Chrysochloris asiatica. The sequence goes on from NW_006408816.1 coordinate 1,169,561, forward strand.
TTTAATTGCCAACCTTGCAGTTCAAACCGACCTTGCAGTCCTGTGCATTAACCCACAGCACCACACCATGACTCCAGAAAGATGTCTACATGTGCTTTATTGACTGCAAAGGCATTCAACTGTGTGAATCCTGACAAAGAATGGGTATTCCAGGACACTTAATTGTGCTCATAAGGTACCTGTATATAGAACATGAGGTAATCGTTCAAGCAGAAAAGGGGATATTGAATGGTTTGAATTTAGGAAAGGTATGCGCTAGGGTTGTATTCTTTCAAAATACTTATCAATCTGTATGCTGGGAAGATAATCAGAGAAGCTGTATTATATCAAGAAGAATGTGGCATCAGGATTGTAGAAAGATTCTTTAAAATTTTCAAAATGCAGATGACACAACCTTACTTGCCGGAAGCCAATAGGTCCTGAAATACTGATGTGATTGCACCTGATGCAAAGAAAACACAAATATTCACTATTGGACCCATAAATAGCATCATGATAAACGGAGTAAAGATTGAAGTTGTCACAGACAGCATTTTGTTTGTAACACTCATGGAAGCAGCAGTCAAGAAAACAAATGACTTACTACATTAGGCAAATCTACTGTAAAATCTCTTTAAAGTGTTAAAGAGCAAAGATGTCACTTTGAGGACCTTGGTGCACCTGACCCAAGACATGGTATTTTCAGTTGCCTCATATGTATGTGAATTTGGTGCATGAATAAATAAGGAAGACTATAAAAGAATCTATGCAATTGAATCATGGTATTGGAAAAGAATATGGAATTAACCATGGATTTCCAAAAGAACAAATCTAACTTGAAAGATGTATAGCCAGAATGCTCGTTAAAAGCAAAGATGGCGAGACTTCATCTCTTGTATTTTGACTATGGTGTCAGGACATTAAGGACATTGTGCTTAGTAAAGTGGAGGGTTAGTGAGAAAGAGGAAGACCCCCAACAAGATAGATTGACACAGTGGCAGCTACAATGGGCTTTAACATAACAACAATTGTGGGGATGTTGCAGGACTGGGCCTTCTGTTGTACATAGCATCACTATGAGTCAGAACTGATTCAACAATACATAACAACAACTAGGTTTTTGTATCTTCCAAGTTATGCTGACCAACTCATATGCCTAAACTACTTGCCAGTAGTAAGCATGAGCACTTATAAAAGCTGAATTAGATATCTCAACTCAGTGAAATACTCAATTGCCCCTTGGTTTATTATATAGTAGGACACAGGTTTAAAGTCACTGATAAAATTCCTAATGTAATTCATTCATAACTGAGATATTATGATGCATTTATTAGATATGAATTGTCACTTTTTTAAGATCTCTTTTTTCCTGTATATTAATACTGGCTGCTTGTTATATTGTTTTTAGCCAGATCATTTATGATTAATAAGTAGTACTGGGAAGTCTTTAAATTAAATATTAATTCAGTAAGGAAGAGATAAGCAATAGAGAATTGCTTTTGCATAGTAGCTACATCTATATATATTAATTAACCACCCACCTTATACCTTTTTTTAGTAAAGCACTGAATAAAGTTTTATCTAATTAACTTCAAAGTAGAATAATAGTTTGATTTTATAAAATCATCTGTGATGCTAGTTGATGATGATGTACAATGAGAAGCATTACTGAAAGTCTCCTGTGATACTTTCCCTGTGACAAGGAAGTTACTAACATTTAACCACTGTCTTCCCTATCTGTGTGTTGTACCTGTTATTGATAATTACATGTGTAGCCACAATGTTTTGTCTTTCTAATTTTAATTTCTCACTTTTGCATGTGTTATGTATGAAAAGATTTGCTATTACTCTATCATGGATTTTTTTGGGTTTTTTGTTTTTAATGACAAGAGTTTACCTAACACATAGAACCCATTTTCTGTTTTGTTTTTTTTTTGTTGTTAAGCTTTTATTGTATATTGAATGATAGCTCACATGGGAGAACATCAGTTTTACGCTCATCCTATCGTATTTCATTTTATTGCAATGATTACAATCATCTCAATGCATCATTATTAAACAGTAATTGCTTCTATTCCCTCTGGTTTTTTTTTTTTTTTTTTGGCTGTATACCAAAACACTCAGGAATATACAATCATTCAAACAACCAGAGGGCACACTCTGCAAGCCTGACCCTGCTGGCCACCCTCTACATCCATGAATCTAGAGTCCTCAGCTGCTCCATCTCTCCATGTCATCATCTCTGCCTCCATCTCTGGCATTGCCACTTCTCTGGATAGGGTCCCACATTTGGCTTCGGCTCTTCTCCCTTGATGGTCCTAGGGTCCTCCATTCCTGGACTATAAGATCAACAATTCCCCTATTTTTGCTACAAAACTTCTACCTCTACAGTTGTGAAAATCACAATTAGTCATGATAACAATTACTCACTATTGAATCACAAGAATCTTATTCCCATTTCCTTTCACCAGACCTGTCTAGACAGGATGAAAACCACTCAGTGGGGATTCTACCTTCCCAGCACACTCTAAAACTAAACTTCCTCTTGACAACTTGTAAGCCAGTTACTTCATGCCTTTATAGCCTCCCCCCCCCCCCATTTGAGGTTGTTGTTGTTAAGTGCCGTCAAGTCATTTCCGACCCATAGCGACCCTGTACAGGGTTTACAAGGCTGTAAATCTTTACGGGAGCAGAACACCTCATCTTTCTCCCGCAGAGCTGCTTGTAATTTCGAACTGCTGGCCTTAAGGTTCGCAGCCCGATTCGTAACCACTATGCTACCAGAGCTCCTTTTTAGGTAGCCAATAGCTAAGTTACCAGTCCCTATCAACCCTGTGTACAGAGGGGATGGGAATGATCCTTGCTGTGAAGATTCCTTCCCTTTGGGTTTGTATTTTAAGATACTATATCCATAAGTATAGGTCAAGTTCATCAAACTGCAGCAATTTACCCTCGTTTCCTTTATCAATTTTTTTTTTTTTAAATATATTCCTCTAGCTGAGTTCTGATCCTCCAGCCATTGAAGCTAGGTCCAATGGATACTACCTGTAAGTCTGGCCATTCTTGTGCATCTCCCCTCACTTCATGTCAGCTGGATGCTTCACTCTCTGCTCTAGCCCTTGTCCATGGACTCAGGAGTCCTCAGCTCTCACCATACTTTGGGCCAACCAGGTCTCACCATACTCTAGGTCGACAGGAATCTATGTAATGTGGTTGGACTCAGCCCACGTCTTCCTTGCAGTTTTGGAACCCATTTTCTTTTAAATAATGTGTGTTCCTTGTGATAAAGTAAAAAAAATAATAATAAAACCACAAAAGACAGGGATTATTTTATATATTCTCTTCGTATTGATTTGTTGTTGTTAGGTGCCATCGAGTCAGTACCTACTCGATGTACAACAGAACGAAACATTGTCCAATCCTGGGCCAACCTCACATTTGTTGCCATGCTTGAGCCCATTGATGCTGCCACGTTGCCAATCCATCTCACTGGGGTCTTCCTCTTTTTCTCTGACCCTCCACCTTACCAAACATGATATCCTTCTCCAGAGACTGGTCCCTCCTGACAATAGATAGACTTTGTTAATATGTTCTTGATATCTCACAGTCTAAGGCATAAATTTAGCAATGTAATGTTAATTGCCCCAACCCACCCAGAAATAATCATAATACATGTATGTTGCTAGATACAAATTATAAAAACATTAAGAGTCTAAAATAATATATAGACTTTTGTCCATCTATGGTGTTGTCCTGTAGGATCAGCACTGGACTGTGAACCATAAGATCTGTAGTTCAAATCCACTAACTAATCCTCAGAAACCCTATGCAGGGTTGCTATGAATCAGAACCAACTCAACAGCACTCACCACCAACAACATCATAGCAAAGAATGTCTTTGTAGAGCATTGTAATACTCTGGTATATTTCACTTTGGGAATTTCTTTTCTATATCAATAACATTCACATCATTATGTCATCTAGTGAGAAAGTTTTTTTTTTTTTTTTTTTTATTGAGTAGAGGTTTTCAATAACCATAATGTTGTTGTTGTTGTTGTTGTTAAGTACTGTGGAGTCAGTTTCAACTCATAGTGACCCTGTACAGGGTTTCCAAGGCTGCAAATCTTATGGGAGCAGAAAGCCTCATCTTTCTCCCATGGAACAGCTGGTAGTTTTGAATCACAATAGAAGATACACAATTCATTTTTTGTGATTTGTTTTTTCTTCTCTGGTATGTTCATTACCAATATCAGAAATGAGAATAATGCCTTTTGTAGACTTTCTAAACAAGTAATTTTACTGTTTTAATTTTTATGTTCTGAAAAACATAGATGACTGTAGATTTTCATAACTTTTTCATACATTAGCTTATACATGCTAGTAATTTCTCTGCTATCCAAAATAATACTAGTACCAAATAATGCTTAATGTTTTAGATTAACATAACCTAATCAGAAAATATCATTGTTTAGAATATTAAAAAATTGAATTGTAAACATTTTCCCTAGATTATTATTTTATAACAGTAGAACTACAGTGGTCAATTCCTCTCCTATTTTCTTTAAGTTACATGTTACTTGCTTTTCTCTGTTCTTTGCTGATATATTCATCTGTAACATAAAATGAGGGATTTAGTCACCATGCTTCTCAAGTTCAAAAAGTAACCAGTGACAGTAAATTTGTGTTTCTCATGGCAACTGTAAAAAACTGCAAGTATCTTTTCTTCTGACTCCAACACTCCCCTTAGCAATAGCAATTCACCATTTGTCACCCATCAGGGATAAAGCTATTGCTATGTGGAATCTTTCAGGAGGTTGTCTGAATAAGGATCCTATTCTTCAACTAACACAGAAAGTCATGCAGACAGATCTGGGAGGGAAGCGGTGAAGGGTAATGTGTTTTCCTCTTATGTTCAGCTTTCAGCTTCAGGGCAAATATCTTTTTCACTCTCTTAGGTCCTGCAGCCATTGAATCTGGTGATGAAAGCAAAGTAAAATAGGTTTCCTATTGCTCTTCCTGTTTAGAATGAATAAAGCAGAGAGTACCTGGAAGAACCAAACAGCAACACAGCTTTCTGGCCAGCCTTGTGCCTGTTTTGAGTTGTGCCCTTTACTTGGGTTCTTAAGAGTTGTAGTTTTATTTATAGATACTCTTTATAGAGGGATAAGCACTGAACTGTGAACTTTGCTAAGTAAAATACTTTGCTGGGGGAAAAAAAAGCAATTTATGGCATAAGCAATGTCATGTCCTTTAAATACAGTAGACTTCATTTCTCATTCACTATGTGTTAGAATTGAAATGTGGATACATTTTCCCACTAAGGTGAACCTTTAGGTGGAAAAATCAAATGAACACCCCTCTAACTTCTTTGGCTCAGTCATCTTATTAATGGTGATATGTAGTGTAATGCAGACAAACATTCAGACTTTAGGGCATAAGTTCTTAATTGATAGTTGAAGAATTAAACCGCAGTACTTGGACTCCTAGTATGGTGCTATAGGATAAGCACTGGACTTCAAACCACAGGCTTGGCTATTCAAATCCACTACCTGCTTCACAGAAATTCTATACAGGGTCGCTCTGCATGGGAACTGACTCAACGGCACTTAACCAGAATGTATAAATGTCTTTGGGTTTCTATATTTTAAAATGTTACATCAGGATTTTGACTCTTGGTAAATTTATAAATGTATTTCGTGATAAATATGCTTATACTAAAGGGCATGACCATCAGAATTTTACTTATCTCATGATTCTTCTTATGTGTCCTGTCAGTTGTATCAGAAAAAGATATGATGTGCAAAGGGTATTACCCAGAAGCCTATACTTTAATTCAAAAGAACAAGTGATATAGTGGTCAAAAGGTGTTCAAGTCTCAGCTCTTCATTCCCGGTGATTTTAAGAAAGCATTCAATGACTTAGTTCTTACCTAAAATGGTAGTCAATAAGAGTGAGGAGTGTGGACATTGTTTTTTAAATGGTATTATTTAATCAATAGCTTCATGGATGATGAGTTGTTGATTGGGGACATCTTCAAAGTTGTTGTCAGAGATACACTGTCACCACCATCAGTCTCTCCTTCAAAACATCTGAAGAGTTAACTGTGCCCTCTCAGACAGGGAGGCATGAGCTACTTTACTGAGAAGTCATTTTGCATTCCTTCAACTATGAAAATAACAAAAAATTGAGGGCAAATTTACATAATATTAAAGAGCGAGTGGGAATTGTCTGTAGAGACCTGGTGAGGCGCTGTTAGGATAAGCAGTGAACTGCTAACTAAAAGATCAGCAGTTCAAACCCACCAGTTACTCCTTGGAAACCCTAAAGACTCTCTATGACTTGGAACTGACTCAACAACAATTAACAACAACAAGGAGTTGTCTGTAAGTTTATAACCTGGGGACTGTCTGTACTGTTATTACTTCTTTATTTGTGTCCACTAGGGATTCTTTTTAACTGAGTTTGTAGTGTCACTTTCCGTTCACTCCAGTAATATAAATGATGAAAAACACTGCAGGTAATTTCATTTCACAAATGCCTTTGGCTATCTTGTGAATTTTTGATTAAAACTGATCATATGATCTGGAAGGCCTCCACACACAGAGAGAGTCACTCGTTAGTCCCAATATTTTCTTTCTTATAAGAGTATCACTCAGTGAAATTTTTATTTATAGAAGCAGGAATTGAATGCCTAATTTATTTTTATAAAGAGGTATATTTTTAAAAATACATGATACACCAGCTGCCACATAATGAATGCCTTCTTGTTACTATGCCCTATGCAAGGCACTTTATATGCTTTATCACCAACTCAAACACTGCAAGATGAATATTTTATCACAGTTTATAGAAAAGGAGTTTCCACAATGAGAACTGCTGTGTTAAATAACAGCAGTAACAAACCTAGCATTCAGATCTCAAATCTTAGACTCTTGCTCATTTCACTGCACTCTGCCATCTTTCACCCCATTTGACAATGGATTTCTAAGGACTTCTAGATCAGGAATAAAAAATTGACCCTCAAATGTACATTTTTAATTGAATTTAAATGTCTTTAGGATGGTGACTGTTGAATCCAAATAGAAGATGTCATGCTCCAACACTCAAACACTCTGTTGAAAGGTAAGTTTGGAGGATTTAAAAATTGCCTCTTAGAATTGAACTGAAAATGTATGCTCTATTCCATACTGTATCTGAGTTTCTTTATAATTTTCCAGTCTCCCTTTTTTCCCTCATAAGTGCATTCAGTTGTATGATTTCTGAGCACATTGCTGTAGGTTTATTTTTTTGCCTCTGCTGTGATTAGAGCGGACATATTTGTTTACGTTTCTACTTTAACCTCATTATTTTTATTTGACTTTTGAACATGAAGCTACTGCTTTTTCTTTATTCCTTTACTTAAAGTCTTCATTCTAGTCATTTAAAAGAAAACAAGATATTTCTCCTTATTTTACATTCTGCAAAGCTATTTTACTCTTTGTTTTCATCTGTATTTAAACTCTTCTTTCTTTTTAATCTTTATTTTAAGATTCTCTCTGACATTTGAGCTTTCTATGCTTCTGTTATGTCTGTTCACCACTCATCTTTCAGGTTGCCATACTTGGTAGCTTGTGTGTTGCTATGATGCTGGAGGTAGTGGCACTTGTATTTTAAGTACCTGCAAGGTACCAATGGTGGACAGGTTCCAGTGGAGCATCCAGACTAATGCAAAGTAGGAAAATGAGACGCTGACTACTTCAGAATGGTTAACAACTGAAATCCTTATGAAGAGCATCAGTACATTGCCAGATATAGCATCAGAAAATGAGCTCTTCAGGTTGGAAGGTACTAAAAATACAACATGGGAAAAACTGCCTGCTCAAAATAGTGGTTGTTAAACACATCAAGTGTGTTCTGACACACAGTGACCCTATATACAACAGAACAAAACACCACCTGGTCATGCACCATCCTTACGATTGCTTCTATGCTTGAACCCATTGCTGCTATTATGTCAAGCCTGCGCGTTTCCATCTCATTGGGGATTTCCCTCTTTTTTGCTGACTCTCCACTTTAGCAAGCACGATATCCTCCAGGGACTGGTCCCTACTGATAATATATCAAATGTAGAAGACACAACATCTGGTCATCTTGGCTTCTGTGGAGAATTCTGGTTATATTTCTTACAACACAGGTTTGTTCATTCTTCTGGCAATACATGGTATCTTTGATATTCTTCTCCAATACCATAACTCAAATGCATCAATTCTTCTGTGGTCTCCTAATTCTGGTCCAACTTTCATATGCATATGAGGCTGTTGGAAATATCATGGTTTGGGCCAGGTGTACTTTAGTCCTCAAACTTACCTCTTTACAACTGAATACGTAAAACAGGTCCTGTGCAGCAGATTTGCCTAAAGTGATACCTAAGAGTAGAGTAGACCTTAATGGCATGAATGGAACAAAACTTTCAAGGAACTGAACTTGCTGATGGGACACAACTAAAAATGAAGTGAAACAGCAGCAAACATCCATTAATAAGCAGAGCATGGAATGTATGGAGTATAAATCTAGGAAAATTGAAAATTATCAAAAATTAAATGGAACATATAAAGACCAGTAATCCTAGACATTAGTGAGCTGAAATGGCCTGTTTTGGCCATTTTGAATCTGACAGTCATATGGTGTACTATGTCAGGAATTATAAACTGAAAAGAAATGTCATTGTAATCATCATCAAAAAAGAGCATTACAAGATTTATCTTAAAGTAAAATGTTGTGATAGGATAGTATCCATATGCTTATAAGGAAGACCAGTTAATAACACTATTCAAATTTATACACCAAACATTAAAGCCTGTGATGATGATATTGAAGAATTCCACCAACTTCTTCAGTTTGAAATTGATCAAACATGCAGTCAAGATTCATTAATATTTGCTGGTGATTGAAATGTGAAAGTTGCAAACAAAAAATGAGGATGTGTAATTGCAAAATATGGCCTTGGTAATAGAAATAGTGCTTGAGATCATCACATGATAGGATTTTGCTCATTGTAAATCCCTTTTTTCAACAACATAAATGGTAACTATACACATGGACTACACCTGATGGGATACACAGGAATCAAATTCACTACATTTATAGGAAGAGATAGTGGAGAAGCTCAATACCATCAGTGAAGGAAGGCCAGGTGCAGACGATGTAACAGATAATCACTTGCTCATATGCAAATTTAGCCTGAAGCTGACAAATCCAAGACAACCAAAACATGACCTTGAAAATATCAAACCTGAATCAGAGACAATCTCAAGAACAGATTTGATGCCTATTACACCAATGACTGAAGACCAGAAAGGTAGTGAGATGACATAAAGAACATCATACACGAAGAAAGCAAAAGGCCATTAAAAATACAAGAAAGAAAAGACAAAAATGGATGTCAGAGTAGACTCTGAAAGTTGCTCTTGTGCTTAGAGAAGTTAACAACTGAAATAAATGATGAACTAAAAGAGCTGGACAGAAAATTTCAAGGGCAGCACAAAAAGACAAAGTGAAGTATTACAGTGATAAGTATAAGGACGTGGAGTTAGAAAACCAAAAGGGAAGAACATGTTCACCATTTCCCAAGCTGAATTAAAAATGCAAACATCGGCTTGCTATACTGAAGGATTTAATGGACAGAGTAATGAATGATGCAGAAAGCATCCAAAGAAGATGGACAGATTACAAAGAATCAATGTACCAAAAAGAATTGGTCAATGCTCATCCATTTCAAGTTGTATTATCAAGAACGAATGGTATTAAAGGAAGTCCAAGCTAAACTGAGGAGTCCTGGTGTGGCGCTGTGGGTTAATGCGCCAGACTGAAAAGCCGTTTCAACTGCAAGGTCAGCGGTTCAAGCTCACCAGCTGCTCCTTGGAAACCCTACACAGGGTCGCTATGAGTCACAAGCTACTTGACAGCACTTAACAACAACAACAAGCTAAACTGAAGGCATTGGCGAAATATAAGTCTTCAGAAATGGATGGAATACAAATTGAATTGTTTCAACAAACTGATACAGCATTGGAGGTGCTCGTTTATCTGTGCCAAGAAATTGGGAAGACAGTTACCAGACCAGATGACCAGAAGAGATCCATATTTGAACCTATCAGGAAGTAAAATACTGAAGAAGTGTGGTCAGACGTCTAGAATGGGCTCTTAAAAAGGAAAACAGAAAAGTTGGGATAGTTTCCAACAAAAATAACCTTCTACCTTTCCCTTCAGCTGTTTGGATAACTTGGCTGGTGTTCTACATTTATTTAGACTGTTAAATAGCTTTGCATGCTATTATAGGCAAGAAAGGAGGGAAGACCCCTGATGGCTTGACAAATCATACAATCCTAGATAACTTTCATCTTGGATTTATTTTAAGCAAAAGAAAAATAAATCATTATGTATTTACTAATACATCTATAATTTCTGGATACATTCATCCAATCCAATCCTAAATGATCCATTTATCAATGAGAACATAATGCCTGAATTGATCATTTAATCAACAAGTGAGTTTTGCCTAGAATTCAAGTAAGTAGTTAGGCAACACTGTAGTTTTACAGAAAGAGAACATTTTAGTATATTACATTAGAAGAAGTAAATACAATGAGTGCTAACTTTCTACACATATCTTCACATTTATTCAACATGATCCAGTAATTCAAAGGGTCCATGAAGGGAAAGATGAGGACTAAGACTGGAATGACATGTATCATAGGCCAAGTTTTCTACAGAAGCAAAACTAGTGAAACGTACAAAGGTGAGTCAAACATTATCCTCACTCTGGATGTAGAATTATTGTAATCAACTTTTAGAAAAGACAAATATATAATTTGGCAAAATAATGGCCATGCTTTTCTATATACTTTGCCTATCTGTCAACAAGTTTTCATTTTCCCTTATTAAAAATGCCAAAACTGAGCTGAAAGCCATGAATGCACTGTTCTACTCTTCATCAGAGGTGAATCTTCATCCTTGAAGGACTATTTTCAGGGGACCAAACAGGTGAAAGTCCGACGCAGCAAGATCAGGACTAAAAGGAAGATGCTTTTACACGTCTAAGTGAAGTTTTTGCAGTGTCAACTGTGTTGTATGGATGTGCGTCTTCATGCAAGTTCACAATTCCCTTAGATTAAATGTAGTCCTCTTCATTTAATTCAAAGTTTAGGCTTCAATTCTTTAGTAAATATCTCTCTGCAACAAGCACTGTTGAATGTTGAAACTTTTCCTAATAGAGTTCCAATACTGACCCTTGAGAATCCCAGAAAACTGTAAGCATCAGTTTTCTATCTAATGGTTGATTTAAAAAATAAAAAACAAAAACATTTTATTGTCAATTGAATGAAGATTTACAGAGCAGATCATCAGCTTTCCATTAAACAAATCATATACTTTGCTTTACTACATGGTTGCAATCCCCTTCATGCACAAACAGTTAAGAGCATTTATCTCTATTAACTTTAGCCACTGCATTCCTCCCTGTGTCTCTCATCAATCCTATCTTTCCTCTGCCAACCTCCCTTTGGTTGTACATTGTCTGCCCCCTCACCTATGTCAATGCATGTCTACTCTCTAGCACATGTACCATGTCCTCCCCTCCAAAAAAAAATCAAAGATTGTTTCTTTTATCAAGAAAACCTCCCTCTTTTTTTATGTACAAAAGCAATAATTAAAAAAAGCATGCAGGAATATATAATAGTTTAAACAACTAAATGACACATTCTGGACCAGCCTCCTGGCCGCCAGTGCGCAGCATTTCTTTCTATGAGTCTAGAGTCCTTAGCTGCTCAATCTCTGCATGCTATCACCTCTGCCTCCATCTCTGGTGTCACTGTTTCCCTGGTTAGGGTTCCGAATTCCACTCATGATCTTCTCTTTTGATGGTCTCTGTTCCAGAAATGTAAGATTAACTGCCCCTCCTTTTGTTACACAACTTCTACCATTATAGTTATAATAATAGCAGTTAGGTATGATAACAATTACTCACTAAATTACTCTTGAAAACTTCTAAGTCAGACACTTTATGCTTTTATAGCATCCCCCCCATTGTATTTAGCCAGTATCTAAATTGCATGTCTTTATCAACCCTGTGTACAGAACAGATAGTGTTGATCTTTGATGTGAAGACTCCTTCCCTCTCAGTTGATATTATGAGCTACTATATACACACCTTACACACAAAGACAAAACTAGATTTAGAGTTCAACTATGGAAAAAAAATATTCCAAGCTAATTTCAATAAAAAATGAGCAAAAGTAGCAAAACTAATCTCTGATAAAATAAACTTTAAGGCAAAAACCAGCATAAGAGATAAAGAATAGCATTATCTGATAATTAAAAGGTTATTTGAACATGACATAACCATAATATCTATGCTGCCAGTGAAAGAGCCCCAAAATATATAAAGTAAACCCTAGAATTGAAGAAATAGACAAATCTACAATAGCAGTGGGAAATTTTAATACACCATTTTCAAAAAAGGATAGAACAACCAGAAATAAAGCCAACAAATACAAAGAGGAAATAAACACCGAAGTCAACCTACTTGATCTCAAATGTATAAAAGCATTCAACCCAACAACAGCACAATACACGTTTTTTATTGCAATTGGTTGATATATCAAGAGATAGATGATGGAAGGAGGCAGGGCTTGACGGCGGCGAAGGTGGAGATGTAGTGAAGGTCGCCGTCAGCACTAATGCGGAGTACAGGGCAAAAAAGAACCAGAACAGAGTTCCAAGGCTCTGACCCACAGATATAGGAATGTTTTAAAGGTTTGACATTATCATTTTTGCATTGTTCTGATTTTATTTTTTTCCTTGGTGTCGGGTAATTGGTGTGCTCACTGTTTTCCCACCTCCATTCTGGTGAATAGAGGGAGTGCCTGAGCCAAGTGGCCACGCCCCACCCTCACCGCTGGTGGTTTCTTCTGCCAGGAATCCTCACAAACACTCAGCCCAAGCTGAGGCACTGATCTGTCCCCCTTTTGGCCTGAATTTTTTATCATGGGTAAGAGAGGAGTCCTGGTGTGGCGCTGTGAGTTAATGCACCAGACTGCAAAGCCTTTTGAACTGCAGGGTTGGTGGTTCAAGCTCACCAGCTGCTCCTCAGAAACCCTACACAGGGTCACTATGGGTCAGAATTGACTCAACAGCACTTAACAACAACAAGGAGAGGAGGGCAGAAGTGACAGAAAGAGAGTTTAAAGGCAAAATCTCTAGGACAGCTTTGAAGCCAGGAACTCAGGACATTAAAGACTTACTTATATTAAGATACAGATTTTTTTTTTCCCCCTCTTTCTTCCCTCCCTCCTCTTACTTTTCTATGATTAGAGACTGCTGTATTAAATCTTCTTTTTGTTGGTGCTGCGTTATTATCTTCTTTTTCCTCTTTCTCTCATTTTTGTTTTTGTTTTTGTTTTTGATTTTGTTTTTTACCCAACAGGTGTTGTTTGGCTGTTACGTAGCTTCCCTTTTGCTTTTGGAGGACTCTGTGTCTCCCTATATTACATGAGAAGAATCAGCAACTGCTGCCAAATAGCCAAACTGCAATCACACTTTATAAAACACCAAAACCCAGGCAAAAACCAATACCAGCTGCCATATACCAGGTAAACAGGCAACACCTGTGAAAGTTACTCTGAGTTAAGCAATAAGAAGAGCGAAAAGGGAAGCCCACGTCCTGATCACACCTTCCTGGAAGCAATCAGAAAGCATAAAAAATTACCAAAACACATACACAATTAAGTATTAGGGCCGCAGATAAACACTAAACATGTCCAAGTGGCAAAAGCAGATGACTATATCAGCGCATGTCCATAAAAAAGATAAAATATCTAAAACAGATGACCTAGTAGACCTGGACTCCATTCTGGAAGGAAGGCAGGCCTTGGAAATGCCTGAGAAAGTATCCAAAAAAATATATTATAAAATGTTTCAAAACACTTTACAATGCAGTGGAGAAAACAAAGAAGAAGTCAGGAAAGTGCTATAGGAGCAATCAAACAAGATAGATACAGCATTGGAAACAATTAAAAACCTACAGAAAGAGGTCCAAATGATCAATAACAAAATAACAGAAATAGAAAACACTCTAAAAGGGCAGAGAAGTAGAATAGATGAGATGGAGGGTAGAATCAGTGAACTGGAAGACAGGTCTCTCAGTGCCACTAAGATAGAAGAACAAACACAAAAAGGATAAAAAATTCAGAGGAAGGTCTAAGATTCATGTTGGACAACATGAAGAGGAATAACTTAAGAATTATTTGCATTCCAGAATAAGAAGAATCACACAAGTTCACAGAGGAAGTAGTCAAAGAACTACTGGAAAAAAATTTCTCTAACATCCTGAAAAGCGAAAAGATAAACGTACAAGAAGCCCAACGAACTCCAGGAAGGGTAGAACCCAAAAGAAAATCACCAAGACATATCATAGTCAAGCTCTCCAAACTCAAAGAAAAGGAGAAGCTTCTGAAAGCAGCCAGAGAAAACAGAAGGATCACATACAAAGGCAAGCAAGTCAGATTAAGTTCAGATTTCTCAGCAGGAACCATGCAAACGAGAAGGCATTGGGGAGACATATATAAAACCCTGAAAGAAAAAAATTGCCAACCAAGAATCCTTGATCCAGCAAAGCTATCAATCAAATATGATGGTGTAATCAAAACATTCCAGGATAAACA
>NW_006408816.1:1200541-1201773 GCF_000296735.1 Chrysochloris asiatica
AACGTGCCCAGTGAAGGAGGCTTCCTGCAGAGCCTTTGCAATACATAAGACTATAGGCAGAAGCCTGAACCACATCCAGATCTCCAGAGATGGGAAATTTCCACTTGAAAGGACGAGCAGACCAGCCTGGAGCGGCTAGAAGAACAGAAGATACTTCTTGAAATAAAGACCTACAGGGAAAAATGCAATACAATAGAGGCAGATGGACTGTTACTACAAGAACAAACCAGTTGCTTGCCCAGGAAACATCAAGGCAAGTGGTCGGGTTCCCTCAGTGCAAACCCCCTTCCAAGACTAAGAATCAACGGAAATACATGCTTTGATTGGTGACCACACTCATCACCGATAGGGGGAAGAGAGGTAAAAGCAGCAATGAAGCGGCAAGCTAAGCCCTACAATGTTTGGTGGTCTTCTGTGTACCCGGGTGGAGACCTGGTTGGACAGCAGTATGGGGACCCCCGGGGACTCTTGGGCCCAGAGTCAGTGGCATGGTCACAGAGGACTAGAGTGGAGAGTGAAGCTACCAGCAGATAGGAAGAGAGGGCATATGCAGAAGAACACCCACACTTGTAGATGGTACACACTTGACCTGGCTTCAATGACTGGATGATCAGAGCTCAACCAGGAGAAGAAAGAAGAGGAAAAAAGAGTAACCTGATACAATTTGATGAACTTGACCTACACCTATGGATGCAGTAACTCAAAAGAGGGAACAAATTCTTACAGCAAGAATCATTCCCACCGCCTCCACACACAGAGTAGACAGAGATGGTCAACTTGGACATTGGATACCTAAAATGGGGGGAAGGGACTACAAAGGCAAGAAGTGACTGGCTTACAAGCTTTCAAGAGGGTACCTAGAGCCAGGGGGCATGGAGGAAGTCAGAATCTCCAGTGAGTACTATCCAATCTGTCTAGGCGGAGCTGATTAAATGAAACACAGATGGGTCACTTGTGATAGAATTATGAATAATTGTTATCAGGACTGATTGTGAGGGTTGGAAATGTAAAGGTAGACATTTTATAGCAAGAAAGGGAGTGATTAACTTGATTAACTCTCCAGTCTAGGAGCGGAGGTCTCTAGGACCTTCAATGGAGAAGAGTCGAGAGCGGGACCCTACCCAGAAAAGTAGTGTGGCCCGAGATAGAAGCAGAAACAATGACCTGGAGTGATGAAGAGGATGGGGACTTTGGATCCAGAGAGGGAGAGGGACTGTGTGCTGAAGACTGGG
>NW_006408816.1:1208253-1209717 GCF_000296735.1 Chrysochloris asiatica
GGTTGAATGCTCTGTACACATCTTTGAGGTCCAGTTGGCTGATTGTGTTGTTTAGTTCTTCTGTGTCTTTGTCAAGTTTCTTGCTGGTTGTTCTATCCATTTTTGAAAGCAGTATATTAAAATCACACACTATTATTGTAAATTTATTTATTTATTTCTTTAAATCTATTAGAGTTTGTTTGGTATATTTTGGAGCTTTTTCATTGGGAGCAGAGATATTTATTATGGTTATTTCATTTTGTTCAACTGTTCCTTTAATCATCAGATAATGTCCATCTTTATCTATTATGCTGTTTTTTGCCTTAAAGTTAATTGTATCAAAGATTATTACTGCCACTCCTTTTTGCTTTTTATTGCAATTAGCTTGGTATATTTTTTTCCATCCTTTGACTTTTAATCTGTTTTTGTCTCTGTGTGTGTGGTGTCTCTTGCAGACAGCATATTGAAGGATCTTGTTTTCTTATCCAGTCTGCCATCCTCCATCTCTTAATAGGTGCATTAAATCCATTTACATTCAGTGTAATTATCGATAGGTATTGATTAATTGCTGCCACTATGTTTGCTTTTTTGTGGTGTTGCTGCTTCTTTGTTCTGTTTGTCTTCCTTTGTTGAGTTTATGATTTTTGTGTTTTGTCTTGTGAGTTTTCTCATAGTTTTAATGGTTTCATATTCTTCTTGGATTTTCATTCTCTTGGTATGTTGTGAAGTGTTAATTTTCTTTGAGGTTGCCTCATAGTCCATTAACTTTTCTCTCCATTTAGTACAGTCTTTTTATCCTGTAATCGACCTGACCTTCTCAATCTCTGGATCTCTCTTCCTACATGTTTACCTTCTTTTACATTGTACTTGTTTTGATCATAGACCGACCTCCCAGATTCTCTGAGTTTGTTCTTTTAGTTTTGTTTTGTTAGCAACTATTCTTTCTGTTGACTTAATTCAGGGAGGTGCTGCCACATATGTCAATCTCTGGTTGTTGTCTGTTCTTGTTGGTTCTCAGTCTACAGAACTCCCTTTAGGATGTTTTGTAGCCCAGAGTTAGCTTTGATAAAAATCCCTTAGCTTCTGTTTATCCTGGAATGTTTTGATTACACCATCATATTTGATTGATAGCTTTGCTGGATCAAGGATTCTTGGTTGGCAATTTTTGTCTTTCAGGGTTTTATAAATGTTTCCCCATTGCCTTCTTGCTTGCATGGTTTCTGCTGAGAGATCCGAGCTTAATCTGACTTGCTTGCCTTTGTATGTGACACTTCTGTTTTCCCTGGCTGCTTTCAGATGTGTCTTCTTATCTTTGAGTTTGGAGAGCTTGACTATGATATGTCTTGGTGATTTTCTTTTGGAGTCTACGCTTCCTGGAGTATGTTGCGCTTGTTGAATGTTGATCTTTTCACTTTTCAAGATGTTAGAGAAATTTTCTTCCAGCAGTTCTTCAACTATTTCCTCTGTGGACTTGTGTGATTCTTC
>NW_006408816.1:1209817-1222345 GCF_000296735.1 Chrysochloris asiatica
TACAACCTTGCTTGCTGAAAGTGAAGAGGACTTGAAACATTTACTGATGAAGATTAAAGAGCACAGCATTTGGTGTGGATTACATCTCAATGTCAAGAAAACAAAAAGACCCCGAAGAAGATGGATTGGCCAAGTGGCAGCATTGATGGACTCAAGCGTGGCAACAATAGTGGGGTTGGCCCAGGATCGGGCAGTGTTTCGTTCTGTTGTGCATAAGATCACTATGTGTAGGTAACAACTCGATGGCACTTAACAACAACAACAATACAGATAAATATAGGTCAAGTTAATCAAATTGTAGCGATTTACACTTGTTTCCTTTATCAAATTTCTTTATTTTCCTCTAGTCGAGTTCTGATCATCAAGCCATCGAGCTAGGTTAAATAGATACTATCCACACGTTGGAGCGTTCTTATAGGTCTCCCTTCATTTCTTATCAGCTGGGCGCTTCACTGTCAGTTCTAGCATTCCGTGGCTAGGTCCTTGTCCATGGGCTCAGTTGTTCCCAAGACTTATCACACTTCAGACCAATCAGCCCTTCTTCTCTCTCTCATCTCAAGGCCTATGGGAGTCTACGAAATGTGTCTTTATTGCCCATTTCTTTATTGCTGCCTTTCCCCCACTTCCACTCATAAGTAGACCAACATAGTCACTAGAAAGCTTACTTGCCTGCTCGTTCGTGTGTTTCCTTGAGTTTCAGTCTTGGAGGGTGGTTTATCCTGAGGGGATTTGATTACTTGCCTTGATGGCTCCCCGGTGAATAGTTTGCTTGCTTGTTCTTGTAGCCAATCAGACTGCCATTTTTGCTTCTGATTTTTCCTGCTTTCAAGAAGTATCTTCTGTTCCTCTAGTCACTCTGAGCTGATCTTCATGTCCTTTAGAGTGGGAATGCCTCACCTCAGAAAGTACTGGATGGGGCTCAGGATTCCACCTTATATCCTGTGTACTACAAAGTCTCCACAAGAAGCTTATTTCACTGGGCAAGGTCTAGAACCCCTTTTAGGTATTCTAATAAGTTATAGGCTAAAGATGAGCTTACAAACTTTCTGTAATCAAGTTTCCCAATATTTCTATTTCACTAAAGTATTTCATAATTGTTGGCAAGGGAAATTAATGTCCATAAGACAGTCAACCATCTTACGATTATTTCTTCTCTTTTTTTACCCATTCAGGCTATACCTTGATCCCTGTATCCTACAGTCCTGCTGTTCCAAGGTTGAGTAAACATAACTATTTACTTCTGACCCATTTAGCCCATGCAAACCTATCTAAATGTTTCCTTATCTACCTTGATCTTCCATTCCCCTTCTTGATTATTGACCTCCCCAGCCCCTGAGTTATGATGTGACTGTCCCCTAACCTGTGCTCTATCATCCTCTCTTTCCCACCCCTGGTAACCAACAAATCATTTTTTTTTTCTTTTAGTATGGGAACTTTTTCTTTACAATAATGTTCTTATGTGATTTTTATCCTTTTGTGACTGACTAATTTTACTCAGCAAAATGTCCTCAAGTTTCATTCGTGTTATGCAATGATTTGCAGTTTCATTGTTACTCTCCAAGGTAGTATAGTATTCCATTGTGTGTATGTACCAAAGTTTGTTTATCCATTCCACCATTTATGGGCACTTAGGCAGTCTCCATCTTTTTGCTATTGTGAATAGTGGACATATCTACTTGTGTTCTGGCTGGTGTTTCTTGTGGATATATACCAAATAGAGGTATTGATAGATAATAATGATGGGTTTTTTTTTGTTGTTGTTGTTGTTTTTTTAACTTTTTCTTGGTCAGTGATTTGCTTTCATGCTCATAGTGATGAATCCATGTCTCATAACCAGTAACATTTTTTTTTTCAAAGAAACTTCTACTTTCCTTTGAGTATTGGCCCAAATTTTGTTTACAGATATCCAAACACTTCTGTTTATGCCGTTCTGTGAGTTGTTTCTGTGCCTATTATGCATGAACTTTTTGAAACTCAAGTCTGTAGTGGATTATTTTATAGTCAGAACCATGGCAGATTTGCCATTATCCACTGTCACTCATCTATTTGACAGAATCATTTCACATGCTCACTCAATGTTGTCATCAGCCATGGATATGGTCATCCATTTTAGTATAACCAGAGACTGGATCATTTTTATTCCTCATATATATGTACATATATAAATTGTAATTTATTATGAAGAAAATGACTTATAATTGAAGGGTCCCAGGTCCCTAATGGGAGAGAGACAGAGAGCTCCTCACGTGTGTCCATTATGATGGGAGCAGGCCACACCCCTGAGGAAGCATCCCTTTAGTTGATACTTCTGCTCATAGCCACTCATCAGAGTTAACTATGCCTAAATTAGGTTTCATCACCATGGCAATAAGCACATCCCAACTGCTAAACCTTTGGACATCCTGGCCTAGTCAAGTTGACACAGAACCTTAATCATTGCACCGTGTAAGAACTAGTTTGTAAGTAGCCTTGAATGTCTAAACTAAAAAGTTGGGTTTCTGTTTTATAGCTTATATGAAATTATTAATAGTTATTAGCAAAGTTAGAGGAAACTATTAACATTTTAAACTTAGTGGACCTTAAAATCCTCTAGTTGTTTTCAAACTGTATTATGGAGACATCTCTTTGAAAACTCCTAGTTAAGTAGATAGTTGTGGGCAAAACATTTGACACTGCTGACTATGGCATCACAAATCTTATTGAGAACAACTCTTCTTTTCCATTTATAATTCTACTTAAAATTTGAAGAAAAAATTCCATGGCTCACAAAACTTTAAATCTACCAACCCACACCAATCTGTTCAATAATTTTTTGGAATTGTGTGACTCAAAGGAGCCTTTTACTCACAAGTCCACAGTGAGTGAATTAAGACTTCACCATTGGAAGCTATTGAAAATCAGTCAATTTTCCATATTTTATTATGGTGCAAATGAAAAGTGTGTTTTATGAAGATTCTCTGAAAATCTCTTTGACGGTTGTAAATATCATATGTTGGTAGACCAGGTTTAATAAAATTTACCTGCAAAAATGGTGATGACCTGGACCTGAAGTAGTTTCATAACTACACAGGCAAGAACATGTGTCAGTTACCCTAACTGAATTATTTATCTTTTTTATCAACTGTTCACCATAATTCTAATTTAATTCCAGATGTCTTAAATACAAACAACAATTTCTCTTTTTATGGTTAAATACTGATGTATACAAAGTCCAATACTCTACCTTTCATTGGAGAGACCTATTAAAGTTATGAATTTAACTTGCAATTTAATTCTGCAACTTGTAGGCTCAAACTTTGGGTCTGATCACTGAATACATTAGTCCTGACATTGTTAGAGATAAAAGATTATCTCAGGCCAGATGTAGATATGTTGGTATTTTATCATTCCTGGAGCTGAGAATTTAAATATCTTGAACTTATCATAATTTGTTTCTTTAATCTCAGAGTAATTCATCTTCCTCAATTCCTTGTACACATCTCTACTTTGTCATACTTTTCCACAAGTCACTGAGGCGCCACATATTTTGCTTTCATTAGGTACTCTATTATGGGTAATTTCAAGTGATAGTTTGAGTAATTGTTTTGCTAGTTTATCCCAACTACCATATCATTTCCCATTGACAATAAAGTTTTACTACCTTCAATTCTCACTAGGTTAGATAAAAAATACAAATTCTCACCTTAAGCAGTCTTTTAGTCTCCAGATGCTACTGGTGTCAAATATTGTATTGCCATGGGCAGTCAGCAAAACAGATATAACTAGAGGTATTACAAATACAAAGTGATGTCTTATAGGGATGTTGGAAGGACTTATAAAGCAAAGGTCAGGATGATTGCTGCTGCTTTCAAAAATCCCAGAAATGCAAGAATTACAGAAAAACCACTGTTAATAAACAGTTCTCTATAACATCAAAGTCAAAGTCAGTGATTCTCAACAGAATGTCCAGATACCACTAGAAGCTGATGATCATTATCACAGTTGCCTACAGCACTGAAGTGGGGAATCCTCAGGAGGTTGCCTGAAATTCACTGCCAAAACACCTATTCTGCTATTTGATGATGGCCTTACTTTTTCTAAATAGAATAAGAACATTACTGAGAATGAATACCTAACATATGCACAAAACACAATTAAGTGTACTGAAGCTAAATGATTATACAGGCAATCTTTGTGTGGTAATGATGAATAATAAAAATGTGCATGCAAGCCAAGACCATGTAATATACTTTCAATAATCAATGGAAAATATTAAAACACTTCAGCAGTTCGAAACTACCAGCTGTTCCGTGGGAGAAAGATGAGGTGTTCTGCTTCTGTAAATATTTACAGCCTTGGAAACCCTGTATAGGGTCACTATGAGTTGGAACCGACTCCACGGCACATAACAACAACAACAATGACTTTTAAAAACAGTTGTGAAAATCCTTACCAACTCTTTAATGGAATTCAAATTTACAACTTTGATTTCCAAATTTCTCTTACTTGATTATGAATGTAAAAGGAAATAAAAAAGGATTAAAAGTACTATTTTTTGTACTGTAATTTAAAATATTAGAAATAATGAAAATGTGTTTTATTTACTTGTTAAAAAAACTCTCACCAAGAATAATTTAAACAGCCAGACTTCTAGCAAGATGGCAGACTTGGCAGAAGAACTAAATGGACCCTCTGTAGATTAAGATGGTGGTGTCGGTTCCAATTCATAGTGACCCTGTACAGGGTTTCTGAGGCTGTAAATCTTTACAGGAGCAGAAAGCCTCATCTTTCTCCCGCGGAACAGCTGGTAGTTTCTAACTGTTGACCTTGCAGTTTACAGCCCTATTCGTAACCACTATGTTACTTAAGATAGGAGAAAAAAGATGAAAATTCTGGCACCCTGAACTTCAGAATAAAGTTTAGAGAGGTGGATGGAGTGCTTTCTGGGAGGAGAGATTGGCAGGTACAGCAATAGAGGGAGATTGTCTGGTAAATGTCTGGCCAGGCACAGCTGAACCATCTTGTGAGCAGCTCTGCCAGCAGAAGGAGGTCTGGCAGAGCAGATTCCCATAGGCAACTTAAAAGATGTGATTTTTTTTTTTTTTTCCTTTTCCTTATGCTCCCCTGCTGACCAGTAGTGGCCAGGTCTTACCCTCATTTGACTTCCTGTGCAGACCCTGCCTCCTGGTCAGGAACTCTTCTGTCTCATCCCTTCCACAACCACCTTGTGAGCTCCTTGAATTGAAGGAGCCTCCCAGGGAATTCTTCCCTCTAGGACTAATAACTGCACTGTTTGTTTTAAAAATACAACAACCCCAAAACAACCAAGAGGTAACAGACAATTTTAGCACACACTAAGAATCAAGAGAGAATGACTCAAACAAATGACCAAGATGCAGAGCCAGAAAACATTTCTGAAGAAGAAAAGTAATGGAACTAATTGAAAAATATTTCAAGAGAATGATCATCAGGTAGTTTCAAAGGATTGATAGAAAGATAGAGGAAAGCAAGGAAAATACAATTAAAACTTTAGAGGAATCAGGAAAACATTACAAGAACAAACAGAATAAATTCAAATTTTGAAACAATATAAAACCTGCAATGAGAAATCCCAAAGATTAATACTATGATCTCAGAAATGGATGATACATTGAAATGGCAAAGGAGAAGAAGCAACAAAAGCCTGAATTAGTGAGCTTGAAGATATATCTCTCAGTAGTAATATGCTAGAACAATCAGAAAAAATAATGAAAAAATCTGAAGAAAGTCTAAAACTTATGTAAGACATCATGAAGAAGAACAACTTATGGGTCTTCAGAATTCCAGAACAGGAAGAGATAAGCACAGAGAAAATTGTCAAAGAATTGTTGGAAAAAAACTTCCCTAACATCATGAAAGATGAGAATATAAGCATACAAGAAGCTGAAAAAACCCAAATAGGATACATCCCAAATGAAAATCACCAAGACGTATCATAATCAAACTTTTGAAAATCAAAGACAAGGAAAGCATCCTGAGAGCAGCTCAGAAACAATGAAACTTTACCTACAAAGTAGTAGTAATGAGACTAAGCTTTGATTTATGAGCAGAAACCATGGAAGCAAGAAGACAATGGAATGACATATACAAAACTCTGAAAGGAAAAAAAATTTCTAACCAAGAATTGCAAGGTCAATTTGAACTGCAAGATCTGTGGTTCAAGCTCACCAGCCACTCCTCCGAAACACTATGCAGGGTCGCTATGGGTAGGAATCAATTTGACAGCACTTAACAACAACAACAACAAGAATAACATAGCCAGAATGGCTGTCCTTCAAATATAACAGTAAAATTAGACATTTCCTGATAAATAGAAATTAAAGGAATTTGTAATAACCATAACAACTTTATAAAAAATACAAAAGAGTGTTCATTGGGCTGAGAAACAACTACAGCAGAGAGCAACCTCAAAGTATCATATGTGACAGCACCACCCATAAATTAATCCAGGTACAGAAGTATTTAACCTTAAGCAAATCTACAATACTGAAAATAGGGAACCAGAGATATCAATGTATAAAAAAAATCCACTACATATCAAAAACAGGGAATAATGTAGATACAGAACTTCCAGAAAACAAGAAAGTCAAGTAGATTTTAAGATTAAAATGGACTGCTTTAAGCAGGGGAAAAAAATCACAAGGGTAACCTCAAAGAAAAATCATGTACTTGCACATAAAATTTTTTTAAAAAGAGGAAAAAGAAAAGATTTAGTAAATATTAACACAACAGAAATGAAAACCCACAAACAAAAGAACTCAGCATAGAAAATTATGTAGAACAAAAATCCAGCAGCACCACACAAAAAACACAGAAAATTGACAACAACCATTTCATACCTATTGATAATTACCCTGAATATAAATCAATTAAATGTACCAGTCATATCAAAAAGATGTTGACAGCCTAAACCGCCATCAACAGAAGAATGGTTAAACAAACTTTCGTAAGTATACACAATGGAGTACTACAAAATGCTGAAGAATAATGGTGAATTTGTGAAACACCTCACACCATGATTGAACCTGGAGGATGTTTTGCTGAGTGAAATTAGTCCATCACAAAAGGACAAACATTGTATTATATCAATCTGGTAAAAGTTAATTTTTTAAAAAAGGTTGCTTTGATAAAAAAAAAAAAAGTAAAATAAATCAATCTATGATGGTTGTGGGGCTAGAGGGTAGGCACATATTGACATGGGCAGGCCATATACAACAAGAGGAAGGTTAGTAGAGGATTAGATGAAAGTATCAGGAGACAAAGGGAGGAAGGCAGTAGTTTAAGTGAATAGAGGTAAGTGCTGTTAAATGAAAACTGATGATCTGCTATGTAAACCTTCATTCAAGTCACAACAAAAGTTTTGAAAATGTATATATTATCCTAAAAAAAAAAAAGTAGTAGTTTGAATAATGAATGCTTTTTTCTTATCATCATTCACCTAACTATATTTAGAGAGCGTCCTTGGTATGTTTTGGTGGCTTGTTAAACAACTTTCTAAATTTGGATTAGCTTCTAACATTTTATATATTGCACTTTAAAAGTGAACTATGGCTGAGCATTCCTTTAATGTTAATTGCTGTTTACTTTTTCTGAGGCATCTTCACCCTTTTCATCATAGCCCTTTCTTAATTTATATCCATAGATTCACCTGCACGGAGAGTTCCTCTATTTACATATCATGTTGTGTTGCTATTGTTATTGTGTGCCATTGAGTCAGTTCCAATGTTGTTGTTCCAATGTTGTTCCAATGTTGTTGTTAAGTGTCAATAAGGTGACTCTACCTAGAGCCTCGCAAATATTGGTGTCCATATTTCCATCTATTAGAATTTATTTTGTAACACCATTTGCATTTTATTTTAATTCACTTCCCAACATTATCACTTATTTATTCGCTGCACTTTCATATGTTGATTAATTCCCTCTTTTAACTATCCACTTTTTTAAAATGGCACATAAATTTATCACTGGAGACTAGGAATCAACAAAACTACCACACATTCACTGTCTGTTCATGAACTGAATAACAAATGCACAGTAACCAGTCATCTACACACTCTGGAAGTAGTTGATCATGATGTACAGCTGTTATTTACAGAATGATATGTAGACCAAAGAGCTAGCAGCAAAATTTGTGCTTCATGCAATTAATCATAGTTAATGTGCATTGTAACTGACATTTGAACCACATTGTTTGAAGATTGATGTTATCAAATTAAAACATGCTAACTAATATCCTTATATTTGGAAAACTTGCAAAGCAAGGAAACTATCTGTACCTGGTAATCAAATGTGCTGCAGTTTTGTGGCAAGTAAGGGTTGAAAGAGGAAAAAAAAACATAACTTTAAATTTAAAAAATTTTGTTGTTTAAATTGTTTTATTTTTCTGGTTTATTTGTTTTCTGAATTTTTTTCTTGTGAATTGATGAAGGTTTACAGAGCAGATCATTGGTTTTACATTCAACAAATCATAAATGTATTTAATCTCAATGATTTTAATCCCTTCCATGCAACAATAGCTATCCCATTTCTTCTCTGTGGGTCTTATTTACATTCCACTCTCCTTCCTAACACTTCTGAACCTTGTCCTTAGGAGAATGTTGCCCTTTTGATCTTGAATGGTTGACCATTCCACGGTGAGCATATCTTGCCAGCATTGACATTGCCCCTATGCATCCATCAACCACTTGGATGAACATTGGGCCTCTGAGGTGTGTTCAGTTCCAAACAGGAAGGGTGGTCAAGGGCCATAGTCTCAGGTTTCTCCTGTCTCTTGCTGACCAGTAAGCCCTGTCTTTTATATATATTTATTTCCTTTATTAGTGTTAATTGAGTGAAATTTTGTAGAGAAGATCATCCATTTTACATTCAATAAATAGTGTTTCATCTCAATGATTGTAATCCTCTCCATGTAACAATAGTTATCCCTCTTCCTCCCTGTGGTTCTTATTTCATTCTATCCTCCTTCCCATTCTTTTTACCTTTGTCCATAAGGTAAATGTTGCCCTTTTGATTTTGAAGGGTTGACCAGTCTATGGTAAGCATACCTTACTAGTATTGTTGTCCCACTAATATACCTATCTACTGCTTGGCTGAAAATTAGGCTATGAGGATAAGTTCTTTTCCAGACATGAAGTGTAGCCCAGAGCCATAATCTTGGGGTCCTCCAATCTGTTTCTGACCAGTAAGCCCATTCTTTTTAATACTTTTTAAATTTTCTTCTACATTTTCTCCCACTCTATGTGGGCTCTTTTAGTGTGGTCCCTTTCAGAGCAGTTGGTAGTAGTAACCAGGCATCATCTAGTTCTTCTGATCTCAGGGCAGGTGGATGTTCACACTTTCCACTAGCTCATGGGACTAATTGATGCTAAGCATCTTCTATTTATAACACTCTTCTTTCCCCTGCGTACGGAAAGATCAATAGTTGCACCTGAGATGGTGTAACTTTAAAAGCTCACAAGCTTGTAAAGTCCAAGCTGCTACTCACAAGAATAGGAGTCCTGGTGTGGCAAAGTGAAATAAAGCACTGGACTGCAAGATCAGTTGTTAACCCAAGGTTCAAACTCATCAGCTTCTCCTTGAAAACCCTATCCAGGGTCTCTGTGAGAACCCACTTGATGGCACTTAATAACACTCACCAGAGTAGGATCCTGGTATGGTGCTGTAGGATTACCACTGGACATCAAATTCCAAAGCTGGCTATTCAAATGCACCAACTGCTTCTTGAAAACCCTGTATGCTGTGAATTGGAACTGACTTGACAGCACTAGCTTACCAGAGTAGCATGCAGAACATTGTCACTCGAGACTTTTTTAAGCCAATTGACCATGGTATCCTCTGAGACTATGATTCTGAGCTCCCAGGCCCAGGAATTCATGCCTCGACGTATTAGGTAATGTCTAAGAAGCTTCCATAATGTTGCCCCCTATATTCTTCACCACATTCTTAAATGTATTTACAGCAAAGGTAAATACCCATGTACAAATATTCTCTGGCAAATCTGTATATATTTGTGGGCATACTGCCATTCTCCCTCCCATATGTTTCAGCCTGTGTATCTGCCCATGTACATACCCACAGAACAGTGTAGCTATAGGATTCTGTATACTACAGTATTTACCTCTATTCCTTTTAACTTTTAAATCCTTGCCTTTGCCTTTGTCTTTGCCTTCATCATTCTTCTACCAACTTTCCTCTTGTATATTCCCATCGGTGTCATCTGAGTTAGCACATGTCTACACTTTAGTCTGTGATTACTCTCCCTTCCCTCCCACTCCTGGTGACCATCCAAAAAAAAAAAAAAAAATGTTTCTTTTATCATGAAAACCTTTCCTTGAGTTACAATGGTTCTTTTGTTGTTGTGTACCATCGAGGCAGTTACGATTCATAGCTGCCGTCTTTAGGGTTTCTGAGGAATTATTGGTTGGTTTGAGCCATTGACCTTGTAGTTAGCAGTCTGGTGCTTATCATACAGCACTACACCAGGACAATAAAAATCTGCAAAACACCTTATGGAAGGAATAACATGGGTCAATCTGAAGACATTATGCTGAGTAAAATTAGTTAATCACAAAAGGAATGATTTTGTATGAGACCACTATTGTAAATTTTTTTTTTAATGAAAAATGCTGATGAATTTTTTCATTAAATTGCAACTGGTAGAGATGTGAGTGTAGAAAGTTGGGGGAAATGATGAAATTTATCTTGAAACTTTTCTGGTTTGGCACATGGGTAATCATATAGAAACATGAAGCAGCCTGTCAAACTTGCAATTTGTATCTCAGGAGATTTAGGAGCCAGACATGTAAATTTGAATGTAATACTCCAAGAATTGGTAAATAAAAGTAGGAGATAAAAATTTCTGAACTCAGACCCTTCCAAGAACTCACATGTAGTTGAAGTGTGGAGAATGGTCTACTGTAACAGACATAAAGAATCTGGGAAATGAAAGCTTTATAGCAAAGAAAAGAGCATTTTTCAGAACAATAGTAACATAAAAGTAGTAAAAAAGAAAGGAAATGGTGAGAAATATTGCTCAATAGTCAAGTAAGACTATTACTAAGTAAAATACTACTAGATCTCCAATTTAGGATGTCGGTGATCATTCATTATGTGGAACTATCAATCAAGCTATAGGATTTAGGAGAAGTGAGTCTTACTGAGTGGAGCAAGATGACAAGCTGTTAATGTGCTAGCTACTGACCAAAAGGTTGTTGGTTTGAATCCAACCAGAAGCACCTCTGGATAAAAGTGGTTATTGATATACTTCTAAAGAAAACAATCAGCCATTAAAAACTCTGTGGACCACAGTTCTATTTTGAGGTACAAGGAATCATCATGAGTCAGAATTGGCTTTTGTTTTTGTATTGTTTTGTGTTTGTTTTCTTAAGAGGTGACTGGAAAAATATGAGAAATGAGTGATTAATGAATATCTTATGACTAGCAAATGTGGATCTTGTTTCTGAAATGTTTGTTATTATAAGAAATAAGAGCTTAATAATACACATGGAAGGAATAAAAAATAAAATAGTTACTTTTAATAAGACAATAATATATATTTTATTTTATTGAAGAGAAAAAGTTTCTAGACAAAAATTGATGATAAAAGTTCATAAAATGAGGAGAGTGGTTAAGTTTAGATAAAAGATTAAGTGTGATTAGGATATGAATAAGGGCAATTCTTCCAGGGAAACAGAAAAGAGAGACAAGTATCAAGTCAGATTTTTGGTGAAGAAAGATTCAGTGGAAATCAAAACTAAATATTAGACTTCATTAACATCTCTCTCCAATGTGAGTAGAATGGTGAGGTCACTCTACTGAGAGTAAAAGGCCAACATTCAGCATCAATTTAAGAACTTGCAAAGAGATGAAAATGGTTTATAATATTCACTATGTTGTTGTTATTGTTAAGTGCCGTAGAGTCAATTCCGACCCATAGTGACCCTGTATAGGGTTTCCAAGACGCAACTGGTGAGCTTGAACTACCAACCTTGCAGTGCAATTGACTTTACAGTCTGACACATTAGCCCAGAGCGCCACTCAAGGAGTCCAATAATCTGTGGGACCTAGTAAATATACATAGTAGTCGTTGTTGTTGCAGTAAAGTGTCATCAAATATGTTCTGACTCATAGTGACCCTGTATAAGTTTCCTGAGGAGCAGCTGGTGAGTTTGAACCACTGACCTTGCAGTTCAAACCTACCTTGAAGTTGTTTTAACGCATCAGACTGCAAAGCCAGTTGAACTGCAAGGTTCAAGCTCACCAGCTGCTCCTCAGAAACCCTATATACGGTCATTATGGATCAGATCCGACTCGATGGCACTTAACAACAACAAACACAGCATTTGCTGTGTTTGTTGTTGTTAAGTGCCATCGAGTTGGTTCCGACCCATAGCGACCCTGAACAGGGTTTCCAAGTCTGTAAATCTTTACAGGAGCAGAAAGCCTCATCTTTCTCCTGCGGAGCAGCTGGTAGTTTCGAACTACTGACCTTGCAGTTCACAGCCCGATTCA
>NW_006408816.1:1222463-1224125 GCF_000296735.1 Chrysochloris asiatica
GGTACCGACTCATAGTGGACATATGTACAACAGAGTGAAACTGCTTGGTCCTGGGCCAACCTCACAATCATTGCTACACCTGAACCCATCCACTGCCACTCCTGTGCCAATCCATCTCATTGGGCGTCTTCCTCTTTTAAGCTGACCCTCCACTTTACTCAACATGATACTCTTCTTCAGTGACTTGTCACTCCTGATAATATGTCTGAAGTATGAGAGACAAAGTATGTCCATCTTGGCTTCCAAGGAACATTCTGGCTGTACTTCTTCCAACACAGATTTGTTTCTTCTTTTGGCAATTCATGCATAGTACTTTTAATATTCTCCTCCAACACAATAATTCAAATGCATCAATTCTTCTACGAGCTTCCTTATTCACAGTCCAACTTTCACATACATATGAGGTTATTGAAAATACTGTGGCTTGGGTCAGGAGCACCTTAGTCCTTAAGTTGACATCTTTCCACTGCAATACTTAAAAAAGGTCTGGTGTAGCAGATTTGTCAAATGCAATACATTGTTTGATTTCTTAACTGCTGCTTCCATGAGTGTTGATGGTTGATCTGAGCAAAATGAAGTCTTTGACAATTTCAGTCTTGTCTTCACTGATATGGATATTGTTTATTGGTTCAGTAGTAAGGATTTTTGTTTTCTGTACATTGAGATGCAACCCGTACCAAAGGCTGTGGTCCTTGATCTTCATCAGTAAGTATTTTAAGTCCTCTTCACTTTCAGTAAGCAAGGTTGTATTATTTGCATATCACAAGTTGTTATGAGTCTTCCTTCAATCCTGATGCCATGTTTTATTTAATATAATCCAGCTTCTCAGATTATTTGCTCAGCATACAGGTTGAATAATATGGTGAAAGGATAATACCCTGTCATACACCTTTCCTCATTTTAAACCATTGTGTTCCCTTGTTCTCTTCAAACAACTGCCTCTTTGTTCTATATACAGGTTCTTCATGAGTGCAAATGTTTCAGATTACTCATACTTTGCAATGTTGTCCACAGTTTGTCATTGTCCACACAATTGAAAAGCTTTGCATAGTCAATAAAGCACAGGAAAACATCTTTCTGATATTTTCTGTTTTCAGCCAAGATCCATCTGATGTCAGAAATGACATTCCTTGTTCCATGTCTTCTGCTGAATCTCCTTGATCCTCTGGAAGTTCTCTGTTAATGTATGGTTGCAGCTGTTTTTTAAATGATCTTTAGCAAAAGTTTGATTACATGCGATGTTAATGATATTGCCCAGTGATTTTCTCATTATGTTGGGTCGCCTCAATTTGGAATAGGCACAAATATGGATCTCTTCCAGTCAGTTGGCCAGGTAGTTGTGCTCCAAAATCTTTGGCACTGATGAGTGAGTGCCTCCAGTGCTGCGTTACTTTGTTGAATGATTTCATTTTGTATTCCATCAATTCCCAGTGCCTTCAATGCACCTGGGCTTCTTCCTTCAGTATCATTGGCTCTTGATCTTCAAATGGGTGAACACTGATCATTTCTTTTTAGTACAGTGACTCTGTGTATACCTTCCATCTTCTTTTTTTGGTTCTTTCTTCTTTTTGGATGTGTACGTTTATTGCAATAAGTTGTCCTCTCAGCACTGCTTTCACGCTGTCCCAAAGATTTTGGTATGTTGTGTTTTCATTCTCATTT
>NW_006408816.1:1225934-1242610 GCF_000296735.1 Chrysochloris asiatica
TTCTGCCTTCCATCTCATCTGTTCTACTCCTCTGCCCTTTCAGAGTGTTCTTTATTTCTGTTATTTTGTTATTGATTGTTTGGACCTCTTTCTGTAGGTTTTGAATTGTTTCCAATGCTGTATCTATCTTATTTGATTTTTCCTGTAGCACGTTCTTGACTTCTTCCTTATTTTTCTCAACTCCATTGTAAAGTGTATTGAAACATTTTATAATCATTTTTCTGAATTCTTTCTCAGGCATTTCCAAGGCCTGACTTCCTTCCAGAATGGAGTCCAGGTCTACTTCTAGGTCATTTGTCTCAGACATTTTATCTTTTTTTCTGAACATGTGCTGATATGGTCATCTGCTTTTGCTTCTTGGACATGTTTAATGTTTATCTGTGTCCTTAATACTTAATTGAGTATGTGTTTTGGTGATTTTTTATGCTTTCTGATTGCTTCCAGGAAGATGTGATCAGGATGTGGGCTTCCCTTTTCACTCTTCTTATTACTTTACTCAAAGTAACTTTCATAGGTGTTGTCTGTTTCCCTGGTATATGGCAGGTATTGGTTCTTGCCTGGGTTTTGGTGTTTTATAGAGTGTGATTGTAGCTTGGTTATATGGCAGCAGTTGCTGACTCTTCTTGTGTAATATAGGGAGACAAATAGTCCTCCAAAGGGAAAAGGGGGAGCATATAACAGCAAAACAACATCAGTGGGAGGAAAAAAATGAGAGAAAGAAAGAAAGAAAAAAAAAAACAGCACCAACAAAACCAAGACTGAATACTGCAGTCTCTATTCACAGAAAAGGGAGAGGAGGGAGAGAAGGAAAAAAAAACAATCTGTAGCTTAATATGAGTATGGCTTTAATGTCCTAAGTTCCTGCCTTCAAAACTTCCCGAGAGATTCCAAGTTGCTAGTGTTGATTGTTATGCTATACCTCAGGCTCCAATCCAACCTTTGGCCTGTTTTGCCTTTAAACTCTCTTTTTCTCCCTTCAGTCCTCTTCTACTCTTTCCCGTGATAAAAAAACAGAACAAAAAGGAAACAGATATTAAAAGTTCATGGCCTCTGCCTGGGCTGAGTATCAGCGCACATGCATGGCAGAAGAACCCAACAGTGGTGAGGGTGGGGGTTGTCCACTCGGCTCAGGCTTTCCCTCTATTCACCAAAATGGAGGTGGGCAAACAATGAATGAGCCAATTACCAGATACCAAAGAAAAAAAGAAAAGCAGAACAAAGCAAAACTGACAAAGTATATTGTCCACCTTTGTCCCAAGGTTCCCGCGGTGTTTTTCTGTGATGCTTCTCCTCCCCCTGTTTCGTCTTGCCTCTTGGTCTCGCCCAGATGTTGGCTTGGGCCTCCAAGCCAGGCCTGGCAGATTCAAAAGTACGCAATTTTTTACTTCAGCTCCAAACTCCACAAGTTATAAGCCTTCAAACCTTTAAAATATTCCTATCTCTGTGGTTCTGAGTTTTGAAGCTCTGCCCTGGATCTGCTTTGCCTGGTATTCTGTGTTCTTGCTGACGGCAAACTTCACTGCACCTCCACCCGCCTCTCCCATCTTCTTTTATGCTTTCTGTATCATTCAACATTTTGTCCATACTATCCTTTAACATTGCAACCTGAGGCTTGAATTTTTTTCTTCAGTTTTAGAAACTTTTTTGGTTTTCTAACTCTAGGTGTTTTGCACATTTTCTTACAATATTTGACTTTGTCTTTTCAAGTTGCCTTTTTTTTAAAAAAAAATGTTTTGTTGTGAATTATGCGATAGTTTACATGGAGAACATTAGTTTTACATTCATTCTATCATATATTGTTTAATTGCCATGGTTACACTCCCCTCCATGCATCATCAGCCAACCAAAGGGTTGGCTGCCCCATCAGTTGTCAGCACACAGCCCCTCTCCCTCTCTGGGTCTAAATTCCCCAGTCGCTCCATCTCTCCATGTCATCATCTCTGCCTCCATCTCTGGCATCACTGCTTCTCTGGATAGGGTCCCGCTCTCCACACTTCTCCCTTGATGGTCTCAGAGACCTCCGCTCCTGGACTGCAAAGTAAATCATTCCCCTCCTTTTGCTACAAAATGTCTGCCTTTACATTTCCAACCCTCACAATCAGTCCTGATAACAATTGTTCACTATTGTATCACAAAAGACCTATCCGCATTGCCTTTCATCAGCCCCACCCAGACAGATTGTATACTACTCAATGGAGTTTTTGTCTTCCTCTGCACACTCTGGATCTAGACTCCCTCTTGAAAGCTTGTAAGCCAACCACTTCTTGCCTTTGTAGCCCCTTCCCCCCATTTTGGGTAGCCAATGTCCAAGTTGCCCATCCCGGTCTATTCTGTGTATGGAGGAGGTAGGAATGATCCTTGCTCTAAAGATTTTTTCCCTCTTTTGAGCTACTGCATCCATAGAGTAGGTCAAGTTCATCAAATTGTATCAGATTACTCTTTTTTCCCTCTTCTTTCTTCTTCTGCTTGAGCTCTGATCATCCAGTCATTGAAGTCAGGTCAAGTGAGTATTATCTGCAAGTGTGGGTGTTTCAAGCTGCCTTTTGAAACTTTTTATTCAGCCCTTTTACCGCTTCCTTTCTTCTAGTTGCTTTAGCATTTCTATGCTGGAGAGCAGGCTTTGTAGTTTCTTCTGACATCCATTTTGTTCTTTTCCTTATGTCTTGTCTTTTCAGTAACCTTTTTCTTTCTTCCTGCATGAGGTTCTTGATGTCATCCCACAATTCTTCCAGTCTTTGTTCTTTAATGTCTAAAGCATCAGATCTGTTCTTCAGATGATCTCTAAATTGAGGTAGGATATGTTCGGGTCATATTTTGGCTTTTTTGAATTTGTTTTAATTTTCTTAAGCTTCAGCCTGAACTCGCATATGAGCAATTGATGGTTTTTTCCATAGTCTGCCCCTGGTCTTGTTTTGGCTGATGATATGGAGCTTTCCCACTGTCCCTTTGCACAGATGAAGTCAATTTGATTTCTGTGTATTACATCTAGAGAGGTCTATGTGTGTAGTCATTTTTTATGTTTTTAAAAAAGATATTTGCAATCAACAAGTTGTTGGTCTTTGAAAATTCTATCATGTGATCTTCAACATCATTTCTATATTCAAAGCCATATTTTCCAACTATTGATGCTTCATCTTTGTTTCCAACCTTTACATTCACATCACCAGTAATGTTCAATACATCTTGATTGTATGTTTGATCAATTTCAGACTGAAGACATTAGTAGAATTCTTCAGATTCATCATCACTGACTTTAATGGTTAGTGCATAATTTGAATAATAGTTATCTTAATTGGTCTTCCTTGTAGGCATATGGATATTATCCTATCACAGACAGTGTTCTATTTCAAGACAGTTCTTGATATGTTCTTTTTAATGATATTGAATGCAAGGATATTCCTCTTCAATTTCTCATTCCCATCATAGTAAATCATGTGATTGTCAGATTTAAAATGGCCAATAACAGTTGATTTCAGCTCACTAATACTTAGGATATTCATGTTTATGCATTCTATTTAATTTTTGACAATTTCCAATTCTCCTATATTCATTTTTCGTACATTCCATGTTTGATTATTAATGGATGTTTTCACATGTTTCTCTCTTCATTTTGGGTGATGATCCATCAGCAAGTGAAGGTCCTAAAGCCTTTACTCCATTTGCATTATCATGGTCAGTTTCACTTCGAAGAGGTAGCGCTACCCCAGTCAGATTTCAAGTGCCTCCCAACCCAAGGGGCTCATCTTCCAGCACTATATTTGACAATATTCTGCTGTTCTTCATCATGTTTCAGTATTCAATATTCTGGTGCTCACAGTGTTCCACTGCTATTCATAAGGTTCTCAGTGGTTAAATATCTGGAAGTAGTCCATCTTCCTTCTTCCTAGTCTATCTTAGCATGGAAGCTCATCTGAAACCTCTCCACCATTAGTAACCCTGCTGTTATTTAAAATACCAGTTGGCTAGCTTGCAGAATCACAGCAACATGAAAGCCACCACAGTAAGAGAGTGTTGGATATATATGCATATATATGTATACACACACATATATGGGATGATGCACTGGACCGCAAGATTGGTTTGAACGGCAAGGTCAGCGGTTTGAACTCACAAGCCTCTTCTCAGAATTCCTATTCTGGGTCATTATTTGTTGGAATTGACTCAATGACATTTAATAATAACAACATATATATATATATATATATATGTTGGTGTGACGCAGTGGGATAAGAAATGGATCACAGGGTCGGGTTGAACCACAAGGTCAGTGGTTTAAACTCACCAGCTGCTCTTAGAAATCCTATATAGGGCCAATATAAGCCAAACTTGACTTGACTGCATGTAACTACCACAGTATTTATCAGTTTGAACTGCAAGGTTGTTGGTTCAAATTCATCAACCACTGCTTGGAAACTTTATACAGGGTTGCTTTGAGTTGGAACCAACTTGAAGACACTTAACAACAACATATATATATATATAGTTGTTATGTGCCGTGGAGTCAGTTCCGACTCATAGCAACCCTGCATAGGGTTTCCGAGGCTGTAAATCTTTACAGGAGCAGAAAGCCTCATCTTTCTCTCTTGGAACAGCTGGTAGTTTCAAACTGTTAACTGTGAGATTAGTAGCCCGATTTGTAGCCACTCCTCTACCAGAGTGCACTCTCTCTCTTTCTAAGTGTGTGTGTGTATATGTATATGTATATGAATATATATATATACACACTGCCGACCTTGAAGATAGCAGCCCAATTCGTAACTGCTAAGCTACCAAATATATATATGTAGTTACGAATCGGGCTGCGAACAGCAAGGTCAGCAGTTCAAACTACCAGCGGTTCCGCGGGAGAAAGATGAGGCGTTCTACTCCCGTAAAGATTGACAGCTTCGGAAACCTGTACAGGGTCGCTATGAGTCGGAACCAACTCCACGGCACATAGCCACCACCAAACACTGGGAATGCTGTCTATTTCATAATAAGAAAAAAAATGATTAAAAAGTGATTTTGAAGTGGCTGTTGCAATAGACATATGCCGAATGAAGGCACAGGAAAAGGGTACATACACTATGATACTTTTTTAAACTCAAAATGGTCTCTTTATACAGAAAAACTGATGAACTGGTAAAGGGAAGATGATATTTCAGTTACAATGGAGGAAGTGAAATTATTTACATTTCTATGTACGCTTCAAGGTTGATTTCTATATTCTCCCAATTTTCAAACTTTTCTTCATTCCTCTAGCTTGTTCATGCTTCTGCTACCTACAGACCTCTGGATTGTGATTCTACTAGAGCTAAAAGCTTTCCTGATCAAGGTCCAATTTAAATTTCTTTGAAGGAGATAATATAAGAAGGGCATCTTTCATGTAAATCTGCATTATGTTTCAGTACAATGTTGTTGTTGTTGTAAAGTGCCATTGAGTTGTTTCCGACTTCTAGTGACACTGTATAGGCATTCTGAGTAGCTGCTTGTTGGTTTGAACAACCAATTTTTTGCATAGTAATCTAGTGTTTATCTTACAGTGCCACACCAGGACTCCAAATAAATTTTACCTCTTTACCCACCAAGTTTGCTTTTCCCTGAACATATAACATTTAATCTTTTCCAGTGATATATCTTTAAATGTTGTGTTTTATTTTTATGAACATTTCACATATGTATGTTTTGTCATTTCTTTTTATTCTATG
Organism: Chrysochloris asiatica; assembly: GCF_000296735.1. Taxonomy (NCBI): domain Eukaryota; kingdom Metazoa; phylum Chordata; class Mammalia; order Afrosoricida; family Chrysochloridae; genus Chrysochloris; species Chrysochloris asiatica. The sequence goes on from NW_006408816.1 coordinate 1,231,622, forward strand.
ATTTTTTAACCTCACAATTTACATAGAATGCACATAGAATATGCTCAAATAATTTTTTCATAAATACTTTTTTAATTATGTATATATATATATATATGTTTTTTGCCTAAATATATGATTTATTGTCTTGGTACTTTACCTACTCATATTACAAAAGACTCATGCAATAAAATTAGCCAACTTCAAATTTATGAGATGAGGATAATTTAATTTTGTTATGGAGTAATTCAAACTATGTGTTGGTCAAATTTATCTGTCTTTCTGTGGGAGAAGCAAGCCTGTTCACTCAGATAACTTCATTACTGGAAACAATGAAAGACAACAGTAGCAGCAGCCAGGGCAAAAACAACATAACCCTTAAATGGGATTGTCCTTTACCCAAAAATATGCCATTGTTTGACTTCCCTTACACTGATTGTACAAATTTAATCTGTCTGAATTTTCTACAATGTAAGTTTGAAGCATAGGAATAATTTCATTATTTTTGAACCTAAGTCACTTTCACACTTAATTCTTCATAAAAATGTTTTCCTGTGTATGAAAAGAATTCAAATTTCATATGTTTGGACTGTCTTACAGTAAAGAGGTGGAAAATAGAATTAACTGCAATGAAATGGTATGTTATGCATCACTTTTTAAATTATTCATTTTTTATTTCTTGTATTGAGCTAAAGTTTTTCCTCATGATTGCCCTTCAGATAATTCTGAATATTGTTTTTACCCCTACCACAGAAGTGAGTAGCCTAACATCTGGCAGTCCTATGCTGTAGAGTACAAATTGAATAGACTCTTCCATGGTCTAAGGCTGAGGTCACTGAAGTGTCTTTTAATGGAGAATTACAAATTGAATATCCAGACCTTGCTTTGTAAAAGTTGACATCCACCTGTAATAAGAGTACATTTGTACTTTGGCCTTGATAATTTCCATGATGGCTTTATTATAAGCTCATTTTCACAGATATCTGTTTTCCAGAAGAAGCAGTGCTTTCATCACATTCTGAAATGGAAAAGAATTGAGCAACATAAAAAATGTGCAGTTATTATAATAAGTAATCAACAATTTGATGAACTTCTTTGAAAAATGTCAAGGCAATCATTAAAGAAATGTCTTTGGTTTCTAAGGTCATACTCAGAGCACAACTGCAACCTAAGTACCTGGTCACTATAGAAGTTGACAAAGCTCGTGGTATGGCACTTTCCCTCAAATAGCTTAAAATCTATTTGAAGAGACATACCAAGCCAATGATTATATGTATAAAGTTTAGAGAAATGAGAGGTAATGGTAGACTGGAACATTTAAAACATCATAATTTTGTTAAGACTTGTGGTTGTTATGTGACGAAAAGCAGGGAAGAGTCTGGCTTCACTGATGAGGAAACCAAGGTCAATCAAGGCACACAAAATAACATCAGCAAAATTACAAGCTTGAATATGAACATTGCATGTCAAAGGACAGGGAAAGAACATCAGCTAAAATAAAGAGGACCATGGTAGGCAGGAAACAAGAGTAATGAGGTAGATTTTTAAGGAACTGAATTTTGTTGTGTCTATTGTGAAGTATCATCAAGTCAGTTCAGACTCAGAGTGACCCTGTATAGGGTTTAGGAGGAGTGGTTGGTAGGTTTGAACTGCTGACCTTGTGGTAAACAGTGCATTGATTATCCTACAGTCCCACTCCACTGTTCCTGGTGGAAAGTTATACGGTATGTGCTCTTGGGCAGTAGAATTAGATAATGACACATTCTTCTACAAATCTGATTGTTGTTGTTAGGTGCCATTAAGTCAGTATCAACCCATAGCGACCTTATGCACTGCAGAACGAAACACTGCCCGATCCTGGGCCAACCTCACTACTGTTGGCCACGCTTGAGTCCATCAATGCTGCCATTTGGCCAATCGATCTCATTGGGGGTCTTCCTCTTTTTCTCTGACCCTCCACCTTACCAAACATTATATCCTTCTCCAGTGACTAGTCCCTCATGACAATATGTCCAAAGTATGAGAGATGAAGTTAGGCCATCTTGGCCTCCAAGGAGCACTCAGGCTGCACTTCTTCCAACATAGATCTCTTGGTTCTTTTGACAGTGCATGGCACTTTCAAAATCTGATTGGTGTACTACAATATTTGATAAAGAAGAGAGGTGAGATTTGGAGGAAAAAGTTACAGTTCCCAATTTTCCATCTCTGAAGTACTGCTGAGAAAAAGGAAATGGAGAGGAATGCACACGTCTAAGAGACATTTGGAAGGAAGACACAATGAGCATTATGACTTAGTTGAAGGAAATAGAAGTGAAAACACAGTCAGCAATATGCCAACCTTATAAATGACCAAATATCTCTAATGAGTAATACAATGCTCAGTGTGTTTACTTAGCTCTGCCACCTTGGCTGCTCAACGAATTTATTCATTAGAAAGTAATGTATCAATGTCAAGCCAGTATACTGGAGACTAGCAAATAATAGGAAATGGCCTCACCTGACACTGCTCTTAGACAAAGAAATATATACTTATAATGTTTCACAGAATACCCTTCATGACTGCTAACCAGGGATTGAATCATTTTCATTATAATACAAAAATTTCTCAATTTATACTCTTGTAGCCTTATGTAAAGCAATTTCCTTCTTTGGCCACACTCCTGCCTTCATCATAGTTGTCATTCCCCAGTCTTCTAGAGTACTCTAAACAAATACTGAGGGAATTATATCTTAGTCATTGCTAAATCTATACCCCAAGATATGCCACCTGGTATTCATTTTTGCTGATTACAGTTGAAAACAGAATGATGACACATTCAGTATTATCTAGCTTCAGAATCCCTGGAAATTAAATAGTTTCAGTATGCTTATCTTCATTTAGGTTACCACTTCTTATCTGAAATCTTGTCATCCAATATTCTATTATGTGGCCACAATTTCCTATTTTTTCAGTTTTTCTCACAACTACTCTCCTCTGCTATCAATAATTTCTCCCTACCAACTGCTTTTGTTTTCACCAGAAACATTTCATAAGCTACTCACATGCTCAACTTCTTTGCAAACCTCCCATGACACCAACAGATATTTTTATCCTGAATTTATGCTATAATCACCACCTCCCCTTGCTTATTTGAGATATATTTTGATAGTCTCCATACTTTTAACTTGGGTGGATTTCTCATATTCAAAAATGTATTGAGAAGAAAGTAAAGATAAATATTCTCCATATTTGTACTCTTTACATCAAATGTAATTACAGCAAATTGAAATAACTAAAACTTGCTCCGTGTATACAAATCTGTGTATAAGTGTGTGTGTGTTACTTTCAAAAGAAGAATAAGGGTGATGATTGTTTTCTTGTTTATCTTACTATGAATTAAAACTCATACTTCCCCTTTAATTTCTCTAACAACATTTTACTTCTCAAGTTTCTTCCCCAGTTCACTTCTAGTCTTATGCAGTATCAGATCCTTTTTTCCTCTAAAATAAAAATGCCTTTAGCTTTGCCAAAATATGAGCTACAATAAAAGCATTACAAAGGGGTTTAGTAACTTAAAAACATTGTGTCCTACTCACCAAAATAAAAGACAAATGAAAAAGGTAAAGATTAATGTCATGTTATGTGTGTGTATATTTTTGGGCTATGTAAGTATATGCTTGTTATAGATGGAGTCGTGTTCCCAAAAAACATACGTCGTAAATCTTAACCTGTATGCCTATGGTTATAATTGTATTTCAGATTGAGTTTTCTGTTACATTAATGATGCAAGATTAGTGCAATGGGTGCCTTCTTACAAGAAATAAAAATTAGAGCAAATTAGACAAGACAAGGGGGAAGAGAGATGCCAAGCCAAAAGAAAATTGTCCACAAGCAGAATCTCAGAAGAGACATTTTTCTGAAGCCAAAAGGAAGCAGTAACCTTTCCCTAGGTCTCACACCCTAAATTTGGGCTTCTAGCCACCAAAATTGTTAGAAAACAAATTTCTATTTGTTAAAGCTACCTACTTGTAGTATTTCTGTTACAGTATCACCAAATAACTAAGACAAAATTTGGTACCAACCACCCCACTATTTGGTACCAAATTTTGTCGTAGTTATTTAATGCTACTATAAAAATTTGGTACCAAGTAGTGAAGCGTTGAGTCTAGGTTAATTCCTTGGACTGCAAAGTCAGTTGTAACTGCAAGATAGGCTATTCAAGCTCACCAACCACTCCTCAGAAACCTCAGAATTGGCTTGACAGTACTTAACAACAATAACATAACTCTGCCCGTTTCCACCCATTACCCAATTCCAAAACCACTTCTCCATGGTAGATATTAGTTAGAGCAACACCCCACTGTTGTTACTGTTAAGTGCTGCCAAGTCAGTTCTGACCCACAGTGACCCTGTGTAGGGTTTCAGAGGAGCAACTGGTGAATTTGACCCACTGACTTTGCAGTTCAGATCAACCTTGTAGTCCAGTGCATTATCCCACAGTGCCACACCAGGACTCTAAAGAATTATAAGGTGCTTAAAAATAAAGCTGATGAAGTGGATTAAGCATTGTACTGCTAGCTTCAAGGTCAGCAGTTTAAACACACCAACCACTCGATGGGAGAAAGATGCAGCTGTCTGCTCCTATAAATAATTGCAATCTCAAAAGTCTAGATAATCTTGAGAGCCCTGGTATGACACTGTGGGATAAATACTGGACTCCCAACCACAAGGACAGCAGTTCAAACCCACCAGCCACTCTTGGAATCCTTATGTTGCTACTTACGTGGCAGCACACAACAAGAACAGAACACCTTGGGAGACTGTTGGGAGAATTATGGAGGTCAAAGTCAGTTCTGGTGCAGGCACAAAGGAGAAAGAAAGGCTCCTTCATATTAGGATTAAATATGGTGCCAGCAACAGAATGTTGTTCGAAATGTGGATGTCAAATGTGCTCTGGTGAGGCTTAAAAAAACACAAAGAGGTATACGTAGTTGGACAATCAAAGAAAAGTGTTGCTTTTTATGCAGTGGCAAACAACTTGTCTGAGTTATGTTAAAATATTTGGTTGAAGATGAAACTTGTAAGTGAAAAACTTGAATTCCTGATTAACGAGATCAGAATAGTAAAGGGGCCTCATGGTTTCTCCTTGCCACTTAAAGTAAAATGCAAAAGGAAAGCGATGGATTTCAAAATGAAAGCAAAACTTAAATATGTGGAAATTTTTGTTATGCAAACTAAGAGCATATGTCTTAGAATTTTTATCATAACTACCCATCAAAAAAAGAGAAAGCTATCTGCCTCTCAGAATTCTACATATAGGAAAAGAACCAAAAGAGATCCATCTATTGTCGTCCATGAAAAGAAAGGGACCATCCTTGGAGCTGCTCAGAAATCAGCAGAACTGTTGAAAGGATCCTGTTGAAAGCAGATATTTCTTGGTTTCAAAGAATGAAGCAAAAATCTTCTGTATCTCAAAGAGTGGGACCCCAGCCTCCTAGATTTCAAAGAGTTAGATCTTTGACAACTTAGTTGTGAAGTGTGGAATGGTTAGGTAGTTAAAACAGGGAATAGGGACTAACCACAGATCACCTACTAAGAATGCAGAAAATTACAAGATTGGTCAGGAAAGTCTAGTAAAAGGAAAGACAGAACAGGGGATTTTTACCAAAATCAGGTATACACAGAGAAAAATAGGACTGATCTCATGTGAACAAGGAACTAATCATAACCCTACTATAATAAATCAGCATTATGGTTAGCTCATGAATACAATTGTAACAGTCTGATGTAGTGGGAAACATACATCAAACCCAAGAAGAAATGCCCAATTATGAGCCCTAAATTGTGATGGGAACATGTAGAAACCAGGAGAAAATTATCAGGAGACCCAGAGCCTAACCTGGAGGAAAACAGCATAAAAGTGAAAACAGGAACTCCGTTGGCATGCCTCCTCATTTGAGATGTTGAATCCCATTCTTATCACTGTGAAAAAGTCTATGCTATGCTTCATTATATCTCTTTGCTGGTTTAACTTCTATCTCTGACTCTTTCATTTGTGTATTGTGCCTGTTGCCATTGTTATTGATAAATGCCATTAAGTCAATTTCAACCCATATAGACCCTGTATTGGATTTCTAAGAAGCAGCTACTGAGCTTGAACTACTATGTTGTAGTTCAAACCGACCTTGCAATCAAGTGCTTTTCCTACACTGCCACAGGACATCTTACAAATTCTTTGGAGTGACAGTAGTACCAACCCAGAACACTTCATCCAAAGCGGTGACAAGATTATTGTTTAAATGTACCAGGAGGATGGGGCCACCTCCCAAACTGATGGGGAGAGGCTTCCATGTCCAAGGTGCCTGCCAGGGGTAAAGGCTTGAAGTTGCCACTCAGAAGGACTAGGAGAATGGGGCCTCCCCAAACCAAGGAGCCCAGTTGTCATTCTAGTGTCCTTGAAAGCCAGGCTCACACTCAGGATCAAGGGACCTCTTCCCAGAATTCAGAGGGTTTGACCAATAGCCAGAGCCTGGAGGGTGGGGTTATCATCAGGTGGTTCAAAAGAACAGAGGATATTATTTAACGCTTGTGAGCTAATGTAAATTGTTCTGCCATGTTTTGAACTTGCTTGATACTCATTTTCCTTTCTTACCAATTCCTTCCACTTTTAATGGAAATGACTGCATTATGCCTGTTTTACCATGGTACTTTGGAAACAGCTAGCTTGTAGTCTATATTTCATAGGTTCATTAATGAAGAGGAATTTTGCCCTGGTATATAATACACCTAATATCTCACCCAGATTTAATTTGGATGATTCAGGATATCATATTTTGGACTCAGAATTGACTTAACACTTTTAGGATGATTTGATGAAAGGAGGTGCTTTACATATGGTAAGGGCATGAACTTTGGAAGTCCAAAGGGTGGTTTATTATGATTGAATTGTTTTTCAAAAATTAATGTGTTATAAATCTTAACTTCTATTCTCGTGGCTATAATCCTATTTGGGTTTATATGAGTTATCTGTTAATTAGGCAAAATTAGTGTATGATGTGTCTGCAGTTAGTATCTTACAAAAGACAAATGTGAAGATTGTTGTCGTTAGTTGCCATCTAGTCAGTAATCATAGCAACCTTATGCACAGCAGAAAGAAACACTGCCCAATCCTGGGCCAACCTCACTATCATTCCATGCTTGCGTCCATTGATGATGCCACTTTGCCAATCCATCTCGCTGGGGGTCTTCCTCTTTTGCTCTGACCCTCCACGTTACCAAACATGATATCCTTCTCCAGCGATTGGTAACTCCTGAAAATATGTCCAAAGTATGAGAGATGAACTTTGGCCATCCTGGCCTTCAACAAGCACTCTGACTGCACTTCTTGCAAAACAGATCTGTTGGTTCTTTTGCAGCCCATGGAACTTTCAATATTCTCCTCCAACACCATAATTCAAAAGCATCAATTCATCAATGGTTTTCCTTATTCCCCGTCCAGCTTTCACATCCATATGAGGTTATTGAAAATACCATGGCTTGGGTCAGGCTTAGTCCTCAAGCTGACATCTTTGCTCTCCAACACTTTAAACAGGTCTTGTGCAGCAGATTTTCCTAATGCAATAGGTCGTTTGATTTCTAGACTGCTGCTTCCATGATTGTTGATAATTGGCCCAAGAAAACTGTAGTCCTTGCTCAATATTTTCTCCACTGATAATATGATGTTTCTTGGTCCAGTGGTGAGGATTTTTGTTTTCTTTACATTGAGATGTAATCCATACTGAAGGCTGTGGTCTTTGATCTTCATCAGTAAATATTTTAAGTCCTCTTCACTTTCAGCAAGCAAAGTTGTATCATCTGCATATCGCATGTTGTTAATAAGTCTTCCTCCAATCTTAATGGCAGATTTTTCTTCATATAACTCAGCTTCTCGGATTATGTGTTCAGCATACAGGTTGAATAAGTATGGTGAAAGAATACAACCCTTTTGCACACCTTTCTTAATTTTAAAACATTCAGTGTTCCCATGATCTGTTTGAACAATTGCCTCTTGCTCCAAGTACAGATTCTTCATGAGCACAATTAAATGTTACAGAATACGTCGCAATATTGTCCATAGCTTGTCATGATCCACACAATGGAAAGCCTTTGCATAGTCAATAAAGCACAGGTAAACATCTTTCTGATATTCTCTGCTTTCATCCAAGATCCATCAGACACCAGCAATGATATCCCTCATTCCATGTGCTCTTCTGAATCTGGCTTGAACCTCTGGAAGTTCTGTGTCAATGTATGCTTGCAGCTGTTTCTATATTACCTTTAGTAAAACTTTAGTCATATGGAATATCAAAGATATTTATCAATGATTTCTGCATTCTGTTGGATCACCTCTCTTTGGAATGGGCACAAATATGGATCTCTTCAAGTTGGCCAGATGGTTGTCTTCCAAATTTCTGGCATAGATGAGTGAGTGCTTACTGTGCTGCCTCACTTTCTTGAAAGATGTCTATTTTTATTCCAAAAATTCCTGGTGCCTTGTTTTTTTGCCAATTCTTTCCATGTACCTTGGACTTCTTCCTCCAGTATCATTGGCTCTTGATCATAAGCTATCTCTTGAAACAGTTGAACATCAACCATTTCCTTTTGATACAGTGACTCTGTATTCCTTCCATCTTCTCTTGATGCTTTCTGCATCATTCAATAATTTGCCAAGAGAATCTTTCAATAACGAAAGTGGAGGCTTGAATTTTTTCTTCAGTTAACCCAGCTTGAGAAATGCTAAGCGTGATCTTCCTTTTTGGTTTTCTGATTCCAGATCTTTGTACATTTTGTTGTAATATTTAGTTTTATATTCTCTAACTGACGTTTGAAATTTTCTGTTCAGTTTTTGGACTGCCTCATTTCTTCCATTTGCTTTAGCATCTCTATGCTGGAGAGCAAGTTTCAGTGTCTCTTCTGACATCCATTTTGACCTTTGCCTTCTTTCTTGTTGTCTTAATGACTTTTTGCTTTCTTCTTGTATGATGTTCTTGATGTCATCCCACAACTCTTCTGGTCTTTGGTTTTTAGTGTTTAATGTATCAAATCTGTTCTTCAGATGATCTCTAAATTCAGGTGGGATATATTCAAGGTCATATTTTGGCTCTCATTACTCATTTTCATTTTTCTTCAGCTTCAATTGAATTTGCATGTGAGCAATTGAGGGTCTGTTCCACACTCTGCCCCTGGCCTTGTTTTGACTGATGATATGGAGCTTTTCCATCATCTCTTTCCACAGATGTAGTTAATTTGATTTCCATCTGGTGAGGTCCATGTGTATAGTGGTCTCTTATGTTGTCTAAAGGAGGTATTTGAAATGAACTAATCTTTGTTTTTGCAGAATTTTATCATACAATTTTCAGCATCATTTCTATCACCAAGGCCATATTTTCCAACTAAGGATCCTTCATCTTTGCTTCCAACCTTTCATTCCAATCACCAGTAATGATCAATACATCTTGATTGCATGTTTGATCAATTTCAGATTGAAGAAGTTATTAGAATTTTATTTCATCTTCACTGGCTTTAAGCATTGTTGCATAAATTTTAATAATAGTGGTATTAACTTGGCTTTCTTGTAGGTGCATGGATATTATCCTATCACAGACAGCATTGTACTTCATGACTGATCTGGATATGTTCTTGTTGACAGTGAATGCAACACCATTCTTCTTCAATTTGTTATTCCTGGCATACTAAACCATGTGGTTGTCAGATTCAAAATGGCCAATACCAGTCCATTTCAGCTCTGGTAGTGTAGTGGTTACAAATCGGGCTGTGAACCGCAAGGTCAGCAGTTCGAAACTACCAGCTGTTCCGTGGGAGAAAGATGAGCCTTTCTGCTCCTGTAAAGATTTACAGACTCAGAGACCCTGTACAGGGTCTCTATGAGTCGGAACCGACTCCACGGCATATAACAACAACAACAACAATGCCTAAGATATCAATGTTTATACATTCTATTTCATTTTTGTCAATTTCTAATTTTTCTAGATTCATACTTCGTACATTCCATGTTCTGATTATTAATGAATGTTTACAGCTGTTTCTCTTCATTTTGAGTTGTGCCCCATCAGCAAATGAAGGTTCTGCCAGCTTTTCTCCCATGGTCTTAACTTTATTCACATCACCACAGTCAGTTCCACTTTGAGAAGGCAACTCTTCCCCAGTTGCATTTTGAGTGCCTTCCAACCTAAGGGGCTCATTTTCTGGCACTATATTTGACAGTGTTTGTCTGCTATTCATAAGGTTTTCAGTGACTAAATATTCAGAAGTAGTTCTTCACTCCTTCTTCCTAGTTTGTCTTAGTCTGGAAGCACATCAGAAACCTGTTCACCATGTGTGACCCTGATGGTATTTAAAATATCAGTGGCGCATCTTCTAGAATCACAGCTACTCATAAGCTACCACAGTACAACAAACTGACAGAGGCATGGTGGAATGTGCAGATTAACCATACAGAAATGGGAAGAGAGGTGTTAAGGAAGATCACCAGGAGCAAAGCTCAGAAAAGACTTGGACCTTCTTCCAAAGCAATAGAGAGAGAAAGCCTTTCCTTAGAACTTGAACTCTGAATGCAGACTCCTAGTTTCCTAAACTGTTAGAAAATACCTTTGTTTGTTAAAGCCACCTATTTGTGGTATTTTTGTTGTAGCAGTACTAGATAACTAAGACAATACCTCAACAAATAGAAAAAGAACTCAGAATTGAGTGTAACATCTTATTTACACTCTTCTCTTTCATTCTGAGCATTACAAATGTTCTTTTACTTAAGAGAACCAATGTCCCAACATGATTCCTTAATTTCCTCATCAGAAGGGATTAGCATACAAGTTTTCTTGACCTGAAACATAACCTTTAGCTGACAAATGCATGTAAGAAAATGAAAAACAGCAGTATTTGTACTCTTATCCATTTTTACTTCTAGTTGCTTCTGATGTAAAAATATTTCAGCCTTCAAAAAAACTATTGTTTTATATCTGCATATGTTAAGG
>NW_006408816.1:1242937-1244742 GCF_000296735.1 Chrysochloris asiatica
ACATATAAATTTAAATTTTAAGACTAAGCAATAAAATATTCTAAAAAAAATTTTTTTAATGTAAACTAGATTCTCCAAAGGTGTAAGTTTACTAAAAAAATGTTACTAAAGTAAGTAAAAAGAATGTTAAATTGAAGACTGCTTTTCCTGAAAATTCTTAAACCCCACCTTGTACTTAGCTTGATAATATTTTCCAAATAACTGTGATGTCGTGAAATAGTTCTAAGAGTAATTGAATAATGTTCAGAGTTTAGGAATTTTGTGAAAGAAGTACTATTTTTGTGTATTCTCTAAGTAATTATTGCTAAAATAAGGGTAATTTTGCTTTTATAGTCTTGTTTTTAAGTTTTAATTTGATTAACATATGAGGATAGTAAACAGATTATCCAAATTAGATTTAAATAGACAGTTAAATCTCAGTTAAAAACTAGGATAATGATGTACAGAAAAGTATTTAATTAATTCTGTAGGTCAAAAAAGATATAGACTAGGTCTATATATTATAATAGAAAAAGAAAAGATATTAATTAAATGTTTTTTTTTTAACTGGATGTTGGCTAGATATTGGTATATTCATTTTAGCAGCTAAGGTGACTGAAGTTCAGCTAGGGAATTGTCCAAAAATTTAAATATCATTAAAGAGCAGAATCAGGTGCCTGGGTGCCTTTAGGGCCTATTTTGTTCTACCTCTTCATGCTGCTCTTTTTTGTGATGAGCTGTTTATCCTCTGGACTATTCTTCCTCCACAGGGTTGGAATCATGGCTACCAGGGGCTCTGAACATACACAGGTTTTCAAAATGAAAGGAAATCAATAGTCACTGCCTTTTTCTTCCCTCCTCCCACAAGCGCTAGTTATAAAACTCTTTAGAAAGCAACCTTTGTTGACTTGGGCCATGTTTTTTATCGTCTGAATCAATCATTACCTGATGGTGGTTATGGGCCATGGAGTTAGTTCTGACTCATAGTGACCCTGTGCAGCATTTCTGAGGCTGTAAATCTTTATGGGAGGAGAAAGCCTCATCTTTCTCCAGTGGAACTGCTGGTAGTTTCAAACTGCTGACCTTGAGGTTTGCAGCCAGATTTGTTACCACTAAGCTACCAGAACTCCTAATTATTATCTAGGTGGGGTTATGAGAAACTATGACTGGCTGGGCTTGGATCAGGATGCTCATACTTCAACCAGTCCTTGTTGCCAGAAATGTGTACCTTTGAAAAAAGTAAATAAGGCTGCTCCCACTCAAAACACTGAAAGACAAAGTACTGTTCTGAGAAAATTTCAAAGAAACCAAACCCCCTGAAAACAAGTATTTTGCATATTCAAATAGGTTTCCACATTTGCTTAATTCAGAAGGATTCCAAAAATCAAAATAATTACACCAGTTCTTCCAAGTTCAGTCATGTCCAACAAAATGAAACTGGGCACAAATTTATGAAATCTTGGTGTACTGGAATGATAAACAGTATAAGAAAAACTGGATTATTGCCCTGCTAAAATCTTAGTCTCTCTCTAGAGGAACAATGGTGGCATATACATTGCATACTAACCAAATCTCTTGAGTGGCAAAGTTAGAAACAATGGTGCCTGGTCCAACGTAGTGGCTGACTGTGCTGCTTTGACTCTGTGATGCTTAACATCCTGGCAATAATCCATTCTTCCACATGAGGCTACTGAAGGGATTTATTACCTCTCTTCTGAGTTTCCTTTTCCAGGGCTTCAACCCATAATTTTTTTTCCCATTTCAGTTATGAACACTTTCATTTTATAAATTTGGATCTATTCTAATTTCACTGCACCTACCACCAG
>NW_006408816.1:1248280-1263634 GCF_000296735.1 Chrysochloris asiatica
GTAGAAGAATTGATGCCTTTGAGTTATGGTGTTAGAGGAGACAACTGAAAGTGCCATGAACTGCCAAAAGAAATAGTAGATCCGTTTTGGAAGAAGTGCAGCCAGAGTGCTCCTTGGAGGCCAAGATGGCCAATCTTCGCCTCTCATACTTTGGACGTATTGTCAGGAGGGACCAGTCACTGGAGAAGGATATCATGTTTGGCAAGGTCAGAGAAAAATAGGAAGACCCCCAATGAGATGGATTGGACAAGTGGCAGCATCAATGGAGTCAAGCAACTGTAGGGAGGTTGGCCCAGGACTGGGCAGTGTTTCGTTGTGCTGTGCATAAGCTCTCTATGGGTTGGTACCGACTTGATGGCACTTAACGACAACAACAACAAGTTTTTATTTGTATCTGTCTGTTCACACAGTGATTAAGCTTTTGACTGCTAACAGAAAGGTCAGTGGTTGAAACCCACCAGCTGCTCCAGAGGAGAACGACATGGGAGTATATTTGCATAAAGGTTACAGCCTTAGAAAGTCTCTGTGGCAGTTCTATTCTGTCCTGTAAGGTTGGTATAAGTCAGAATCGACTCAAATGCAATAGTTGATGAGTAATGAAGTTGGGCATCTTTTCACATGTTTGTTTGCTATTTAAGTAAAAATAACAAGCATTTTAATGGGAATAATTCTGTGATGTGCTAAATATGTTCCACTTTAATGGAACAGGGTGTATATTTAGTGCATAATTTTCTTGTGAATATCTAATTGTATCCAGCATACTTATCATTTCTGAAGACATTTAGCTCAAACTTCTAAGCTTTTTGAATTTGTGGGTCAGCTTTCATATTGATTTTTGTAACTGTTTTGTGTATTTTATGGTTACTCTAACTTGTCCCTCACCACCAGGCTATCAGTTATCATTTGCTGATGCTCTTTGATGGCCTGCCTGTTAGGTCATGTCCCCTTCTAATTGTCTGCTTCTTGTCACTGTGGGTAAATGCGCTGGACTGCAAAGCATGTTTGAACCGCAAGGTTGTTGGTTTAAGCTCACCAGCTGCTCCTTGGAAACCCTATACAGGGTCGCTATGGGTCAAAATTGACTTGACGACACTTAACAACGGCAACAACTTGTTCTGGATTAGAAAGTCAAATAAACAATAGAGTTATATAAAAATAATAATGCTGATTTTAAGAATCTTATGTATCAAGTTCTGATACAAGAACCTTGAGATATTTCATTTGGATGGTCCAAATGCTTCAGAACAGATAGAACCAGGAAAGACAATTTTATTTGCTAATTAAAGTGTTCACTAACATGTGAAAGGAATTTTTATTGTTAAATCTTTGAAAATGAAGCATTGCTTTGAGCAATATTCACATTGAGTTCATTTAGACTCTGTCTTGAGTACTTTTATTATCAAGTGGCATGTTAATTTTAGACCTGTGTTGAGTATTAGAGCTAGACAGTGTATTAGTCAAAATGTCATATGGTCTTCCTGTTATAGAAGAATGCCCAAATATATGAGTAGAGTGTCTAGTCACTGTGCTTTCCATAATACCCAGATCTCCCCTAAGAGAACATCTGAACAAATCTGCTCCTTTCCTATCACTGAAATTATAATTTTTTTCCCCAGCCAATGAATATTTTTGAAAGAAAATAAAATAGAATCTTTCCTGATTTTATCTGTTCTGAAGGATTTGGAACATCCAAATGAAATATCTCAAAGTTCTTGTATCAGAAGTTTATACATAAGATTACATAAGATTCTACATACTTTTAAATCTGATATTTTGTATTGACTTTTTAAAAATTAAATGAATTAAGTTTCAAATGACACTTTTTAACATGACACAGACTTGAAATTCTAAGAAGACCATATGAAAATGATGCTTACTTTTTACTTTAAATACAATCATTTTTTATAGCTATCTTTAATGTATCTACTTTGTTTAATAGCAGCCTTTAGTCATTATTCTCAGCCAGCTAAGACATATAATGTGCTGTCTGGTGTGACAAAGTACCATTAGAAGCAAATTCTTTAATATCTAATTTGCTAACCCCAATTTTGCAGTTTTCAATCTGAAATGCAGATTTGGAAATCATAGAGGAAACAATGTACTTGGAAAAATTTAACCAGAAGCTTTTAAAGTAAACATCTCTTGCTTTTATTCCCCCAAGAAGAATAAAATGTTGATTATGTTGAGATGTCTTATGGAGTTTGAACTCCTAAGCACAAAGTACAGGGAAGATTCTAGAATTAAACTTGGCTTATAAGGAAGGTATTTGCTTCATGGAAAATTTCCCTCAGACTCAGTCCATGTGTATTATTCACTAAAATGTTTTTTTATCAGTTTTGCCTTGCTGCTTTTGATTGAAATGAGTCTAGCCCTTGAATGTTGTTGAATTTATAGCTCTAGTAAAACAAACTCTCTCTGGCATTTCTTATACACAATTGGTTTCTTAGCTACTGGAAAGATTTGAGCTACAGTAGTTTGCTTCATTATTAAAGACATATGATACCTGTTGTATGGATTTCCCCTTGGGCAACAGAGCTGATAAAAGTATAAAGAATTTCAAGAATCTGTATCTCGAAAATAAGTCCCAAGGTATCTTTCTTTCTTTTTCTTAAGATTGTAGGAAAGCTTGCAAAATAATTTCCATTTTTTATTTAGCATCATACATATTGTGAAGCTGTTTGAGAACAGATACAATTTTTTTGGCCGTATGAAGTAAACATTTTTTTTTATTTCACCATATTCCCAATTTGGTAATGTTAATGAGACCTTCCCAGAAATGAGAATTTGAAGTTAATTCTAATCAGAAGTTCACTTGCAGTTGTAGCTTAATTCCAAAGGGCGTAGATGTGGTTTGCTTCTGAATTTTTCAGACTCTTTAACACTTTCTTTAGCTCAGTTAAATTTTTAGTGTGGTCATTGGTGAATGCTATAATAGTGACAATAAAAGTCAATCTTGTGTTTCTGAGACCAACATTTTATTATACTAAATATGCCAAAGTGACAGACTCTTTGAAGCACCTTTGAAGCACAGTGTGCAAATCACAATGAGGTAAAATGTGGTACTATAATAGGGAGAAAAGACAATCCTAATTCAGGAGTACTTCCATCTATTAGGACATCTTGTTGTTGTTATTGTTATTAACTGCCGACAAGTCAATTCTGATTCATAACAACCCTATATAGGGTTTCCAAGGAACAGTTGATGAATTTGAACCACTGACCTTGAGGTTATCAGTCCAATGCTGATCCTACAGCACAACACCAGGACTGCACGCCTTAAATTTGAATAGAAAGATGTCTATGATAACTGCGGTTTCTTGACACCTGATTTCTCATATTCTACCAAGAGAGACTGAGATTTTTTAGTAAGGATCTAAAAGTAAGAAAAGACAAACTACAGTGGTCATTCTCTGATGATGCCATGTTTGCCAATATCCCATTGACCAAAATATACCATATGGCCAAGCTGAGATTCAAGGACTAAAAGTAAAATCAAACTATTTGTTGTGGAGTTGATTCAAACTCATGGTGACCCCATTTTTTCAGAATAGAACAGCAATCCTTAGAGTTTTCTATGGCTGTGATCTTTCAAGAGTACTATGTCAGGCCAAAGACGTATATACTTCTTTCTCTTCTTTATTTTATTTTATTTTTTCAACTTTTTATTGTGAGTTGAGTGAAGGTTGGCAGACAATATCATTAACTTTACATTCAGCAAAGCATACACTCTGTTTCATCTCAGTGATTACAGTCCCCCCACCCCCCAACAACATTCATTGTACTTCCTCCCTGTGGTTCTCCATTTACATCTTATATTTAACAAATGAACAAAGCAAATATATTTGATGCACAGATACAGAACAAAAATATATATATTCATTTAAATGTCCAAAGGGCACATTCTGAAAGCCAGCCTTCTGCCTGCAGACACACAATCTTTCTCAGTCCATTGGCCTAAAGTTTACAGCTGCTCTGTCTCTCCATGGCATCACCTCTGCCACCGTCTCTGCTGTTACCGCTATTCTAGGTAGGGGTCCCACACTCCACTCATGGTGTCCCTTCTTTATGGTCTTGGGATCGTCTGTTCCTGAAATGAATGATTAAATACTCCCCCCTTTTAGTTGCACATCTACAATTACAGTTTTGACAATCACAATTAATCCTGCAAAAATTACTCACAACTGAATCATAAAATCCTACCTGCCTCATCCCCTTTTCATCCAACCCACCTGGGAAAGAGGAAAACTATTCAGTAGGGATTCTACTTTACCTTCCTCATTCTGAAACTAAGCACATCCAGGAAAGCTTGGAAGCCAGCTACATCATACCTTTATAACTTCCTCCATTTTTGATAGCCAATGTCTAAGTTGCCAGTCTCCATCAACCCAGTGGAGTCCTGGTGTGGCACTGTGGGTTAATGCGCCAGGCTGCAAAGCCATTTAAACTGCAAGGTTGGCAGTTCAAGCTCACCAGCTGCTCCTCGGAAACCCTATACAGGGTCTCTATGGGTCCTTGGAGGCCAGGATGGCTAAGCTCCGTCTTTCATACTTTGGACATACTGTCAGGAGGGAACAGTCACTGGAGAAGGATGTCATGCTGGGTAAGATGGAGGGTCAGAGAAAAAGAGGTAGGCCCCCAATGAGATGGATCAGCCAGGTGGCATCATTGATGGCATCAAGTGTGACAGCGGTAGTGAGGTTGGCCCAGGATCGGACATTGTTTGGTTCTGCTGTGCATGGGGTCGCTATGAGTCGGTTCTGACTCGACGGCACCTGACAACAACAATAACAACATGGGTCAGAACTGACTCCACGGCACTTAACAACAACAACATCAACCCATTAGCTTTGATAGCATAGTGGTTACGAATCAGGCTGCAAACCTTGAAGTCAGCAGTTCGAAACTACCAGCTGTTCCGCTGGAGAAAGATGAGGCTTTATGCTCCCGTAAAGATTTACAGCCTTGTAAACCCTGTACAGGGTTGCTATGAGTCAGAACTGACTCCACAGCACACAACAACATCAACCCAGTATGTCACTGTGGGTTAATGCACCAAACTGCAAAGCCATTTGAACTGCAAGGTTTGTGATTCAAACTCAGCAGCCACTCCTTGAGAATCCTATACAGGATCATATGGGTAGGAACTGACTCGAAGGTACTTTAACAACAACAATCAACCCAGTACACTGAGGAGACAAGGATGTTACTTGAAATGAAGAATATTCCATTACATTCAGAATTTTGAACAACCGCATCCATAATAAAAAGTCAAGTTAATAAAATTGTAGCAATTTACACTTGCTCACTGTACCAAATATCTTTATTATCATCTCCTTGAATTCTGGTCAGCTCAGTCCTAGGCATCCAAGCTTGGTCAAATGGGTACTAACTGCAAGTTTAGGAGTTCACAGAACTCCCTAAACTTCAGACCAGCCAACACTCTCTCTTTTACCTGAGAATTCCAAAGGCAGAAGAGAATGTGAATTGTGATATCATGAGTGATGAGGATGCATGAGTTTCTTGTGAATGAAGTGGTTGACATGTTAGGTAACCAGATTAAATCATTGCTTCAGTGTGACAGTTTTCTAGAGAGGAACTCCCAGCATCAAATGAGTGTGGTATCTAAAAATGGTTGTTGTTGTTAAGTGCTGTGGAGTTGGTTCTGACCCATAGCAATCAGCAATCCTTTATAGGTTTTCCGAGGAGTACCTGGTGAGCTTGAACCACCAAACATGCAGTTCACATGGCTTTGCAGTCTGGAGCATTAACCCACAGTTGTTGTTGTTGTTACATGGCACTGAGTTGGTACCGACTCATGGCAACACTATGTACAACAGAATGAAACACAGCCTGGTCCTGGGCCAACCTCACAATTGTTACCACACTTAAGCCCACTGATGCTGATACTTTGCCAGTCCATCTCGCTGGGGATCTTCTTCTTTGTCTCTGACCCCCTCCTTATGAAACATGATATCCTTCTCCAGTGACAGGTCCCTTCTGATAATATGTCTGAAGTATGAGAGATGAAATTTGGCCATCCTCGTCTCCAAGGAGCATTCTAGCTGCACTTCTTCCAACACAGATCTGTTGGATCTTTTGGCAGCCCATGGCACTTTCAATATTCTCCTCCAACACCATAAATTAAAAGCATCAATTCTTCTACAGTCTTCCTTATTCACTGTACAGCTTTCACATGCATATGAGGTTATTGAAAATACCATGGCTTGGGTCAGGCACACCTTAGTCCTCAAGCTGACATCTTTGCTCTTCAACACTTTCAAAAGGTCTTGTGCAGCAGATTTGCCTAATGCAATACGTCATTTGATTTCTTCATTGCTGCTTCCATGAGTTTTGATAGCTGATATAACAAGAATGAAGTCCTTGACAACTTCAATCTTTTCTACATTGATAAGAATATTGATTTTGGTCCAGTGGTGAGGCTCTTTGTTTTCTTTACATTGATGTGCAATTTATACTGAAGGCTGTGGTCTTTGATCTTCATCAGTAAGTATTTTAAGTCCTCTTCATTTTCAGCAAGCAAGTAGGAACCACAATAGGAGCCATAAAATCATAAGATCACCATGTCATAAGATCACCAAAGAGTATACATTACTCATTTCAGGCCATTATGGAAGATAGAGATCATGATGAACACTCCCATTGTAGATTGATGAGTGTTGTTCCTAAATTCATGTCCACCAAGAACTTGGAAATGTGACCCTGCTAATATGAAGTAACACAAGATTAGGGTTGATGGAGAATCAAATGATTGGTGTCCTTATAAGGAGAGGAGGATTTGGGAAGACAGTGAAAAAAGAAAGGATTATTACATGTAAAGACAGATGGAAGCAAAGATTGGAGTGATACAATTAAAAACCAAGGAATATCACAGATTGTTGGGAGACTCTAGAAAGAGGAAGACACAAAGAGGTTTTTGTTGTTGGTTTTTTTTTTTGTTGTTTTGTTTTTTATACTCTAGAGACTGCAGAAAAAGCACAGCCTTTGTAACCCCTTGATTTTGGACTTTTAACCTCAGAATTGAGATAGAATAAATTTATGTTGTTTTACATCACCAATTTTGGTAATTTGTATCCTAGGAAACTAATTACTGGTTCCAAATAAGCCTTTAATTATGACACCCAAGAGAGACAGCTTATGAATAATACCTGTCACACAGAAGATACCAATGACTGTAGTACAAAGTCAACTGTGCTATAAGGCCTTTGCCCACAGCACTGCACTCTTTCAACCCCCACACTCATTGAGGAGCTGGAAAGTATAGAGCAGTGGAAGGCAGAAGAAAGAATGCAGTACTGTGGGCAAAAGGGGAAAAGGCCTTATGTCACTGTGAAAGGAGAGAAAACAACCTTTTCCCCACTGCAAATCCCGGATCCTAGCCCCGCACAGCCTGAACTTGGGTAAGGAGGAAAGCTTTGAATTAGAGATGATGCTGAAGTTTAAAATTAGGCTGGTCTGGACATAGTACCTGAAAGTAATCACAATGAACAAAATATGACTTTTTTCTTTTAAATGAAAGTGACTATAAAGAAACAGTGTAGGAAGCCTGACAGAACAGATTTTAAAACAAAGATGAGAGAAAAATGAAATACTGTTTTTCCCATCAAGTGCAGACTATTCAATGACCTGGTTATAACACTTACTACCTGCCTGTTAGGATGATTGAGGACTTAGCTTTCCATTTGTTTCTGAAATTACCACCATTCATGTACCTCTCCCAACCACCCAATGGAATTATGTTAAAGTTTTTTATTCAGTGTTTATTTGCTGCTAACATTATTGTGACTATTTAAATATTGTTCTAGTGACAATCCATATGTACTACTATGATTAAATGTGTTTTTTTACAAACTTTTTGATTTTTTCTAAGTAAATCTTGACTCTCCTTTTTTTTTAACTTTCTTAGTTTTCTGTGTACCTATCACTATTTTATTACTAGTAAATGGTCCAACTGATATGTAAATGCCTAGCCTCTTCCCCTCGCCTTTTTGTTGCTGTATTTTAGAGAAACACCTCTCAAAACCTTCTGTTTTGCTCAGTCAGACTAGACACTCTCTGTAGCTGGTATGGATTGATCATTCTGGATCTTACCTTGAATCCCCTGTTTCTGTGATCCCTGTCTTCTTATTTCTTCACCTACCTCCTTGCTTTCTTGAAGCACATCCTCAGATAACTTCCTAAGAATTTGTTCTTCATAGATAGGGTTTTTGCAGTCTTGCATATGTAAGAATATTTCAACTCTATCCTCACTTTAGGAATTCTGGTGTGGCACTGTAGGATAAGCATTGGACTGAAAGGTTGGTGTGATCTGCAAGTCTGGTGGTTAAAATTCACCAGTCACTCTTCTGAAACCCTATACAGGGTCACTATGAGTTGGAACCAACTAGATGGCCCTTAACAACAACAACAATTCTCACATTAGTACATCATTCTTAGTTAGTTAGTTAGAGGGTCAGGAAAAAAGAGGAAGACTCTCAACATGATGGATTGACACGGTGGCAGCACCACTGGGCTCAAACATACAACTGTGAGGTGCTACAGGATCTGGCAGTGTTTTGTTCTGTTGTACACAAAGTTGCTATGATTTGAAACCAACTCGATGGCAACTACTAACAACAAATACAACACCATCACATTTATTAATAGATGTGCAGAGTATACAGCATAAGTTGAAACCTTTTTTCTATAAAAAATTGTATGTGATGTTCGACCATCTTCTCTAATAGGAAGGGCACAGAGGACTGGGTGTGAAGATTCAAAATCTGTTTACCGTGGTTCCAATTATATATTAGGTTTCCATCCAAGTCGAACTTTATATTTTTTTATGAAGAACTCAACTTTCCAATCTTCCAAACCTATCTGAAATGCAGGCAACAGGGATAATTGATTATAAACAACCTATCATCTTAAGGATATTTTACTTCTTTTCCTCCTCATTAAAAAAAAAAGTATATATATATATGTTGTTGTTGTGAAGTGCCTTTAAGTCGGTTCCCACCCATAGCGACCCTATATAGGGTTTCTGAGGAGCGACTTGTAAACTTGACCCATCGACTTTGCGGTTCAAACTGACTTTGCAGTTTGGTGCATTAACCCACAGTGCCACACACATATATATACTTCTGGTAGCATAGTGCATTACAGTTGGGTTGCTAACTATAAGGTCAGTAGTTCGAATCTACCAGCCAATCCATAGGAGAACTATGAGACTTTCTGCTCCCATAAAGACTTAAAGCCATGGAAACCCTAGACAAGGTCACTATGAATTGGAACTGACTTAGTGGCACACAACCAGCACAGCCACCATATATATATGTTGTTGGAAATCCTATACAGGGTTACTATGAATTGGAACTGACTCGATGATGTTTAACAACAATATTTATATACATACACGCACATACTGTTGAAGGAGGCTTGGTGACTCAGTGGTAAAAGCACTTGGTTGCTAACCAAATGCTCAGAAGTCAAACCCACCAGCAACTCTGTAGAAGAAAGAAGAGGCAGTCAGCTTCTGTAAAGATTGCAATCTTGGAGACTCTGTGGGCAGTTCTACTCTATCCTCTAGGGTGAGAGAGTTGTTATGAGTTATAATCTACTCACTGGCAGTGGGTTTTTGGTTTGGTTTTGTATACGGTTATGCATATCAATTTTTACTTTTCACTGAAGTAAAACTTCCTAGTTAGTAGATTCTGCTTCATGGTGACCTTGTGTACTACAAAATGAAACATTGGTCTGTCCTGCACCATCTGCAAGATTGTTGGTATGCTGGAGTCCATTGGTGCAGGCATGGTGTATTTTGAATACTTTCCAATACAGAAGATTCATCTTCCAAGACTCTATCAGACAATGCCCTGTTTTGATTCACAGGATTTTCAATGACTAGTTTTTAAATAAGAACACCAGATCTTTCATCATAGTATGTCTTAATCTATAAATGCCCCTGAAATTTGTCACCATGAATGACACTGCTGGCATTTGAAATCATCTGGCATAATTCCCAGCATTATAGAAACGTGTGAGCCACCACAGTAAAGTAAGTGGTGGAATTAAATACAATGTAACTTAAAATTCAATAAGTTTTGATCAGAGGGCAGGGCCACAGCCAGGCTGATATAGCACAAAAGCCACCCAGTAACTTGTGGAAAAAGAGGTGTGACATTAAAAAAAAAAAAATTTCAAGCAAACATAAAAAAAAAAAAAAAAAAAGCAAAAACTATTTTTCTTTCTCTCGCCTGTGCACTCTCTCTGCCCAGCCTGGGTGTCTTCACACAGGTGGGAGCACGTTCCCAAAGGGTCCAGTGTTGTGCCTACAGGGTACAGTTTTCCCATAGCACAAAGAGAACACTGTTGAAAACCCCATTGTTTCCATAGGCTAATCCTCCAATGGCTTCTTTTGACATCTGACCCTGGGATTTATCCCTAAAGTTGACTCTGCTACTTGGGCAGGAGCCTTTATTCCCACCTTATCTAACAACAGACAGCAGGTCTGGCCATACAGCCAAACCATATTTGTACCCTGTAAAACCCCAACATAAAAGGCAAGAGCCAACACTAACTACTATATACAAGGACACAGTCATTTTGATAATTATGCTGTGCATATGCAGATACCTAACTAATCTGCAGAGATAAAATTGTGAAAAATCTTTCTTCCGTTCATTTTTTAATTGCTGTCTGAGCACCTCTAAGATGGTGACTGAACGAATGGACACCCCCACCCACTGCTGGAGGTTTCTACTGTTCAAATACACTGACCTGCACAGAAAAGGCTACTGGATTAGTCAGCTATGGTTTTGTTTCTGTTTTTGTTTTTGCTTTTACTTTTGTTTCTTTTTTGTGTCCTTTGGGTCTTACTCTTTTCCTGAGTGTGGGAGCTTTCTCTCCCTATGTTACCCAAGAAGGCAATGGGGAGACATATATAAAACTCTAAAAGAAAAAAAAAACCTTCCAAGCAAGATTATCTACCCAGCAATGCTGTCAATCAAATACAATGGTTCAATCAAAACATTCCAGGATAAACAGAAGCTAAGAGACTTTGTCAAAGCCAACGTAGTCCTTAAACACATCTTAAGGGAGCTCTTTAGACTGAAAATCAACCAGAACAGACAACAACCAGACATTGACAGACCTGGAAACACCACTCAGAAATCAGTCGACAGACAGAAGAGTCCAGAACAGAACAAAATTACAACAAATTCAGAGGGCCTGGGAGGTAAATAAAAAATCAAAACAAAAATAATGTCAAAGAAAGGGAAAATACAGGTATAGAGATCCAGGTGGTGAGGAGGTCAGGTAGAGTGCAGGTAAA
The DNA here is from genome assembly GCF_000296735.1 of Chrysochloris asiatica. NCBI lineage: Eukaryota > Metazoa > Chordata > Mammalia > Afrosoricida > Chrysochloridae > Chrysochloris > Chrysochloris asiatica. The sequence goes on from NW_006408816.1 coordinate 1,259,610, forward strand.
ATAGACTGTCTTAAATGGAGGGAAATGTTAATAGATTTTAGGGTAATCTTAAAGATAATGAATACTTCACAATATACTATGAAAATGAAGATCCAAGAAGAACATGGAGACATTAAAACTAACAAGAAACTGGCAAGAAAGAGCACAAAAAACATGATGTCAGCACTAGAAGGCATGCAGAACAAAGGTACCAGCAGCAACACAAAAACTAATACAATGACAGTGATTAATTCATATGTATCGATAATTACACTGAATGTCAATGGATTAAATGTGCCAGTGAAGAGACAGAGAATAACATGATGGATTAGAAAACAAAACCCTTCAATATACTGCCTGCAAGAGACACACCTTACACACAAAGACAAAAACAAACTAAAAGTTAAAGGATGGAAAAAAGTATATCAAGCTAATTGCAATAAAAAATAAGCAGGAGTGGCAATACTAATTTCTGATAAAATAAACTTTATGGCAAAAACCAGCATAAGAGATAAAGAAGAATACTATCTCATGATTAAAGGGTCAATGAACAAGAAGACATAACCATAATAAATATCTGCGCTTCAGTGAAAGCGTCCCAAGATATATAAAGCAAACCCTAATAGAATTGAAGAAAGAAATAGAAAAATCTTCAATAATAGTGGAAGATTTTAAATGCCACTTTTGAGAAAAGATAGAACAACTAAAAAGAAACTAGACAGAGATAGAGGAATGAGAAAACACAATCAACCAACCTGATCTCATAGATTAGTACAGAGCATTGAACCCTACAACAGCATAATAAATATTATTTTCCAGTGCACTTGGAATATTCTCCAGAAAAGACCATGTGTTAGGCCACAAAACAAGCCTCCAAAAATTTACAAACATCAAAATACTACAACTTCTCAGATGACAATACTATAAAACTAGAAATCAACAATAGGAAGACCAAAGAAATAAAGTTGAATACATGGAAACTGAATAACACCTTGCTGAAAAGCTACTGGGTAGTAGAAGAAATAAAACATGAACTCACAAAGTTCCTAGAAACAAATGAGAATGAAAACACAACATAACAGCGAAAGCAGTATTAAGAGGACAATTTATTGCAATAAATGCACACATGCAAAAAGAAGACAGAACCAGATTTAACACATTAACAGCATCTTCTACAATTACAAACAGACCAACAAAGCAAGTTTACAGTCACCAGAAGAAAAGAAATAATAAAAATTAGAGCATAAATAAAAGAGATAGAAAACCGAAAAACTAACCTAACAAAAGAAAAGAGGGAGAGTACACAAATAACATGCATTAGAAACCACATGGGTGATGGCACAATGGAACCAAAGGAAAGAAAAAGGATATTAAGAGAATACTATAGAGTTGCTCTCCCAAAAATTTGAAAACTTAGAAGAGATGGATACATTTTTAGAAAAACATGACCTACCTAAACTTACACAGAGTGAAGTAGAAAACTTGAACCGACAGCTAACAAAAGAAGAAACTAATTGGGTCATAAATAAACTCACAACCAAGGACTAGATGGTTTCCCTGATGAGTTTTACCAAACATTTATGGAAGAGCTGTCACCAATTTTACTCTAATTATTCCAGAATATAGAAGAGGATGGAAAACTTCCTAATACATTTTATGAAGCAGCATAACTTTTATACCAAAACCAGGGAAGGACATCACTAAGAAAGAAAATTATAGACCAATATACCTCATGAACATAGATGTAAAATTCTCAACAAACAATTAGCCAACATAATCCAACAGGACTTCATAAAAATAATACATCATGAGTAAGTGGGATTCATATCAGGGATGCAAGGATGGTCCAACATTAGAAAAACAATCAATGTAATATACCATATAAATAAAATTTTTAAAAAAGGAAAAGAACCACATGATCATATTGATTGATGCAGAAAAGGCATTTGACAAATCTAACATCTATTCCTTATAAAAACACTCAACAAAGTAGGAATTGAAAGGAAATTCCTCAACATAATTAAAAGCATATATACAAAACCAACAGCCAACCTCACTCTCAATTGAGAGAAACTGAAAGCTTTCCCATTATGAACAGGAATCAGAAAAAAGATACCTTTGTCACCACTACTATTCAATTTTGTGTTGAAAGTCTTAGCCAGAGTTATATGGTAAGATAAGGAAATTAAAGGAGCTCTGGTAGCGTAGTGGTTACAAATCCGGCTGCGAATCTCAAGATCAGCAGTTCGAAACTACCAGCTGTTCCACAGGAGAAAGATGAGGCTTTCTGCTCCCATAAAGATTTACAGTCTCAGAAACCCTGTATAGTGTCGCTATGAGTCGGAACCGACTCCAGAGCACATGACAAGAACAACAAAATGGCAAAGAGGAAGTTAATCTCTCTATTTGCAGATGATATGATCCTATACATAGAAAACCCCAAGGACTCAGCAAAAAAGCTACTAGACCTCATTGGAAGATTCAGTAAAGTGGCAGGATACAAGATCAACATACAAAAATCAGTTGGATTCCTCTATACTAATAATGGCAGTGCTGAAAAGGAAATTAGGAAAGCAATGCCATTTACAATAGTCACCCAAAGGATGAAATATTTAGGAATAAATAATAAATAAATAAATATAAATTAGAAACAAAGGACCTATATAAAGAAAACTACAAATCACTACTACAAGAAACAAAAAGAGACTTACAAAAATGGAAGAATATACCATGCTCCTGGGTATTAACATTGTGAAATATAAATACTACCCAAAGCAATCTACACATATAATGCAATTCCAATCCATATTCCAATGACACTCTTTAAAGAGATGGAAAAAGCAATTACAAACTTTATATGGAAAGAAAAGAGACCCAGGATAGGTAAAGCATTACTTAGGAAGAAGAACAACGTTGGAAGCCTCTCATTCTCTGATTTCAAAATTTACCACAAGGCTACAGTGGTCAAACAGCCTGGTACTGGTACAATGAAAGATACAAAGATCAGTGGAATAGAATTGAGAATCCAGAAATTAACTTATATACACATAAAGCCAACTAATCTTCGACAAAGGGCCTAAGCATATTGCATGGGGGGTGGAGTGGGAAGGAGGAGATAGTCTCTTCAACATAAGATGCTGGCAGATATGCAAAAGATTGAAACAAGACCTTTGCCTCACACCATATACAAAAAGCAACTCAGCATGTATTAATGACCTAAATATGAATCCCAGAATGGGCATCATTAAAAAAATAGGGACAAATTTGAGGGCTCTAATACAGGGCACACACAAACTACCAAAAATTGTGAAAATTGCACAAACAAAAGAAGACAATATAGATGATTGGGACATACTAAAAATTAAAAACTTTTGTGCATCAAAAGACTTCACAAAAAGAGTAAAATGGGAGCCCACAGAATGGGAAAAAATCTTTAGCAATGACATATCAGACAAGGGACTAATTTCTAAAATATATAGAAAATTACAACACTTCTACCAGAAAAAGACAAATAACCCAATAAAAAAATAGGAACAGGACATGAACAAACACTTCACCAAGGCAAACATTCAGGCAGTCAACAAACATATTAAGAAATGTTCATGATCATTATCCACTGTTGTTGTTGTTATGTGCTGTGGAGTCGTTTCCGACTCATAGCGACACTGTACAGGGTTTCCGAGGCTGTAAATCTTTATGGGAGCAGAAAGCCTCATCTTTATCACGCAGAAGAGCTGGTAGTTTCGAACTGCTGACCCTAAGATTAGCAGCTCAATTCGTAACCACTACGTATCAGAGGTACTTTATTATCATTATCCATTAGAGAGATGCAAATAAAAACAACAATGAGATATCATCTCACACCAGCAATAAGAGAGAAGATCAAAAAAGTTGTTGTTGTTTTTACATGCTATCGAGTCTGTACCGAACCATAATGACCTTATGCACAGAAGAATGAAACACTGCCCGATCCTGGGCCAACCTCACTAATGTTGCCACACTTGAGTCCATTGATGCTGCCACTTGGCCAATCCATCTCGTTGGGG
>NW_006408816.1:1268092-1271347 GCF_000296735.1 Chrysochloris asiatica
GGAAATAGAAGAACAAGGCAGATAGGAGAACATTTGGGCAAGTTTGCATGGGCTAAATGGGACAGAGGTAAAATAGTGATAATACTTAACCTTGGAACAATAGGGCTGTGTAACACAGGGATTGAGGTATAGTCTGAATGGGTAAAAGAGGGAAAATAATGCTAAGATGTTTGACTGTCTTATGAATATTGTTTTACCTTTCCTTCTATTATAAAATAGACACTTGAGGGGGAGAGAAAGGAATAGTCAGAAATATGACTATAGAAAACTTGCAAGGCGGTCTTCAGCCTGTAACTGATTGGAATACTTAAAAGGGGTGCTAGAACTTGCCCAGTGAAGGAGGCTTCCTGAGGAGCCTTTTAAGTGATCCCCATCCACAATCTTCTGAGGTCAGAAATTTCCACTTGTAAAGACAAGCAGACCAGCCTGGAGCAGCTGGAGAAACAAGATACTCCTTGAAAGAAAGATCAGCAAGAAAAATAAAAAACAAAAGTGGCAGTCTGATTGACTACCACAAGAACAAGTTGTTCTACGGGGAGCCATCAAGCAAGCAATCAAGTCCCTTCTGGGAAATTCCCCTTCCAAAACTGAAACTCAAGGGGAATACATGAGCAGGCATGTAGTCTTGTTGGTGACTATGTTGTTCTATTGATGAGAGGGAGTAGGGGAAAAGCAGCAATGAAGATGTGGGCTGAGGTCAACCATGTTCAATAGACTCCATTGGAATGAGACCTGGCTGGCCCAAAGTATGGTGAGACTTTGGGGTCCCTGAGCCCACGGACAGGGACATAGCCACAGAGAGCACAGTGGGAGTGAAGTGTCCAGCTGGTATGAAATGAGGGGAGATGTACAAGAACACCCATGCGTGCAGGAGTACCCATTTGACCTAATTTCAATGGCTGGATGATTAGAACTTGACTAGAGGAAGAAAGAAGAGGGGGGAAAAAGTGTAATACACTACAATTTGATGAACTTGACCTATACTTATTGATGTAGTAGCTTAAAAGAGGGAACAAATCTTTACAGCAAGGATCATCCCCACCCCCTCTGTGCACAGGGTTGACAGGGATGGGCAACTTAGACATTGGCTTCCCAAAATGGAGGGAGCTACAAAGGCATGGAGTTACTGACTTACAAGTTTTCAAGAGGGAGCTTAGTTTCAGAGGGTGTGGGGGAAGTTAGATTCTCCACTGAGTGGTTTCCAACTTGTCTAGGTGGGGCTGGTGAAAGGAGATGGGGATAAGACTCTTGTGGTTCAATAGTGAGTAATTGTTATCAAGAATTATTGTGATTGTTGCAAATATAAAAGTAGATGTTTTGTATCAAAAAGAGGGAAGTCTTGTAGTCCAGGAGCAGAAGACCCTGGGATCACAAAGGGAGAAAAGCGGGAGCGGAGTTTTGGACCCTATTCAGAGAAGCAGTGATGCCAGAGATGGAGGCAGAGATAATGACAGGGAGAGATGGAATGGCTGGGGACTCTAGAGTCATGGAGGGAGAGGGACTGTGCGCTGGCATATGGGGTGCAGGTTTGCAGGGTATGCCCTTTGGTTGTTTGAATGATCATATATTCCTGAGTGTTTTGATGTACATACAAAACAAAAAACAAAAAAAAACAGGGAATAGGAGGGGACTGTAATTATTGCAAAGAAATTAAATACAATAGCATGAGTTGATATTCTCCCATGTAAACTAGCATTTAATTCACAATAAAATTCACAATAAAAACAAACCAAAAAAAAAAGCAGCAAAAAAATATTAAATAAGTTTTGAAAAATGGTTACACCATGTATCTAATACTCTTTAGAAAATCTTTACCAAACATATGCAACAGCTAATAGTATCTTTATAGTGTTTCACCAAAGGTTAATGCCTTTATACTCTTATTTTGAAAATTATCCTAGAAAAAGTCATTTTCACTCAGTAAAGAGAAGGCTTTCAATTAACACCTGTCTTAGTTATCTAGTGCTCTGTTACAGAAATATCACAACTGGATGGTTTTACCAAACCAAAAATTATTTTCTCAAAGTTAGGAGGATAGATGTCCAAATTTAGTGTGAGGCATTTGGGGAAAGACTTTCTCCTTTGGCTCTGGAGAAAGGTTCTTGTTTCTTTTCACATTCTGTTTCTGGGCATACTTCCTGTGGCCTGACATCTCTCGTCCCCATCTCTGCTCCTTACCTTGCTTGTTGTTACTTTTTAAACTTTTTACTGTGAATTGAGTGCAGAGTTACAGAGTAGATCATCCATTTTACATTTTAAAAAAACATGCTCTTCCTTTCGTTACAATGATTATTTCATCTTTTTTAATGTCTCACATGAGGTTAACTCAAAATACACCTATACTAATCTGGTCTCATTAACATAACAAAGACAATCCATTCTCAAATGGGGTTATAACCACAGATAATATGGGTCAAGATCTTAGGACATATTTTTGGGGACACAATGTAATCCAGAACACCACTCATCTTATAAATTCTCAAACAGGACATATCATCCAATGGCTTGTGTTTCCGTTTCCGTTCTGCTACCCTATGGAGTCCTGGTGTGGATCTGTGGGTTGATGCGCTGGACTTCAAAGTCTATTTGAACAGCAAGGTGGGGTTGGTTCCAGTTCACTAGCCGCTCCTCGGAAACCCTATAAAGCAACACTGTGGGTCGAACCTGACTCGACGGCACACAACAATAACAACAAATATAGTAAGACAATTAAAGGGGGGTGTGATTGTTAGAAGAGTGACCAGTGATCTTAATTTGGTAAAGAAAAGCCCTAGTGGCACAGTGGATAAGTGCTCATCTGCTAAATGAAAGATCAGCGATTTCAACTTACTAGCCTCTCTGAGGCAGAAAGAACTGACAGTCTGTTTCTGTGAAAGATTTACAGCTTTGGAACCGCTATGCATCCATTATGTTGTTGATTCCTGCTGAGTCAGTTCCGACGCATAGCCACCCTATATGGGATTTCCGAGGAACCACTGGTGAGTTTGAACTGCTAGTGTTGTGGTTCAAACCGACCTCAGGGTCCGGTGCTTATCCTACAGTGTCACACCAGGATAAGTGTCCTATAGAGCCATTATGAATTGGAATGGACTTAATGGTAATGGATTTTGTAAGGAGTTGGTAAATATGTAGAAATTTAACTGCTTTGAAATAGAGTAAATTAATATTTAGCTTAAAGCATTCAACAGCAAAGATGGCAGTTTGGGGACTCAAGTTCGCCTGACCCAAGCCACGGTATTTTCAATAGCCTACTAT
>NW_006408816.1:1271687-1273172 GCF_000296735.1 Chrysochloris asiatica
GGGTCGCTATGGGTCGGAAGTGACTCGACGGCACTTAACAACAACAACAACTATACATATGGAGTCCTGGTATGGAGCTATGGGTTAATGCGCCAGACTGCAAAGCCATTTGTACGGCAAGTTCCGTGATTCAAGCTCACCAGCGGCTCCTTGGAAGCGTTATACAGGGTCGCTATGGGTCGAAACAGACTCAACGGCACTTAACAACAACAACTATACATATGGAAGTTGTACAGTGAATATAAGGAAGACTGTAGAGGAATTGATGCATTTGAGTTCCAGTGTTGGAGAAGAATATTGAAAGTATCATGGATTGCCAGAAGAACAAACAAATCTGTGTTGGAAGAATTACAACCAGAATGCTCCTTAGACGTCAGGAAGGCTAGATGAGATGGATTTGCACAGTGGCAGCAAAAATGGGCTCAAACATAGCAGCAATTGTAAAGATGGTGCAGGATCAGCCAGTGTTTCCTTCTGTTGTACATAGGTTGCTTTGGGTTGGTTGGAATGGACTGGATGGCACCTAACAACAATGTTTAGCTTTATAAAAAATAAAAGAGAGTTTTCCATAGTGATTATACTATTATACATTCTCATCAACATCATATGAGTGTCCATTTGTCCTATATCACTTTCTAACATTCAGTATTATCAATTCTTTTCCTTGTACTTTAATAGGTGTGAACTGATTCAAATTTGCATTTTTCTAGGGATAAATTATTTTTAGATATTTTTATGTACTTATTGATGACTTAGATTTCATTTTTGTGAAGAGCCTTGCAATTGTTTTGCCCTTTTAAACAATAGTTTTATTATTTAGTTATGGGAGCTTACGTATTTTTGATTCAAGTACTTTGTCAAATATATATGTATCATAAATATTTTTCTGGCTTTCCCCCTCTTCCCCTCTTTTGGTGTCTTTTGATGAGAAATTTTTAATTCAGATGAAATCCATTGCATCAATATTTTTTCCTCATGATTAGGTTTTGTTTTTGTTTTCTTTTTTCCTTCTCTCACAAACCTTTACCAACTATAAGTCCATATAGATACTTATTTACATTCTCTCATAGAAATATTACACAGTTTAATATTTAAACTTATTATTGTTGTTATGAGGTGCCATCAAGCTGCTACTGACTCATAGTTTCCCTTTGCACAAAGAGAATGAAAAACTGTCCTGTCCTGTGCCATATTCATAATTGTTATGTTTGAGTCCATTGATGCTGCACTACGTCAATCCATCTCATTAGGGGTCTTCCTTTTTTTCACTGACCCTCCATTTTACCAAGCATGATGTCCTTCCCCAGAGACTGATCCCTCCTGATAATATATCAAAGCATTGGAGATTAAGTCTTGCCTTCTTGGCAAAAGTATAGCATTCTGGCTGTACTTTTTCCAACACAGATTTATTTGTTCTTCTGACAGTCCATGGTACTTTTCTATAAGAAAGACTCTGAAATTTGCTCTTAATCATAGTGAAACCAA
>NW_006408816.1:1306291-1307248 GCF_000296735.1 Chrysochloris asiatica
ATGAAACAACCTTGCTTGCTGAAAGTGAAGAGACTGAAAACATTTACTGATGAAGATCAAAGAGCACAGCCTATGGTATGGATTACATCTCAATGTAAAGAAAACAAAAATCCTCACCACTGGACCAATAAACAACATTCTTATCAGTGCAGAATGATTGAAATTGTCAAGGACTTCGTTCTTCTTGGATCAACTATCAACACTCATTGAAGCAGCAGTCAAGCAATCAAACAACGTATTGCATTAGGCAAATCTCCTGCCCAAAACCTTTTAAAGTGTTGAAGAACAAAGACGTCAGCTTGAGGACTAAGGTGCGCTTGACCCAAGCCATGGTGTTTTCAATAACCTCATATGCATGCAAAAGCTGGATATTAAATAAGGAAGACCGAAGAAGAATTGATGCCTTTGAGTTATGGTGTTGGAGGAGAGTATTGAAAGTGTCATGGGCTGCAAATGAACAAAAAGATCTGTGTTGGAAGAAGTGCAACCAGAGTGCTCCTTGGAAGCCAGGATGGGCAAACTTGGTCTCTCAAACTTCAGACATATTGTCAGGAGGGGCCAGTCACTGGAGAAGGATATCATGTTTGGTAGGGTGGAGGATCAGAGAAAAAGAGGAAGATTGTCAATAAGATGGATTGGCCAGGTGGCAGCATCGATGAACTCAAACATGACAACAATAGTGAGGTTGGCCCAGGATCAGGCAGTGTTTCGCTCTGTTGTACATAAGGTCGCTATGAGTCGGTACCAATTCGATGCAACCTAACAACAACAACAACAACATTTCATCCTTTGGGCAGCTTTTGTAAATAGTGGTGGTGTGGTGATATGCCACAGAGTCAGTTCTGACTCATAGCTACCCTGCATAGGGTTTCCGAGGCTGTAAATCTTTACGGGAGCAGAAAGCTGGTAGTTTCAAACTGCTATCCCTGAGGTTAGCAGCCCTACTCGTGACCACTA
>NW_006408816.1:1308398-1325330 GCF_000296735.1 Chrysochloris asiatica
GCTCAAACCTAGCACTGATTTTGAGATTGGTGCAGAATTTCATTCAGTTGTGTATAGGATTGCTATGAGTCTATGGCACCTAACACAGCAATAGCAGCAACACCAATTTTTGGAAATAGATTGCCATACACAGGACTCCTTTAATTACTACGTCCTTCTAAATAAAGCTGTGATGTAAGTATACAAATACTGATTGTAGATAAAGCACCAGAAAATTATACACAATCTGCAACTATAACAACATTGACAGAAACAAAAACAACATTGGGTGTTTTCGTCCATGCAGATGAAACCATAGAATTTGAAGTTGTAACTGGGTAATTATGAGAGCTCTGACTGCAATGCATTGTGAAGTTTGTCAAGGTAAGTACTGTATAGGGTTTCTAAAGAGCAACTGGTGGGTTTGAACCACCAACATTGCAGTTAGCAGTCCAGTGCTTATCCTTCAATGTCACACCATGGCTCCATTGTTATTGATAAATGCCTTCAAGTCAGTTCAGACTCATAGCAATTCTGTGTATGGTTTCTGAGGAGTGGCTTGTTGGTTTGTGGTTCAAACCAACCTTGAGGTCCAGTGCAGCACCATACCAGGACTCCACAATGCCGTTGTTGTTGTTAAGTGCCATTTTTAAGGAGCATTTTTGACTATTCTTTATTCAACACAGTTTTGTTTGTTCTTCAGGCAGTCCATGGTACTTTTAATATTCTTCTCCAACACTATAACTCAAATGCATCAATTCTTTTATGAACTTCCTTATTCATTGTCCAACTTTTGCCACCAGGCATAGCACATCAACATAACAATACCAAGCACAATATAACAAATTGACAGATGGATGATGCTCAGGAAGTATAGATAAGAAGACAATAAAAACCATCCCAATCATTCCACCAGTACATAAAATTTGTTACTTATTTTGACTATCTTTCCAGACATGTATTCATTGATGTTGGAATCATACTGCATTTGATTTTCTATGATGTCATTGAAAAAATATCGTGGTTATTTGTCCTTGTCGATAAAATCATATACACTAGAATAAAGAAGACATTTGACATTAAGTGGTCTTACATTTGGTAATTTATTTATTTTTTTTTGCAATTTGTGTATATAAAGTATGTAACAGGAAAAGTTGGAATAGACTTGTTGCTGTTGTTAAGTTCTGTTGAGTCAGTTCTGCCTCATAGTGACTCTGTCTAGAGCCTCCAAGGGAAGACTGGTGAGTTTGAACCACCAATTTTGTGGTCAGCAGTCCAGTGCTTATCCTACAGTGCCACACCAGGACTCCTGGAATAACCTTAAGTCTACTTAAATTCTTATTAATGTATTTATATATCCACACTAAGACACCATCAATTAGTTGGTCTTTTTCATTTTTACATTTATGAAACAATTTTTCTCTTATTACTTACATGCATTTATAATACCATGATTTCAAGCTAATTGGGCCAATTTTTGAGTGCACCGAAAGTTTTCAAGGTTACTTCATCTCTCTGTATATCTCAATATATTGAAGCTCAGAAATATTTGAAACAATACATAATATCACTGCTGGATAGTTAATTCAAAGCCACAAGTAGTCAGTTGGACCATCTTTGGAAATTGGTGTTTGTTCATTTTACGGGAGAATATTGAAATAGCTTCAAATGAAATAACCACTGCATAACTTTTTAAAGTTTTCTTTTGTTGGTTTATTTGCTATGACACACAGTCCATAGAATTATGATATAACACCTGAAAGTTAAATCTCCAAAGTTTTGTTACACCCAGTTTACTTCATTTCATTTTATACTAGATTGTCAGTTCTCTTCTTTGTGGTAGAAAAAGATTGAAAACAAAATTAAAGAAAAATAAAAACATAAGATTTAGTCTTTGTGAAAATTTCTCTGAAAGTTCTCCCTCAGCAGGAAAAGTAATGCATTCGTAAAATATAAAACAATATAAAGAACACTAATTTTGTCAATGAAGACTCTGAGAAAATGTGTAAGATGCCTGTAATATTGGCATGTGCAGAGATAAAATCTATTTTACTAAATCTATGAGGAAACCCTGTTCAGGGTTACTATGATGACACTTAGCAATAACAATAATGGGAGGAAAGATAAGTGAGGAATGAACTACTTGGTCCCAAATATGTTAGCATAAAATCAAATTGTTTTTGATCCAAGCTTCTACTGCTAAACTATATTATATTTTTATTAGGAATAACTTTCTAATTCTCTTAAATTATAATGATAGGTCAAAATATTTTAATGGAAATTGAACACAAAAAGAAAAGTGAAGTATATTAGTGTCATAATATGAGTCACAAACTTAGTAATGAAATACATTGCAATTTATTCTAGTTTTGGAGTCCTGGTGTGGTGCTATACGATAGGAATTGAACAGCTACCTGAAAGGTTGATCCTTCAAACCTACCAGGCACACGTAAGAAACCCTCTATAGGGTAGATATAAGTTCTTAACAACAGTATTTAACAACAACATTCCAGTTTTAAAATAGTTACGTTCTACATTTATCAATATCTTTGTGGTATATATTCAGATTTCTGTGCTTTTTCTCCCCATCTCCCACTTCTATTCTCTGTGTCTGGTCAGGTTGAGAGTTATGTTATCCTTATCTGCAGGCTTCTGGGTTCCCCCATTTGAATTGAATATCATCTTGCATATTTTCTGGCCTTGCTTTCTATCCTTATTACAGCTTCTGTGAAATTACTAAATATCCTCTCTCTCTACAGGAATATTTCTTGAGAATTGATCATTGCCTTCTGTTACTGCAGACATACACCTCAGTTATTGCTAGTATACCTGACCCTATATTATTTAGAGGCATTCCCCTATCAGGTCTCTGACTTTAGACTATCTATCATATACTCACTAGAGTCACAGGAGAAACTCTGGATTTCTTTCACACTCTTCTCATGCTATGTAGAATGAAGATATTACCATCTTATGATCTATTCTGCATCTAACCATGTAATGGTATCATGAATACCGTGTGACATTTTCCTTATGTTGGCAGGGTGCTTTTCCTATGGAATTTTGAAATTCCATAAGCTATCATCTGAAAATAAGCAATAAGCTCTCTTTCATTTATATAGATATTTCTAATAACCTATCCTAGAATTTTTATTCCAAGGCAGATAGGCCTTTTGTGTAACATGAGTACCTTTTAACTTATTTTTCCCATGACTTCATTTCCATGCATACTGAAATACCATTTCTGTGTGAAAATCCTTTCTTTTGTATTTTGTCCTTCTTATTCATTCTCTATAGCTTAATCTTCAGAATAAGGCTTTCAGAAGGACCAGATCTAATTTATCTAGAAGGCAAAATGTACCAGAGTATTACAAATGCTTTAATGCTGTTATGTATAAGAAGACTTCAAATTCAAACTAAATATTGAAAAATCAAATATACACTATTTTTCGTACTGTGAGATGCAACCCGTTATTGGACTGTGAAAACAGTTGAGCAGGTCATGAACTGCTCTTTCCTTAATGGTTCAACATAGAAAAAAAAAAAAAAAAGAATATAAAACATCAGTTTATCTTGTGAGCAGTTTTTTATTATTTAGTTCTATGCATGAGCATGTTTGCTTCTTGTGTGTGTATACATGGTCTTATTTAATATGCATTTCTTTCTGTGATGTTAACTATTATAGACATACGCAACATGCTTAATGAGTTAGGGATACAGCTCACTTCTCCCATTCTAAATCTAAGCTAAGCCTATCACTATGCTCTCCATCGCCTCCAACAAAGAAGCCTCTAAAAGAGTCTAGGGTTTCTTGAAGACTAGTGTGTTTAGACTGTCCTTCTCCTTTACATGCACCTTGGGTTTAAGTGCATTTGGTTTGAAAATCAATGCTGACACCTTTCTTCTAGTTTTTTCATCCTTTAATATTTTTATATTTTATAGATTTTTCAGTCTCTTGAATTTCAACTAGCTGCCTCCCCTCCAATCTAGTATGAACTTCATTAATAGGCACTAGGCAAGTTCACTTGATCTCTTTGACCAATATTTGGAAAACAAGGGAAGTGAATTTGCTTTTATTCAATTTCATTCCTAAAATTCTATAAATTAGCTGCTTACTGAAATAGAGATTTGGATTTACTCAGTACCATCAGCAGAAAATCTGGAAATCTACATTAAAAAAATTAGGCATTCAAAACTATGGTGCATAATTCTACTCTGGCACATTTGGGGTTGCCATGAACTGGAGTGGATTCAACAGCACTGAAACTGAAATTAGAAAATTAGAGAACTATCACAGTTCTTAATGGGGAATTTCATGGCTCGCCTTTCAGTGTCTGAGGATGCAATCTAAAGTTTTAGAATGCTGTCATGAAATTTGTTTTATGGTTGTTTATTTTTCTTTGTGTCATGGATTCAGTGACATTTATCCAGAGGAGTGGCATTATGCAGAAGCTTGAGAACTTCACAATAATTGTTCATTATAACCAGTCCATATTTTATTGTATGCAAAGTTATCTGATGAGGCAAGAGATATTCATGGTGTCAGATAACAACCTTGTTAGCTAAATTAAGAATTTTGATAAATGTATATGAGGAAGATTTTTTTAAATCTTGGAAAAATTAAATTATCTTTTCATTCAGTTTTCCCATGAACTTTTTGAAGCTACTTCGTATGTTTCTGAAGGAAGAGTAGATCATTGATGACAGAAAAAAACAGGCTTTCTGTGTGCCATAGGTGTGAGGAGACCAGGAATATTCTGAGACAAGCTTTTTGCTTAGGAGAAAAGGGTCAGCTTTATTGATGTCTTTAGAGATAGCAGGATCTCTGCCACCAATTGTGTCCCTGTGGAAGCGAATTTGAGATATTTTACATTTTACAGAGTTTCAGAAAGTCTTCAGGGGATGAATACAGACAAGTAATCATTTATCAAATATATGGAAACTTGTCACAAGGTAATGTATGGGTACAAATCACAATGCTCAGATGAAAAAGTTTGTCTTGTATATGGTTTTCAATCTCAGTTGACAGTTTGATTCTTAAAGCTCCAGTTGGTTGTGGTTCCAATAGTTGGTACTGGCACCAGGGCAGTTTTGTCTGCTCCTTTCATTCTCATTGTCAAGGAGCTGGCCTTGCACAAAGAGAGATTTTACAAACGTTTAACTATATTCTTAGCTTCTGACCACGTTCCTGATTTGAATGGGAAAAGAGAGGGGGGCGGGTACAAGCATGGAAAAATTGCTGCTGAGGCCTTTTTCTGCCTAAAGCTGAAATCTGCCTTCATCATCACAAGGAATTTTGTGGTAGAAGAGTATAGAAAGAATGCACTGAAAACTGGAGTAAACTCAAAGCCTGCAAAGATAAGGAATATGTTGAGTAGGACAAAACCTTGCATCAAACCTGGAGGATCTGGATGCTGAGTGTAATATAAAATTTTCCTTAACTAAGGAATAGTGTTTTGTTCTGCTGTGCATAAGGTCACTATGGGTCAGAACCAACTCAATGGCACCTAAAAACAACAAAGGAATACATTTACAGCTAAGAAGGAGAGCTATGAATAAATTGAAGAAATATCTTGAAGATAGAATCAACATGGTTTGATATTGGATTGCACTTGGATAATGAGGGAGAAGGAAATTGTGAAGGATGACATTGTGATCTAGTATGTGCATTTATATAAGTAGTGATAAAAAGTCATTTGCGAGTGGCTGAGCAAACAGCTGAGTAAGAGATGGGAAGAAAGTGGAAAATATAGCTAACCTGGAGAATGAAACAGGAAACCTTCAAGACAAACAATCTAATATTATCATGCAGTGTTCAGGACATGTTCAGGACAGGGCACTGAAATTTTGTCCTTTCTCTCAAGCAGGTAGACACTAAGTAGTTGGATTTATCCAGAATTGAGGAAAATGCAAAAGATAGACACAAGTTTGCAGGGCATTCTTGAGATATTGAAGAGCATTTTAGATGATGTCTGGCCATTTAGCTTCTAAGGAGCATTCTGGTTGTACTTCTGCAAACAGATTTGTTTGCTCTTTTTGCGGCCCCTGGTACTTTTAGTATTCTACTCCAACACAATAATTTAAGTTCATCAGTTCTTCAATGGTCTTCCTTAGTCATTGTTCAAGTTTCTTGCGAATATGTGGCTATTGAAAATGGCTTGGGTCAAGCACATGTTAGTTTTCAAACTGACTTCTTTGGTCTTGAACATTTTAAAGAGGTCTTTTGCAGCAGATTTCCCTAATGCAATACATTGATTTAATGTGTGTTGATGGTCGATCTGAACAAAATAAAATATTCCACAACTTCTACCTTTTCTCCATTTACCTTGATCTTATTTATTGGTCCAGTTGACGATTATTGTTTTCTTTACATTGAGTTGCAACCCATAATGAATGCTGTGGCTTTGTATTTTAATCAGTAAGTATATTTTATGTCCTTTTTACTTTCTGCAATCAAGGTTGTATTGTCTGCATCTCATAGGTTGTTAATGAGTCTTCTTCCAATCCTGGTGTTGCCTTTTTTTTTTTTTTTTTCAGCTTCTCTAATGATTTGCTCAGCATATAGATTGAATAAGTATGGTGAAAGAATACAACCCTGATATACACACCTTTCATAATTATAAACCATTCAATGATCCCTTGTTCCATTTGGATAACTGCCTCTTGTTTTATGTATAGGTTCCTCAAGAGCACAATTATGTGTTCTGGAATAGTTTTTCTTTGCAATGTTCTTCAAACTTGTCATGAGCCACACAATCAGAAGCCTTTGCATAATCAATAAAGCACAATATAAACATCATTCTTGTATTCTGTGCTTTCAGCCAATATCTATCTTATGTCAGCAATGGTATCCCTAGTTCCATGTCTTCTAAATCTGGATGAACCTCTGGCAATTCCCTTTCAATGTAGTGCTGCAGCCATTTTTAAATTACCTTTAGCAAAATTTACTTGTATGTGATATTAATGATATTGTCCTATGGTTTCTGCATTATGTTGGGTGGCCTCTCTCTGAAATGTGCACAAATAAAATATTATAATGAAATTTACAAAGACCTGGAGTTAGAAGACCAAAAGGAAAGAACGCGTTCAACATTTCTCAAGCTGAAATAAATGAAGTAACAATTCAAACCTCGACTTGAAATATTGAAGGATTCTATGGGTAAATATTGAATGATGCAGAAAGCACCAAAAGAAGATGGAAGGAATACACAAAGTCACTGTACCAAAGAGAAATGGTTGATGTGCAACCATTTCAAAAGTTAACAAATGATCAAGAGCTAATGATACTAAAGGGGAAAGCCCAAGGTGTACTGAAGGCATTGGCAAAGAACAATGCTCTTGGAAATGATGGAATATAAAATGAAATCATTCAACCAACTGATGCAATACTGTAGGCTCTCACTAATCCATGCCAAGATATTTGGAAGATAGCTTGCTGGCCAACTGACTAGAAGTGATCCACATTTGTGCCCATTCTGAAGAGATGTAACCCAATAGAAATCATTGGGCAATATCATTAATATTTCATGCAAGTAAAATTTTGTTTAAAACAAGCAAATTTTACTTGAGTATCCAAGAAATTAGAAGCTGATCCCATCCCTGAGGAAACATCCTTTCAGTTGATTGGCAGTTCATAGTAGTTCTTATCATGGAAGTAATTGCATATTACAGCTCATCTTGGGGGATTACTACATCTTAACTGTGCTAAACTACTAAAAATCCTGGCCAAGTGAATTGATCCAAAACTTTTTAACTATCACACCTGGGTAATAGTTAGGCAAAATTTTAGGCCCTACCCTCCTTAAAAAACCAACTGCCATTAAAGTTGATTCCAACCCAACTTGAGATGTACTAAATCAGAAATCTATATCCCAGCTTTTGGTGTTTTAAGTTCTTCCAATGATTCTATGGCTACAAGTTTTTATGGCTAAGCAGTTTTAGGTTATGATTAACCAATAGAATGCCTTACAAGTTCAAATGGTTACCTGTATTCACAATATATATATTTTATTATTATGTACAAACATGTGGTGGTTATGTGCCATGGAGTTAGTTCCGACTCATCGCAACCCTGTAAAGGGTTTCCGAGGTTATAAATCTTTACAGGAGCAGAAAGCCTCATCTTTCTCCTGCGGGACAGCTGGTAGTTTGGAACTGCTGACCTTGCAGTTCATAGCTCAATTCATAACCTCTACACTACCAGAGCTTCTTAAACAGGTGGTAGTTAAAACAACATAAGCTCTTTAAATTCAATTAAATTCTATTAGGTAGAAATATTAATCTGAAGCTAATTTACTTACTGTTAGTTTATTAGGATAGAAGTCAACTATTCTTTAGGACAATAAAGCACTCAAAATTTGGGTAAAACTTGTTGTAAAGCCATGTCTAGTCATCCCTTTTCCAAGGCTATTTTCTGTTTGTATTCTTTATTGCTGAACTTTTGCATGTAAAATTCTTATAAAACTAACCTTTGCTAGAGAAATAGTCATTGCCAATACACCATTTACACACTAGCAAAAAGATGGAGACAGCCTAAGTGTCCATCAATGAAAGAATGGATAAACTATCTTTGGAACATACACACAATGGAATACCTTAAAGAATAGCAAGGAAGCTACATTCCACCACATAACATGGATGAACCTTTAGGACATGTGTTGCATGAAATTAGTCAGACACAAAAGGACAAATATTGCATAATACTATTATTGTAAAAGCTTAAGAAAAGATAATGACACTAAAAGCAGAAAAAAAAATCTTTTTGGTTACTGGGGGTAGGAGAGTGGAGGAGACAGTAGAGCAAAGGGTTGGGGACAGACACATCATAGTTCAGGTGTTCAGGTGGGCAATACATAAAAAGGGGAGGAAGATGGAAGAACAAAGTAGATAGCAGAACACTTAGGCAGGTTTGCATGGGCTAAATGGGACAGAGATAAATAGTGATATATACTCAATTTTGGAACAACAGGGCTTTGTGATACAGGGATTGAGGCATAGTCTGAATGGGTAATAGAGGGGAAATAATGTTAAGATGCTTGACTGATTTATGAATATTGGTTTCCTTTGCCTACTATTGTAAAATAGACGAGGGGGACAGAAAGGAATATCCTGAAACATGATTGTAGAAAACTTGTAAGTCCGTCTTCAACCTATAATTGATTGAAATATCTAAAAGTGGTGCAAAAACTTGCCCAGTGAAAGAGGCTTCTTGTGGAGCCTTTGTAGTGTATGAGACCTTAGATGGAATCCTGATCCTCATCCAGAGCATTTTGAGGTGGGAAATTCCCACTTGAAAAGACAAGCAGACCAATCTGGAGCAGCTAGAGGAACAGAAGATACTTCTTGAAAGAAACACCAGCAGTAAAAATAAAAAAGCAAAAGTGGCAGTCTAATTGACTACCACAAGAGCAAGCAAGTTGCTCTCCAGGGAGCCCTCAAGGCAAGCAATCAAGTTCCTCCAGGACAAACCCACTTCCAAGACTGAAACTCAAATGGAATACATGAGCAGGCATGTAAGCTTGCTGGCGACCACATTGGTATACTTGTGAGTGGAAGTGAGGGAAAAGCAGCAATGAAGATGTGGACTGAGTCAGACCATGTTACATAGTCTCCTGTCGACCAAGAGTGTGGTGAGACCTGGTCGGCCAGAAGTATGGTGAGACCTAGGGACTCCTAAGCCCATGGACAAGAACATAGGCATGGAGGGATAGACCTGAGAGTGAAGCATTCAGCTGATATGAAGTGAGGGGAGATATACAAGAACACCCAGACTTGCAGAAAGGATCCATTTGACCTATCTTCAATGGCTGAATGATCAAAACTCAATTAGAAGAAGACATAGATTAAAAGAAAAATTGATAAAGAAAATAAGTGTAAATCACTACAACTTGATGAACTTGACCTATACTTATGGATGTGGTGGTTGTGGTTTTTTTGCCGTGGAGTTGGTTCCAACTCATAGTGACCCTGCATAGGGTTTCTGGGGCTGTAAATCTTCACTGGAGCAGAAAGCCTCATCTTTCTCTGGAGGAACTGCTGATAGTTTAGAACTGCTATCTTGAGATTAGCAGCCTGATTAGTAACCAATACACTACCAGAGTTCCTTACTTATGGATGTAGTAGCTTAAAATACCAACTAAGAAGGAAGGAATCTTCACAGCAAGGATCATTCACATCACCTCTGTACACAGTGTTGATAGGGATGGGCAATTTAGACACTGGCTACCTGAAATGGGGGCTATAAAGGCATGAAGTGATTAGCTTACACATGTTCAAGACGGAGTTTAGTTTCAGACTGTGGGGGTGGGTGGAATACAGAATCCTCACTGACTGGTTTTCATCCTGTTAGATGGGGCTGGTGAAAAGAGACAGGGATAAGACTCTTATGATTCAATAATGAGTAATTGTTATCATGACTAATTGCAATTGTCGCAACTGTAAAGGTAGAAGTTTTGTAGCAAAAAGGGGGCAGTGGTTGACCTTACAGTCCAGGAATGCAGGACCCTGGGGCCATCAAGGCAGAAGAGCAGGCGTGGAGACCCTATCCAGACATGCAGTGATGCCAGAGACGTGGAAAGATGGTGCAGCTGAGAATTCTAGACTCATGGTGGCTGGGTGGCATGCTTGCAGGATTGTTTGAATGATTATATAATCCTGAGTATTTTGGTGTACAAAATAAATAAATAAATAAACCAGAGGGAATGGAAGCAAATACTGTTGAATGATGATGCTTGCAGGGAATTGTAATTATTGCATTGAAATGAAATATGATAGGATGAGTGTAAAATGGATGTTCTCCCATGTAACCTATCACTCAATTCACAATAAAAACTTAAAAAACAAACAAATAAAAGAAACCCCACCATTTTTGTAACACTAAGAACAGTCTGATGGTTCAGTTCATCAAAGTCTAGATGGTAAGAGGTGAACATATTGAAATCATCCAGTTAATTTAAACAAGCATACAAACACACAGACATACACACAAAAAAACAAACAAACCCACTGTCATTAAGTTGATTCCATTTTACAGTGACCCTATAGTGTTATAGGGAGTCCTGGTGTGGCACTGCGGGTTAATGTATTGGACTGCAAAATCGGTTTGAACCACAAGGTTGGTGGTTCAAGCTCACCAGCTCTGCTCTTCAGAAACTCTATACAGGGTCACTATGGGTCTGAATTGACTCAACAGCACTTAACAACAATATAGTCTTATAGGGTCGATGTAAACTGCCCCTTAGGGTTTCAAAGACTGGACTCATTAAGGAAGTCGACAACCACACCTTTCTCCCATGCAGTGGCTAGTGAGCTCAAATCACAAGCCTTTAGGAAAGCAGCCAAGAACCAACTGCTGCTCCACAAAGGATCCAACAAGGTTGGTTGGTGTTGTTGGATGCCGTGGAGACTGTTCTAACTCATAGCAAAATTTTATAGGGATTCAAGGCTATGGATCTTTATGGGAGCAGAAAGCCCCCTATTTCTCTCTCTGAATGACTGGTGGATTTTAAACTGCTGACCTTGTGGTTATCAACCCAACTCGTAACCCACTACACCACAAGGGCTCCTTAGGGTTGGTTGGTTATTGTTGTTAAATGCTGTCCAGTTGGTTCCAACTCATAGCTACGCTGTATAGGGTTTCTGAGGAGCCTCTGGTTGGTTTGAACTGCTAATATTATGGTTATCAGTCCAGTGCTTATCCTACAGTGCTACAGCAGGAGGTTGTTGTTATTAAATTCCATTGAGCTGATTCCTACTCATAGTGACCCTGCATAGGGTTTCAGACAAGTGGCTGGTGAGTTTGAACTGCGGACCTTGTCATTCAAACTGACCTTGGGGTCCAGTGCCACACCAGGACTCCACAATCTGTCTTGAGAGGGAATAAATAGGAAGTTTGTCAAGTACCTTTATCTTGGTTCTGTATTGCATGCAAGATAATTTTGATTTTGAAAGAGTCAATAGGCTTTTGGTGACACCTGAAATAGAATGCTTTCTGGCAAATAGAAGCAAATGTAAAATATAGCAGTTAAATCTTGCTGAAGAGAAAGAGTCATACTTTCAGTTTAGTCATCAGATAAGGATAATTAGAAGCTCTTCAGGAGACTATTAAGGTTTAAATCATTCAGTAGAACAAATTTAAAACAAGGTAAAATATGGAGCAAACGCCAAACAGGCAGAACATTATAACACATAAATATATATCTCAATTTGCATGTGATATTTACTTTGTTTTTTTAAATGACTGTATCTTTTAACTAGATTGCAAACAGGATCTTGGCACCCTGGAGTTGAGTTAAACATTTGTTCCTTGTTGGTAATGTGTTAATGTCTGTCCTGGGTTATTTTTATTTATTTATTTTTATTAGTTCTTATATCTCTGGGGTAGAGAATGATAGAAAAAGAAGATAGTAAGCAAAACTGGTTTATGGCTTAGAAGGAAAAAGGAGATTTTTGGGGGAAATGCTGAATTTAGCTTGCAACAGCTTTTGATGGTTCTTTGAGCTATCCTGAAGGCAAAAGGAAGTTATGTCTGGCTACAAAGTTATGCTTTGGGAACATTTAATTATCCCAATCTAGTTAAGTGAAGAGGCGATCTAGTCATGGTGTAAGATTGGCACTGGGGTGTTAACCTCAAGACTGGCAATTCAAATCGACTAGCTGCTTTGAAGTACAAAGATGAGGCTTGTTACTCCCATAAAGATTTGTTGTTGTTGTTGTTGTTGCTAAGTGCCATCAAGTCAGTTCCAACTCATAGCAACCCTGTATAGGGTTTCTGAGGAGCAGCTAGTGAGCTTGAGCTACTGACCTTGCATTTCAAACTGACTTTGCAGTCCAGCGCATTAACCCACAGAGTCACACCAGGACTCCCCATAAAGGTTTACAGCTTAGGAAACCCTACACAGGGTCACTATGAGTCAAAGTTGACTCAAGGGCAGTGAGTTTGACTTTTTGAATTAAATGAAATGTTTTCTCATTATTAACTTTAATCATTTCCACAGACAAATGTGTTCTCCTCATTGAAATATCAAAAAACAAATAACAAACCCACTGTCATCATTGAAAGATTATCAATATTATTTTCTTTGTGTTTCCTATTCATATTGCACAAATACATTACTGAAAATTAGAATGAATTTTAAATATGCACATTTTATGTTTACAAACAAAGTGTGGGGACTTTTTACTTAGGGTACATTATATTTATCATAAGGAGGGTGGAATGATTTGAAAAACGATAGTAAGAATGGTTGCACAACTTGAAGGATGTAATGAATCTAACTGAATTGTACATGGAGAATTGTAGAGATGGTTTATGCTTTATTATGTATATGTTCACCAAACATGTACACACCAAGTGTTGAAGTCTTCTTCCTAGCTCCTAAATTTGTTCCCTTTCTCTTGTTCCACTGCTCTGATTTTAATGAACAGCTCCTTCTTTGTCCCATGAAGGTTATGTACAGCAGAGGTAGCTAACTAGAGTCCCAGATACAGATTCCCAGGGAACATGACTTCCCTGTCCACAGTGATTTGTTCATGGCTGGCTTTGTGGTTTACAGCAATCCTATCAGAATAAATCTCAAGACCTCTGAATGTTGTTGCAGAAATCTTTTTCTCTCTTGAATAGGTAGCAAAAGTGTGATTTCTTGACACCAGAACCAAATAATTGGCCAGTATCTCAAGCGTGGCAACAATTGTGAGGTTTGCCCAGGACCAGACAGTGTTTCGTTCTGTTGTACGTAGGGTTGCTATGAGTTGGTACCAACTCGAAGAAACCTAACAACAATAACAACAACAATGTAGACCAAGGAGCTCTGGTAGTGTAGTGGTTACTAATCAGGCTGCAACCTTAAGGTCAGAAGTTTGAAACTACCAGCTGTTCCATGTGAGAAAGATGAGGCTTTCTGCTCCTGTAAAGATTTATAGCCTTGGAAACCCTAAACAGGGTTGCAATGGGTCGGAACTGACACGATGGCACTTAACAAAAACAACAATGTAGGCCAATGGTAGAAAGCCAGATATACTCCTATAACCAATCACATAGAATGCCCAACTTTTACTTCGTCGGGACTAGAACTTTTCCATGCTAGCAGCTTCAAATCAGGAAGTACTTGAAGTGTTTATTTTTGTCCATGATAAGGGAAGAATCTCCCCCTGCCTGCCTGTGGGTCTTTGCCAAATGTAAGAGATGGTGACTGACTCCCTTGCTATGGTAAGCTCTGAATATGTAGGCTTTGTTCTTATTTAGAAGTTTTTTTGTCTATTTCCAGAAAACAAACATAAGTAGAAATATGTTTAGTAAGGTGAATAATTTTTCTGATTCTCCTGCTTGATTTGCATGCCATAGGTGCATGCAAAACCTTATTTTAATTGCTAATCTCATTTCAGTAAGGCTGAAGTCATATATAATGGATATCCATAAGAATATTGGTATCCTTATCAATTTAGAATAAAAGATTATTTGCTCTATTTCCTTTCCTTTAAATCATTGCTAGGGAAATATGTGTAATATAAACATTCAGGTGTCAAGAGGGTTTTCAACATTAACAGAAGACAGTCATTTATAAGCAAAACTTCTATTTCATTCAAATATTTTGCTCATGGTAATAAAGAGCATAAGAAAAGAAAATGGGAAATCAGAGAACAAATTGTTTCTTCTTATAATTCAAAGATTACCTGGAGGTATCTGTTTCCCTTTACTATATAATTAGAAAGAAGCATTACTTGAAGTTAAAATTTCCTGTGAATAAAAAGCATGCTTCCTATGAAAATATTGATCTAAATAACTTACAGAAAACTCGTATGCTTTCACTGTAAGTCAAAACTCACTAGTGGAATTCCATCACTAAATAGTCAAAAATGTTTCTCTCTTTTCTAAAAAAAAATTCATCTAAATATGCATGTTTATATATGAACTGGTGTCTGTACATTCTAATATCTTTGTTTTTAAGTATAAGGAATTAACTACAAATTTTAACAATGAAGAAAATAATTGGTTCTCTGAAGATCAGTGATAAAGTCAATATTAGGTTATGGATCATCAGACTTATGACAACCATGATTTCTAGTTGTTATTACGTATCATTGAGTGAGTTCTGACTCATAACACAAAATAACAAAACACTGCCAGGTACTGAGACATCCTCACAATTGTTTTTATGCTTGAGCTCATTGCTGTTGCCACTGTATCGATGATCTCTTTGGGGGTCTTCTTTTCAATGACCCTTGACATTATAAGCACCATGTCCTTCTCCATGGGACTGGTCCTTCCTGATAACATGTCTGAAATATGAGAGACCAAGTCTTGTCATCCAGCCCTCTAAGGAGCATTCTGGCTGTGCTTCTTCCAAGACACAATTGTTTGTTCTTCTAGTAATCCATGATACTTTTAATATTCTTCTTCAACACCATATATCAAATACATCAATTCTTCTATGGTCTTCCTTATTCATTGTTTGACTTTCACATGCATATGAAGCTACTGAAAATACCATGGCTTGGTATTTAGGCACACCTAATTCTGAAACTGTTATCTTTCTACTTGAACACAGTTGAGTTCTTCTACAGGAGATTTGCCTAATGAAATAAATCATTTGATTTCTTGACCACTGCTTCCATGAGTGTTGATTGTGGACCCAAGCAGTATGAAGTCTTGGACAACTTCAATAGTTTCTCCACTTATTGTTATATAATTCGTTGATCCAGTTGAGAGGATTTTTTTCTTCTTTACATTGAGGTACAACCCATACTGAATGCTGTAGTCTTTGATCATCAGTAAGTATTTTAAATTCTCTTTGATCATCAAGCAAGATTGTATCATTTTCATATTGCATGTTGTTAAAAATCCTTCCTCCAATCCTGATGCTAAACTCTTCTTTAAATAATCCAGCTCCTTGGATTATTTTCTCAACATATAGATTGAATCAATATGGTGAAAGACTACAACTCTGATGCACAACTATTCTGGTTTTAAACCATTCAGTATTCCCTTGCTCTATTAGAATGATTGCCTCTTAGTTTATATACAGGTTCCTCATGAACACAACTAAGTGCTCTGGAATACCCATTCTGTGCAATATTATTCATAGTTTGTCATGATCCGCACATCAAAAGCCATTGCATAGTCAATAAAGCACAGGCAATCATTTTTCTGGTATTCTCTGGTGTCAGCCAAGATCTATCTGATGTAAGCAATGATGTTTCTTGTTCCACATCCTCTTCTGAATACAGCTTGAATTTCTGGCAGTTCCCTGTCAATGTACAGTTGTAGCCATTTAAAAATAATATTCACCAAAATTTACTTGCATATGGTATTAGTGATTTTTTCGATGGTTTATACATTTGGGTCACTTCTCCTTGGAATTTGCAAAAATATGGATCTCTTCCAATTAGTTGTCTAGATAGTTGGCTGTCTTCCAAATTCTTGGCACAGATAAGTGAATGCCTCCAGTATTGCATCAATTTGTTGAAAGATTTCAATTTGTATTCCATCAATTCCTGGTGCCTTGTTCTTTGTCAATGCCTTTAATTCATCTTGGATGTCTTTCTTCAGTATCATATGGGACCTCCTGAAATGGTTGAACACCAACAATTTCTTTTGGTACAGTGACTCTGAGTATTCCTTTCATCTTCTTTCTTTTGATGCTTTGTGCATCACTCAATATTTTTGCCCATAGGATCCTTCAATATTGCAAGTGGAAGCTTGATTTTTTTTGTCAGGTTGCTCAGGTTGAGAAATGCTGAGCATGTCCTCCCCTTTTGGTTTTCTAACTCCAGGTCTTTGCACATTTTGTTGTAATATTTTGCTTTGTCTTCTTGAGCTCCTCTCTGAAATTTTCTACTCAACTCTTTTACCTCTTCATTTCTTCCATTTGCTTTAATATCTCTATGCTGGAAAGCAAGTTTCAGTGTCTCTTCTGACATCATTTGGTTTTCCTTCTTTCCTATCTTCTTAATGAC
>NW_006408816.1:1325620-1326708 GCF_000296735.1 Chrysochloris asiatica
TTAGTCTTACAAAGTTCTATCATGGGGTCTCCAGCATCGCTTCTAATTTCCAGTCCCATATTTTATATCTACTGATGCTTCTTCTTGGTTTCTAACCTTCATATTTGTATCACCAGTAATTAACAACACATCTTGATTACATATTGTATCAATTTCAGACTGAAGAAGTTTGGAGAATTCTTTAATTTTATTATCACTGGCGTTAGTGTTTGGCGCATAAATCTAAATTGGTCTTCCTTGTAAGCATAGGTATGTTATCCTAGCACAAACAGCATTCTTTTTGATAATGAAAGCAATACCATTCCTCTTGAGTTGTGTGAGTCTAGGAAAACTAGAAGTTGTCAAAAAATGAAATGGAACACATAAAGATCAATACCCTAGGAACTAGTGAGTTTAAAAGGACTGTAATTGGTCATTTTGAATCTGACAATCATATTGTTTACTATGCTGGAATGACAAATTCAAGAGGAATGGGTACACAATCATGCTCAAAAAGAACATTTCAAGATCTATCTTTTAGTTTAATGCTATCTGTGATAGGATAATATCCATACTCATCAAGATAATACTAACATGTAATCAAGAGATATTGATAATTATTGGTGATTAGAATGCAAAGGTGGGAATCAAAGAGGAAAGATCAATAGTTGGAACATATGGGGTTGGTGATAGAAATGACACTGAAGAGCATAGAATAGAATTTTGCAAAGCCAGTGATTTTTAAAAATATATAAAATATGACCATACACATGGACCTCCATAGATGGAATACATAGAAGTCAAACGGACTACATCTGAGGGAAGAGACAATTGAAAAACTCTGTATCATTAGCCAAACAAGGTGATGGCCATACTGCAGAACAGACCATCAATGGCTCATATGCAAATTTAGGCTGAAGCAGAACAAAATTAAAACAAGCCCATGAGATAAAAATATGCCCTTGAACATATTCCACCTGAATTTAGAGAGCATTTAAAGAACAGATTTGATGCATTGGACACTAGTGACTGAAGACTAGAAGAGCTGTGGTATGACATCAAGGACATCTTACAGGAAGAAAGCGAAGAGCCATTAAGAAAGCAAGAAA
>NW_006408816.1:1327453-1343157 GCF_000296735.1 Chrysochloris asiatica
TTAATATAACATGTGAGTAAAATTTTGCTAAAAAATATTTTTAAATGTCTGCAAATATACACTGACAGACAACTTCCAGAGGTTTTTAGCTGGATTCAGACATGAACATGGAACAAGGGAAATCATTGCTGATATCAGATGGATCTTGGCTGAAAACATAGAATAGCAGAAAGAAGTTTCCCTGTACTTTTCTGAATATACAAAGACTTTCAACTGTGTGGATCAAGACAAGCCATGGAAAACTTGGAGAATAAGTATTCTGGAACACTTAACTGTGTACCTAGACCAGAGGCAGTTGTTTGAAAGGAACAAGGGGACACAGAATGATTTAAAATAATGAAAGGTGTGTTCCAGGGTTGTAGTCTTTCATCATACTTATTCAATCTATATGCTGAGTAAATAATCATAGAAGCTGGATTATCTGAAGAAGAAAATGACATCAGGTTTGGAGGAAGAAATCTTAACAACTTGCGATATTCAGATGATACAACCTTGCTTGTTGAAAGCAAAGAGGACTTAAAATACTTACTGATAATGATCAAAGCCTTCAATATGGGCTGCATAAATGGAGAAAAATTTGAAGTTGTCAAAGACTTCATTTTGCTTGGTCCCAGTATCAACACTTATGGAAACAGCAATCAATAAACCAAAAGACATATTTCACTGCGTAACTCTGCGCAAGACTTCTTTAAAGTGTTCACGACCGAAGTTATTAGTTTGTGAACTAAGGTGCACCTGACCCAAACCAGGGTATCTCCAGTGATCTCATTCACGTGCATGTGAAAGTTGGACAGTGAATATGGAAGACCATAGGAAAATCTATGCATTTGACTTATGGGGTTGGAGAAGAAGATTAAAACTACCATTGGACTACCAGAAAAGCAAACAAATCTGTGTTGGAATAAGTACAATCAGAATTTTCCTTAGAATCTTGTATGGCAAGACTTCATCTATTATACTTTGGACATGTTATCAAGTGAGACCAGTCCCTGAAGAAGGACATCAGTATTGGTAAAGTGCAGGGTCAGCGAAAAGAGGAAAATCCTCAACAAGATGGTTTGCCATAATTGCAGTAGCAAAATCTCAATCGTAACAATGATTGTGAGGATGGCACAGGACCAGGACATATTTTGTTCTCTTGTGCATAAGGTTGCTATGAGTCGGAACCGACTTAATAGCATCTAACAACAATAGTGAATTATGTTTCCTAGTGCATGTAAATAAGCTTACATTTTTATATCTATCTTACCTTTGTTTACCTATCTTTCATATTATTTATTAGTGTTAACCAATCATTCAGAGCCTACTCCTACTCTGGGACACCAAAAAGAAAATGTCTCTAGAGAAATTTAAAATGGAAGAACATTACTGCAGGTTATCTTTCTGCTTATGTTACCTTTAACAAACTGCATAATAATTTCTGAGGAATTAATAAAGTCCATCAGAAAATTGTCAGAACTATTTTATAATTTGTTATATGAAGTTTGATAATTTGCTTAAAATTATTCATACTCTCCTATTGTCCTCTGCATAAACCTTGGGTTTTTTAATTCCTCTCAGATCTGGCTTCTATATCTTTATCTCTGGACATCCTACCACATATAATAGGTTTTTAAGGCATATTTATTATTCTTGGTCACTTATGTAAACTATATTCACGTCAAGATTCAGGCAAAATGTTATCTCGGGGTTGTTATCATACCCCTATCCTCCTACACAAACATTATTAGTAGCTCTATTATTTTCTCTCATTATATTCTTTCATATGTGACACCATCACAGAAGTCAGTGGTTGAAATCCACCAACCGCTCCTTGGAAACATAATAAATGGTCAGTGAGTCAAAACTGACGTGAGGGCACTTAACAACAACAACATTATAATTATTAAAATTTCAATCTCACCTATAAGATAAGGAGTTTTAAGGAGCAACTGAATTTTATCTAAATATCCATGGAATGGAGCTCTGGTGGTGTAAGGGGTTACATATTGGGTGGTAACCTTAAGGTAAGCAGTTTGAATCCACCAGTACTCCATGGGAGGAAAATGAGGATTTGTGCTCCCATAAAAATCTGAAGTCTCAGAAACTCTCTACAGGATCATTGAAGTCAGAACAGACTCAATGGCACACAAGCAGCATGATACTATTAGTAAGATAAGAGGACAATGGTTCAGTATAAAACTCAAAGAAGTGTGCAGAATGGATATGGATTAGAATGGAATGGAATAGAATAGAATAGAGTAGAATTTCTGGCTTCAAACCCAATTCACTTTTCTTGGTATCAATTGTTGTAGATTGAAATAATATTCCAATTATTTACCTCTCTGTATATTCATTTATCTTTGGCATGGTCCTTACACTCCAATTCTTGAAGTCTACCATTAGGTCAATAGGCTGTTGATGAATGTAATGTAAACTAAAACTGGAGAAGAGACATATGAAGCACAATCATTCTGGAAAAAAATGAATGACATGTCCAGCCAAGTCTAGCCCAAATCACCTGAATCCCACTGATGCATGAGAAATATTCATGGAGTCCTGATGTGTCACTGTAGGATAAGTACTAGATTGCTAACCACAAGGTTAGAAGTTCAAACTCATCAGTGCATCGATGGCACTTAACAACACCACCATTATATGCCACAAAAGTTTGAGGTAGCTATTATTGTTACATAACTATCTGATATAACTGAAAATTTGTGAACTTAATTAAGCAATATGTCTGGTAGAAAGCAAAGTAATTATTAATGATATTGATAAAAAGCAGTA
The DNA here is from genome assembly GCF_000296735.1 of Chrysochloris asiatica. Taxonomy (NCBI): domain Eukaryota; kingdom Metazoa; phylum Chordata; class Mammalia; order Afrosoricida; family Chrysochloridae; genus Chrysochloris; species Chrysochloris asiatica. The sequence goes on from NW_006408816.1 coordinate 1,330,223, forward strand.
TAGAGTAAAAGTTAAAGTAGCAGGCTTAAAAGCAGACTACTTTTAACACATTACTGCCACTTACTGTCTGACCTCAATCAAGTTACTGATCCGTATTATACCTCAGATTTGTCATTTATAAATGTAGAAAATAATAGTATATGCTTCATAAAATTTGTTATTAAATGTATAATGTATTGAAAATAGGTAGAACTATGCTTGGCATGCAGCAAGTTCTCAGGAAACTTGAGTCATTGTTGATGTGTTAATAGAAATCTTATTTCATGAATTTTCTCATTACTCTTTCCCAGCTAAGTTTATGCAAACGTTTGTCAAAGCGATCTTATAGGACTCTATATGTCTGTGAAGACGTGTAAAGGATACTAATGTTTTCTTGTTTTAGTTCAATAGTGTGGCTTGCAAGTAGGGGAATCTGAGAATAAACACCTAGGCAACTGTAAAAGTAACTGAACGGAACTTTTTGAGATTGTCACTCAAGGGATCTAAATGAATTATGGAATATTGCCAGTTGGGAAGGTAAAGTCTATTTATCACAAAGCTACACTCCTAACTACCAAAGCTTAAATTTAAAATTTCTACTTGTTCAAATGTGCTTCCTTATGAAGCAGTCAATAGAAAAATCCTCCAGGGCCAACTGGACCAAATGGTCCCGTCACATCATTGAAGGTTAGGAAAGTCTTGACTAAATTCCAGATCTACTATATTTTTGTCACTTCTAGCTCCTATCTGTGTTAAATGACCTCTTTTGGACTCCCATTAGTACTATCAAATACCTTAAGGATTATATGGCAGGAAGAACAGAGCTTTCACTATTTCTCTGTGAGGACTTTTGGAGAGGAATCCTTGATAGTAATAATTTATCAATCTCCTTAAACTCTTCTATCATTATTTATAAGGCTTTCTATTAGACAGAAGATTAAACGAGCTGTTATGGCTAATGTTCAGCTTTGCCAAAACTTGACAGAGCAATGGATGAAAAACAGAAAATCCTTGTTAAGAATTTGTAAGCAAGAAGAAGTTTCTTAGACATCTGCAAGGACTTTTGTTATAAAATACTGAGTATGTGCCTCAGAATGCAGACACAACCATCATCACCATCTGTAAGGAGGAGAGCCAAGATGCTGACTGCAGCAATTGTCAGGAATCCTCATCTCTCTCCAGCACTTGCAAAATTCCTGAATGAGCTGCTTTCAATCAGTTACTGAGCAGTGCTAAATAAGTGCTCCAGAGACATTCATAATTTGTGCCTACAGAAATAAATGAATAGTCTGGATATATGTCCCGTGCCTTTGTATGGACATGTTTTCCATTATTAGCAAGCCAGTATTAGTGCTACTAAGCAGATATGGATGCAAATAGAAGTAATTATGATCAAAAACTACTACTTGAGAACATGGCCTTGTGAGTAACAATGATAGACTGTGTTAGAGCCCCAGATGTGAATACCCTGTAGATTTGGCTTCAGTATCAAATTTTCTTGAAGCTCTGCTTAGGGAGATGAGAAATGAGGATTATGTTATTAGAATATATACAAATAGAGAGAACACCTCTAGAGAAGCTCTTGTAGCTTAAAAAACTATGGGCATTTTTCACAACACAGAAACTATTGTATGGTCTTGATAACTCACTGAAAACATGGAGAAAAGCACACACTAGTGACACAAAAAAAGAATGTCTTCATTTGGAAGAAAACTAAAATATTAGCAGCATCTTCCACCCTTACAACCATTCACAGAACTAAGGATGCTCTTTGGAAACCTAGATGTGAAAATTGTCAGTGAATTCTACCGGTGTGTAAGCTTTCTGATTGATGATTATTAACAGCAATAGGTGAACAAATCTGGTCAAAGAAGCACAGGCTGTGCTTGGGGAACTAAAATAGCTGGGAAGTCCGTAGTGGTATTATTAAACACTATTCACTTTTTCAAGCCCACCCTTCAACATGGTGAAAAATGAGGCAATAGAACAGGTCGTGGATGCCAACTTTTCACTCTGGGTGCACTTGGGAAAGAAATCCTAGGTGGGGATAGTTCATCAATCTCCTTTAAAACTATGATCATTACTCACAAGGCTTTACATGAATTTTTTCCTCCAGACTTAACATAGAGTTCTATTTACATCAGAAGGAACATCAAATACTGCAACAATCACTAAAAATGAAATCCTACAGCTCAGTCTATCAACCAGCATGGAATGTGTGCAGCTGTAAATGAGTTACACAAGCAAGTCACGCACAAGAGAAGGACAACAGCAAGATGCCAAAATAGCTTATGGATAGTTTGAGGAAGGGGGCAGACTATGAACGGCAGGCAACCAAACCTGAAAAGACTCACAAAAGAAAAATCTTTGGCAGAGCTCTCTATAAGCAGACAGACAGAAAGAAGAATAGTATAGAGGACACGTTGAATGTGCAAGGGCAGTGTCTAATGCTGAGATAAGACCTGCCCAGGATGCTTGCAGCTGTGAACTCAGGGTTATATCCATTTGAACCTAGGGTTTTGAAGGGCTTTGGGTTATATATCAAACTTGACAGCTCTATTTGATGTGCTCACTGTCAGCTGTGTCATTGTTGAATATAAAGGACAAAAAATAAAAAGTTGCAGAGACATCTTTAATATTAAGGCTATACAAATGGCACTCCCAACATGAGATAACAATCATAAACATTTCAGAAAAGGTTGTTTAAACATATTCTATGTATCTGTTATTTTTATATAGACTGACATTTCCTTGTAAGCCATGAAAAATATGGGAAGATACATTCAAACATAGGTTATCATTTTCTCATATCTCATTTCTCATTTTCTGTTAGCTTGTTGTCCTTGAATCACATGTATGTGAGGCCTGGACACTTTAAAACAATACATGGGTGGAGGAATGATGGGTGATTTATAGGATGAACCTACATGTACCCTCATCTTCTAAAATCTGAATCCATCAAAACTGTCTGGAGATTCTTCCTGCTTCTCAAAAGCTCTTATCTATACATGTGAAACAAAAAATTGTGTCGTCATTTTATTCTGAAGCCATCTTTAATGCCAAAGATGAATCTAAATATGGGGGAAGTTGACATTTACCCAGAATTATTATTCAATCAAAGTTCTATTTTCTTCTTGTGATGACCTCATTTGTCAGAGTAGTTTTAATGCTAAGCTTGTGATTGGGTTTCACCCCTCCTCCCATTACCATCTGCATCACCCGAGGCTGCTTCTTCTTCTTCTTTTTTTTTTTTTTTTTTTTTTTTATTATTATGTATTTTAGGTCCATGTAATGTGACACAATAAAAATATGTGAGAATTGTTTTGCTCTGAGAGAATGTTTCAGACACTTGCATGGTGCCAGAATACAGATTCCAGATAAGATGAGGCTATGTAATATTCTGCCCACAAAAAACATGCCACATTTTTTTCACCCTCTCTTTAAAATTCTTTCTTTAGTTTGATTAGAGACTCACATCAGAGGCATTTTCTAGGGTATGGGACCTGCCTGCTTGGGAAATTCCCACTGTGCTGATGAATCACCATTCACCTAGACTGAACTGCTGGAATTCAGAACAACCCTGGGGCATTTTTGTTTTTTGTTTCATAACTCGTTTGTTCTTTCTCTTTGTTATCTTCCATTCAGAGAAAGGTGTGTACTAATGCCAACTTGTTAGAAGTGTACCCAGCAGGAGGAGGTTATAAGTTGTTTAAATTCTTTAAAATAGTTCTTGATTATTTGCCCAGTGCTTTAGATAACAATTAAAGGATCATGTTTTCATAGACACACCTCTCTGCTCCTCAAATAGCTTAGGTTAGAAATCGTGTTACTCAGTTAAAATCTTTGGACTTTGAAGATCTATCCCATCTGTCTTCTCATTAGCTATCACCCCTCCTCCTCCCATGTCCAACAGGAATGGTACTTGACTATTCTTTCCAGGATAAAGTTATCTACAAACAATAGCTATTGTCTTATCTTCTTAGTATTATTGTAACAGACCTAGTGGAAATGGGTAACTTTAAAAAAACAGAAATTTCATTTCTTAAAGTTCTGAAGGCTAAAAGTTCAAATCAGGGTTTCAGCTGTATCGATTTGTTCCTTGTCAGTAACCTGGGCATTATTTGATTTCTTGGCTTGCAGACCATAATCACACAGTTTCTATCTTTTCTTGTGTGATCTACCTCTGTGTCTTATCTCTTTTTATAACTCAGAAGTGATTAAATTTAGATCCTACTATATTGGGTATGATCTATTTAACATGACAGAAACCCTATATCCAAACCGCGTTACATCCATTGACACAGGGGTTAAGATTCCAACAAATATTTTTGAGAAACATAACTTAATCTGTAATGGATATGTTGAATGACTCTGCAATGCTATGTGTAGAGACAATTGGAGGACAATACAAATTGTATTTTCTAGTATCTTACCCTAGTTGTAGCTGTTGTTGTTAAGTGCCATTGACTGTTTCTGAGGTTGTAAATGACTGTAGGAGAAAAAAGCCTTATTTTTCTCCCACAGAGCGCCTGGGAGCTCAAACCACTAAACTTGGTGTTTGCAGCCCATTTCTTATCCTACACAGTCACTGTGCGTCTCTTACCACAATGTGGTGGTAGTTCTGTGCCGTGGAGTCGATTCCGACTCAGCGACCCTGTACAAGGTTTTCAAGGCTGTAAATCTTTACGGGAGCAGAAAGCCTCAGCTTTCTCCCGCGGAGCAGCTGGTAGTTTCGAACTGCTGACTTTGAGAGTAGCAGCCCGTTTCGGCATTCTATATAGGTAGAATTTCTTCTTGGAATATACTGAAAAAAGGGAATCCCTGAGATTATTTACTATTAATGGTAGCGGTTATTGTTAATTGGAGTAGATTTTGACTCATAGCAACCCTGTATAGGGTTTACGAGGCTTTAAATCTTTTTGTGGGAACAGAAAGTCTCATCTTTCTTATGCGGACTAATATATAATTTTTTATAAAATTTGATTTTCAGGATATATCATCAATTAAGGAATGATAATAAATGAACACCCTTGTAAAAATGGTTGCATCTAGAGTTTGAAATCAAAGTTCATAGCTTATTGGACAATATGACTTCTAGGTTAGTTGCTTTGGGTTGATTTATTTTTGTTTTTACATGTTTGTGCTCTCTCAGATACAAACAACATCTTCTGAGATATTAGAAAGCATTTCATGTCATATGGGAAGAGTAATGAGAGGATTCCTCAAAATCTGTCTGAAAAATCATCTTGAGCCAGGTTAGGTATTTGTTTTTTAAAGGGCATTCTTGATGTTGAGAAGATTCTAAGAAAAGATGAATACACATATCCTATACTTTATATGCTTTTAACATTTTTCCTTCATATCCATAAAAGATGCAGACTTTAAAACTTTAAATGGTGCAGTTTAGGACAAACCATCTAGATGTCAGAGATTTTGATTTTCTACATATTTATTACTCAGAAAGTTTGATTAAGGGTATTTTACTAAATTAGCCACAGGTGTGCCCTTGTGAACCCCTAGTTTGTAATTACCCTAATTGAAACTGAGGAGTGACCTTTGGTCAGTGTCAAGGATTTATTACGGAGTTTGATGAAATGACTCCAGGAAGTTTTCATTTTATAGCTTTGATATGGAAAAATCCAAAGAACTTGTCTAGGTCTCTTTGCTTATTACTTACTTATATTTTTGTTAATTTATTTTACCAATTGACTTCTAGCCATGTTAGGTTATGTTTAGTTTTGATGAGGTTGCAGGAACTTACAGGAGAGGATGAAATGTCCAAGCTCATTAGCTTCTATTCTTATTTTATCAGCTCAGTTTTCTGGAAATGATATGCAAATGCTGGTTCTCAGGCATTCTCTCTGAGAAGAAGTGTATCCTTTCACATTCTTCTTCTGAATCATTCTATTAGCTTACCGTGAATTGTCTGTTTCCTGTCTCCTAATCATTGATGCTAGAGATTTCACTATAAGTTATTCTACTATGTTGAACATTGCCTTTCCAAGTTAATCCAAAAACAAGTACTATTTTTACAAAAGTGAGGATTTACATAGAACATTGGTGTTGTTAAATACTATCTAGTCAGTTCTAACTCATAGTGAGTGACCCTGTGTAGGGTTTCCAAGAAGTGGATCGCGGGTTTGAACTGCCCACCTTGGAGGTAGCAGTTTTCTGCCTATTCTACAGTGTCATATCTGGACTCCACAGAATTTATGTTTCATTGTTGTTGTTGTAAGTGCCGTCAAGTCAGCTCCATAGTGACCCTGTATAGGGTTTCCAAGAAGCGGTTGGTGAGCTTGAACCATCATTAATGTGAGCGTTAACCCACAGCACCAAAATTTCCAATAGATAAAACACATCAGATTAATTCAGAATTCTTTATTAACTACTAACCCTGTGCAGGTCTTCCCTCTCCCACCCAATGCATAACTGCACTCTCACTACCAAAAGTAGAGTATTAATTACTATGAAACGTTTCTAAACAGCATTAACCTGGTTTTCAGTTAGACATCCTCAGATAATCTCTCAATTACACACTTCCAGAAGTGTTCAGCAAAGGAATATTCTGAACCCAAAATTTATCAAAAATATATTACATAGCAAAAAGCAAAGCAACGAAAACCAAAACAATAAAAACAATAAAAAACAGTCAAAATATTCCCCTTAATGTTATTAATGTATAGTCCAGTCAAGTTACATTAGTCAGTATGCATATCTATCCTGGAATCTAAAATCTTTCTGTTTTTTACTTACAGATCTGGTAAGTGGGAATTACAAAAAAGATAACTTTCTTTGGTATTTCCTGTTTTAAATTTTGACCCCATTTTCTTTCTCTCTTTTTCTTTACATTCTCAACATTTCTGAATATTTTATTCTATCAATTACTAGACACCAGTAACCTACTGTTTTCTGAGCACAACCTTTTGATGGATCATCTAGTAGATATTTATGCAGCTTTTAAGTATGCAATTCTGTCTAGACATACATCAACATATTAAAGTTTCCTAGTTATATCTAGAATTATTATCATCACCAGTTACTTTCCCTTTTATCCTCTAGTCCTGGTTCTCTCCTTGGAAGTCAAACAAATGAGAGATTTCACGAAAAAGCATGAGGCAGAATACTGAGGTTTACTGGATTTTTTTTAAGAATCCTTTATTCCCAATGAAGCCATATCCAAGCCGGTTTGGCAAAAATGGGAAGTTATTAGCTCACATAAATGGAAAGTCCAAGGGCAATACTGACTTCAGGCATGATTGGATCCATTTGCTCAAGTGATATCCTCATGATGCTGTCTCTCTCCTCATCTGCTCTACTTCTCTCTGCAAAGTGTTTCTATTCTCACAGGTGTTCTTCATATTAAAGGACTTTAGGAGCCCCTAGTGGATATAATCTGCATTTCATGGTCTGAAATGCTGAAACCATTCACAAACATCTGTAAAATATTTTTTTTGTTCAAGATTTTGTACTGAAAAAGAAGTCAATTAATTGCTTAAGAAGAAATGATACACGTAACACTGAGCTATAAGGAATTTTTTAAACCTTATGCATAGAGATCTGGTACTCAAACCAGGGCTTTACCTTTCTAAATCATTTCAAGTTAGCATAAATAAATTAAAATAAACTTTCAAACTTCGTGAAATTTGTTTACATGACACATGCATGTATTCCAATAAATAACTTATTCACGTTCATAATTTTGAATGAAAGCATTTATTTTTATTCACTTGACTTCATTTTTTTCTATGATCACAAACTTTTATTTGTATTGAAGTCTCTTAAACTAAAGATTATGTTTCATTTACTGACAATAAGAAATAATCAATCATATCTTGCCTCTATCATACTTTAAAAGTATAAGCAAAGGTAAGAATCAAAAGACCTAGTAATCTACTCTAGTTTTAAAACAGTTTTCATTACAAAGAACTACAAAAGAACTAAAAGGTGTGAGCTCTGGTTTCGTCATGGTTAAGAATCAGGCTGCTAATCTCATCATCAACTTTGAAACTACCAGCTGTTCCATGTGAGAAAGATGAGGGTTTCTGCTTCCATGAAGACTTACAGCCTCGGAAATCCTGTGCAGGGTCACTATGAGTCGGAACCAACTCCACAGAAAATAATAACAACAACATCCTAGTGATTTCCAGTTTTCAAAATAAAAGTTGAGCAAACTTTAGCAAATATTTAAGCTTAATGAATGATTTGTTTCACAGATTGAGAAGAAAACAGCTCAGGTCAGAAGTAACGAGAATCAGAAGCTTAATGCCCTCGACTCTATTCACCTACTCTCTCTTTCCACCTGCTTTCTCTCTTTCTCCAGCTCAGCTTCCTCCTTTTTCAATCTATTTAGGTGGGAATGTGGTAAATTGCAAATTGATAAACTTTGCATACTATAGTTTCATCCTCTAGAGAGAGACTGGCTGTCTTTTTTTTCTTGTTTTAAATTCTTTAGGAAAATCGCTAATTGGATCATCTTGGGTCAGGAATCCATTCTGGTGATGAGAAGTTGAAAATAACTTTGATGCTGTTTAATCATATGCTTATGCCAATTGGGTCAGATGTCCAACTGTGGTCACAGTATTATATTATACTAAAAATTATTTCCATAGTTTCTCTGTGTGGTATAAAAACAATACCCAGTACATGAAATAATGCATTTTTCTCATAGCCAGGCATAGCTCTAGGATATTAATTCAAATCATTATTGAAAATATAGCATATGTATCCTGGCTATAACTGGATTTTATACTTCAACATTATTTATTACTAATAATATTGCATGCAAAGTGGTCTTATCCACTTCAATGCCGCATTCATAGACTTTAATCATCAATTTTCTTAATAACTATATTTCTATTCATCCCATGAAAACTCTTAAATATAGCAGACTTGAAAATGAATATATTTTTAACTTGTCTAAAGGACAAACAAGTCTGTGTTATAGTACAGTCAGAATGCTCTTTGTTGTTGTTAAGTGCCGTCGAGTCGATTCCGACCCATAGCGACCCTATATAGGGTTTCCAAGGAGCCGCTGGTGAGCTTGAACCACTGACCTTGCAGTTCAAACGGCTTTGCAGTCTGACGCATCAACCCACTCTCCTTAAAAGCAAGGACGGTTTCATATACTTTAGACATAATATCAGGAGGGATCAGTCCCTGAAAAAGGACATCATAGTTGATAAAGTTGTTGTTGTTATGCGCCGTGGAGTCTGTTCTGACTCATAGAGACCCTGTACAGGGTTTCCGAGGCCAGGGCCTCCGAAGCTGTAAATCTTTATGGGAGCAGAACGCCTCAGTTTTCTCCCGCAGAATAGCTGGCAGTTTTGGAACTGCTGACCATAAGATTAGCAGCCTGATTCGTAACCGCTACACTACCAGAGATCCTTGTTTGGTAAAGCAGATCTGTTAAATAGATCTGTTAAATCAGTGAGATGGGTGGACACAGTGGCTGCAACAGTGGACTCAAACATAGGAATGATTGTGAGCATGGAGCTGGACAGAGCTGTTTCCCTCTGTTGAACCTATTTAAGGTCACTCTGAGTCAGAACTGACTAGACAGCACTTAACAACAACAAAGGAATAGCAATGATTATGGACTTCGACATGCATTATTTATTATAAAGATGTGGATGCTTTGGAAATTAGTCAGGTTAGATGTTTGTATTGTAAAGGGCATGCTTGATGTTGAGAGTATTTTAATGAAAGGCTAATACACATATCCTCTACTTTGTATCTCAAAAGACTTTCAGGTTTTATCTTTTGAAATGTTAAAATTCCTGCAGTAAAAACTGTAACTAACCTTTATAATTTTTAAGGAATAGTTAATTTTTGAAGCCAGTTGAAATAATTTATCAGGCCAAACTTTTCTAGAACCAAAGAAACATTGCTAAAAGACATTGACACACCATCTTGTTAAATTTTGTTAATTCTAAAGAAATACTAGATTTTAGGGAAAAAAAATGCAATTCACTTTTTCATGCATTGCTCCATAAGAGCACAAATACATCTGAGTAGCTTATTAAACTGAAAATCATTTCAATAGGTGGATTATGTAGAATTGGTAAGAAATCCTGTGAATTCAACCAGGTCATAAAACTTTGCTAAAGCTTGCCATCTAGAGGTTTACAAGGGTATATTTTTAGAAAGTATTTTCATATATGTTTTCTGTAATATAAAATCCTCACTTTTGTATTTTTAATGTATTAAATAAAATAAAGACAAAGAATGTCATTTACTTCTGAATCTTCACAGGGCATTTTTTATTTTGCTCTATGAAATAAAAACAAATCTGTTTTTTTATACTTATGCAATCATTTTGGTAACTACATTATAAGAAATGTTTTAGACAAGCCCATTCACAGATTTCTTGACAATATATGGCAGGAAGAAAAACAATGCTTTAGAGGTTGGTAGATGTTCCATGATGCATATAATGATTAACATTTTCTTGACTATCAAGACTGACTATCTTAGGGTTATTTGCATTCTTGGTGAGTACAGTTGTTTGATGAATGGAAAATAAATTGCTCATGTTAAACAACTGCATGAGCATGGAAAGCAAAATTCTTTGATAATGAAAGAAAAAGGCATCATTCCATAACTAAATTTTAAGACTCAGAGCTACATACTAACACATAGATGGAAAATAGTTCAAATTTTTGTACTTTAAAACATAGTTGTAGTATATAAATGGTTGCTGCAATAGATTGCATAATGGAGGCATTTGTCAAGACTGCCATGGAGTTTTCTTGAATGTTTTACAGTTGTCAGGCTATCAATGCTAAAACAGAGGATGATGTTGCCAAGTGCATCAAGTTGGTTCCCACTCAGAGGGAGGAGCAGCTGGTGGGCTTGATTTAGCAGTCCAGTGCTTATTCTAATTTGCTACACCAGGATTCAAAAAACAAAAACAAAAAACAGAGGATAATGAGCTTTAAAATGTAGGTTATGGGACCATTTGTTGTTGTTGTTAAGTGCCATCGAGTCGGGTCCAGCCCATAGCGACCCTGTACAGGGTTTCCGAGGGTGTAAATCTTTACGGGAGTAGAAAGCCTCATCTTTCTCCCGCAGAGCAGCTGGTAGTTTCGAACCGCTGACCTTAAGGTTCGCAGCCCCATTTGTAACCACTACGCTACCAGAGCTCCTTATTGGACCATAGCAGAACTTAATTCTAATGAAAAATTTCTAATCACTTGAGTTGAAGATTAAGAATTTTTAGTTCTCTTTATGTTGGTTTTGGCAACAGGAGACACAAAATGTTATGGCTGCTGCCACTTTTAAGGCTTTAATTTGTTAGGACGAGGTAGTGAGCAGTTCATAAGATCTGTACATGTTTAGTTTTAAACAACAGTTTGTGAACAACACTGAAAGGGATTTCTTTACTTTAAAGGAAAAAATAAAATTAAAAAAGCATCTGTATCAGACCAAAGTCCCTTGAAACCACAAACAGTTTGCACTCACTGGTGCTGTAGAATAAACGCTAAAGTGCTAACCACAAGGCTGGTGATTCAAACCCACCAGTCATTCCTTGGAAATCCTGTACAGGGTCGTGTACAGGAAGTGGCTTGATGGCACTTAACAACAAAAACAGCAAGTAACCTAAAGTTTGGGGGGTTAAACTCACCCAGCAGTACAATAGGAAAATGACCTGGCAATTTGTTCTCATAAAGATTGCAGCTAGGAGAATGTAAGGGAGAGTTCTATTTTCTAACACATAGGCTGCAATGAGTCAGAATCGACTTTTTTATAAGACCAATGTTGTTGTTGTTGTTAGGTGCCATTGAGTCAGTACCAACTCATAGCGACCCTATGCACAGCAGAATGAAACACTGCGTGATCCTGGGCCAACATCACTGTTGCCATGCATGAGTCCACTTGGCCAATCCATCTCTTTAGGAGTCTTCCTCTTTTTCTCTGACCCTCTACCTTGCCAAACATGAGATCCTTCTCCAGCCACTGCTCCCTCCTGACAATATGTCTGAAGTATCAGAGATGAAGTTTGGCCATCCTGGCCTTCAAGGAGCAATCTGGCTGCACTTCTTCCAAAACGGTTCTATTGGTTTTTTTGGCAACCCATGGCAGTCGCAATATTCTTCTCCAACACCATAACTCAAAGGCATCAATTCTTGAATGGTCTTTCTTATTCTGTCCAGCTTTCACATGCATATGCGGTTACTGAAAATACCATGGCTTGGGTCAGGCGCACCTTAATCCTCAAGCTGACATCTTTGCTCTTCAACACTTTAAACAGGTATTGTGCAGCAGATTTGCCAAATGTAATACGTTGTTTGATTTCTTGACTGCTGCTTCCATGAGTGTTGATAGTTGATCCAAGAAGAATGAAGTCCTTGACAACTTTAATCTTTTCTCCGTTGATAAGAATGTTGTTTATTTGTTTTCTTGATATTGAGAAGCAATCCATAACGGAAGGCTGTGTTATTTGATCTTCATCAGTGGATATTTTAAGTCCTCTTCACTTTCAGCAAGCAAGGATGTATCATCTGCATATCGTAGGCTGTTAATGAGTCTTCCTCCAATCCTGATGCCACGTTTTTCTTCACAGAACCCAGCTTCTTGGATTATTTGCTCAGCATACAGATTGAATAAGTATGTTGAAAGAATACAACCTTTTTGCACACCTTTCTTAATTTTAAACCAGTCAGTGTTCCAATATTCTGTTTGAACAACTGCCTCTTGGTTCCTGATGAACAAAATTAAGTGTTACAGAATACTCATATTTCAGAAGGTTGTCCATAGTTTGTCATGATCCACACAATCAAAAGCCTGTACTAAAAGGAAATGGTTAATGTTCAAATGTTTCAAGAGGTAGCATATGATCAAGAGCCAATGATACTGAAGGAGGAAATCCAAGGTACATTGAAGGAATTGGCAAAGAACAAGGCACCAGGAATTGATGGAATAAAAATTGAAATCTTTCAAGAAAGTGAAGCAGCACA
>NW_006408816.1:1343257-1344362 GCF_000296735.1 Chrysochloris asiatica
GAATTGGCAAAGAACAAGGCACCAGGAATTGATGGAATGAAAATTGAAAACTTTCAAGAAAGTGAGGTGGCACAGGAGGGACTAATTCATCTCTGCCAAGAAATTTGGAAGACAACTATCTGGCTGACTGATTGGAAGAGATCCATATTTGTACCCATTCCAAAGAGAGGTCACCCAAGAGAATGCGGAAATCATCGGACAATCTCTTTGATATCTCATGCGAGTAAAGTTTTGGTGAGAGTACTATAGAAGTGGCTACAATCATATATTGACAGAGAACTTCCAGAGGTTCAAGCTGGATTCAGAAGAGCATGTGGAATGAGGGATATCATTGTGGATGTCCGACGGACCTTGGCTGAAAGCAGAAAATATCAGAAAGATGTTTACCTATGCTTTATTTACTATGCAAAGGCTTTCGATTGTATGGATCATGACAAGCTATGGACAACATTGCGAAGTATAAGTATTCCAGAACACTTAATTGTGCTCATGAGGAATCTGTAACTGGAACAAGAAGCAGTTGTTCAAACAGAACATGGGAACACTGAATGTTTTAAAATTAAGAAAAGTGTGCAACAAGGTTGTATTCTTTCACCATACTTATTCAAACTGTATGCTGAACAAATCATCCGAGAAGCTGGGTTCTATGAAGAAAAACATGGCGTTAGGTTTGGAGGAAGACTCACTAACAACCTGTGATATGCGATGATGCAACCTTGCTTGCTGAAAGTGAATAGGACTTAATCTATCCACTGATGAAGATCAAAGAGCACAGCCTTCAGTATGGATTACATATCAATGTCAAGAAAATAAAAATCCTCACTACTGGACCAATAAACAACATTCTTATCAATGGAGAAAAGATTGAAATTGTCAACATCTTCATTCTTCTTGGATCAACTATCAACACTCATGGAAGCAGCAGTCAAGCGATCAAATGACATATTGCATTTAACAAATATGCTGCACAACACCTTTTTAAAGTGTTGAAGAGCAAAGATGTCAACTTGAGAACTAAGGTGTGCCTGACCCAAGCCATGGTATTTTCAATAATCTCATATGCATGTGAAAGCTGGACAGTGAATAAGGAAGACCGTAGAAGAAT
>NW_006408816.1:1344822-1352426 GCF_000296735.1 Chrysochloris asiatica
TGTTAAGTGCCGTCGAGTCGGTTCCGACCCATAGCGACCCTGTACAGGGTTTCCGAGGGTGTAAATCTTTACAGGAGTAGAAAGCGTCATCTTTCTCCCGTGGAGCGGCTGATGGTTTCGAACTGCTGACCTTAAAGTTCGCAGTCCGATTCGTAACCACTACGCTACCAATACGCTGTCTGCAAGAGACACAATTCACACACAGATACAAAAACAGATTCAAAGTCAAAGGATGGAAAAAAATACACCTAGCTAATTGCAATAAAAAAAGAACAAGAGTGGCAGTACTAATTTCTGATAAAATAAACTTTAAGGCAAGAAACAGCATAAGAGATAAAGATGGACATTATCTAATGATTAAAGGGCCAATTGAACAAGATGACATAACCATAATAAGTATCTATGCTCCCTATGAAAGAGTTCCAAAATATATAGAACAATCTCTAATAGATTTGAAGAAAGAAATAGATGAATTTACAATAATAGTGGGTGATTTTAATACACAGTTTTCAAAAATGGACAGAACAACCAGAAAGAAACTTGACAAAGACACAGAAAAACTAAACAACACAATCAGTCAACTGGACCTCATAGATGTGAACAGAGCATTCAACCCAATAACTGCACAATACACATTCTTTCCAGTGCACATGGAACATTCTCCAGAATAGACCATGTCTTAGGCCACAAAACAAATCTCCATAAGTTTACAAACATCAAAATACTACAAAGCATCTTCTCAGACCAAAATTCTATCAAATTAGAAATCAACAATAGGAAGATCAAAGAAATAAAGTCAAATACATGGAAACTGAATAACACCCTGCTGAAAAGTGACTGGGCAGTAGAAGAAATTAAACATGAACTCACAAAGTTCCTAGAAATAAATGAGAATGAAAACACAACATACCAAAATCTTTGGGAAATGGCGAAAGTAGCGTTGAGAGGACAATTTATTGCAATTAATGCACATATCCAAAAAGAAGAAAGAACCAAAATTAACACATTAACACAGCATCTACAACAATTAGAAACAGACTAACAGAGGGAACCTACAGCCACCAAAAGAAAACAAATAATAAAGATTAGAGCAGAAATAAATGATACAGAAAACAGAAAAACTATAGAAAGATTCAACAGGACAAGAAGCTGGTTTTTTGAAAGGATTAACAAAATTGGCAGGCCATGGGCAAACCTAACAAAAGAAAAGAGGGAGAAGACACAAACAGCATGCATTAGAAACCACATGGGCTATGTCACAATGGAACCAAAGGAAATTAAAAGGATAATAACAGAACACTATGAACAGTTTTATTCCAACAAACTTGAAAACCTAAAAGAGAGCACGATTCTTAACCACTATGCTACCAGAGCTCCTTATACTGATTGGAATACCTAAAAAGGGGCTACAACGTGTCCAGTGAAGGAAGCTTCCTGCGGAGCCTCAGCATTACATAAGACTATAGGTGGAATCCTGAACAGCATCCAGAATCTTCAGAGGTGGGCAATTTCCACTTGAAAGGACAAGCAGACCAACCTGGAGCAGACAGTAGAAGAGAAGATACTTCTTGAAAGAAAGACCGACAGGAAAAATACAAAACAATATAGGCAGACCGACTGATTACTATAAGAACAAGCAAGTTGCTTGCCCAGGAGATACCAAGGCAAGTGGTCAGGTCCCCTCAGAGCAAATCACCTTCCAAAACTAAGACTCAATGGGAATACATGCTCTGATTGGTGACCACATTCATCACTGATAAGGGGAAGTGAGGGAAAAACAGCAATGAATCTGTGAGCTAAGCCCTACAATGTTCAATAGACTCCTTTGAGCCTGGGTGGAGACCTGGTTGGCCAGTAGTGTGGCAAGACCTGGGGATTCTTGGACCCAGAGTCAGTGACATAGCCACAGAGGACTGGAGAGGAGAGTGAAGTGTCCACCTGATAAGAAGAGAGGGCATATGCACAAGAACACCCACACTTGCAGATAATGCCCACTTGACCTGGCTTCAATGACTGGATGATCAGAGCTCAACTAGAAAAAGAAAGAAGAGGAAAAAAAGAATAATCTGATACAGTTTGATAAACTTGACCTACACCTATGGATGTAGTAGCTCAAAAGAGGGAACAAATCTATATAGCAAGGATCATTCCCACACCCTCCATACACAGAGTAGACAGGGATGGGCAACTTGGACATTGGCTCTCCAAAGGGGGAGGGTGCTACAAAGGCAAGAAGTGACTGGCTTACAAGCTTTCAAGAGAGAGCCTATATCCAGAGGGCATGGAGGAAGGTAGACTCTCCACTGAGTAGTATCTAATTTGTCTAGGTGGGACTGATGAAAGGAAATGTGGATAGGTCTCTTGTGATACAATAGTGAATAATTGTTATCAGGACTGATTGTGAGGGTTGGAAATGTAAAGGTAGATGTTCTGTAGCAAGGAGGGAAGTGATTAAATTTTCAGTCTAGGAATGGAAGTCCCTGAGACCATCAAGGGAGAAGAGGGGAGAGCAGGACCCTACCCAGAGAAGCAATGAGGTCACAGATGGAGGCAGAGAGGATGATGTGGAGAGATGGTGTGGCTAAGGACTTTATACCCAGAGAGGGAGACGGGCTGTGTGCTGATGACCAGGGGGCAGGCTTACAGGGTATACCCATTGGTTGGTTGATGATGCATGGAGGGCATTGTAACCATAGCAATGAAACAATATATGATAGCATGAATGTAAAACTAATGTTCTCCCATGTAAACTATCATATAATTCACAATAAAACATTAAAAAAAAAAAAAGATACGTGCTAGACTCCTAACTCCAAGATCAATGGTACAAATCTACCAACCACTCCTTGGAAACCCTGACCTGGTTTGTTATGAGACAGAACCAAATCGATAGCATTTAACAACAATTAAATTTATACGTAAGAAATAATAGGAAGTTAATAAGTCTTCTTGCTGTATTTCCTCAAGTTGATTCTAACTCATAGAGACACTATAGGGCAGGGTAGAATTGCCCGTAGTGTTTCCAAGGCTGTGAATCTTTTTGGAATTAGACTTCTACATCTTTTCCTGAGCAGCAGCAAGTGAGTTCAAACTTTGCCACAGGACTCCTAGGTAACAAGTACTTAAAAAAAAAAAAAAAAAGTAAATAGGGAGAAGAGGCAACAGGGCAGATGTGGGAATATTGTTAGTCTTCCTTAACAAATCTGATTCTGTTTTTATCCCTGTCTGTATAAACTGCCCTGCTTCTTCCTTACTTTTCTCTTTATTAACGTTTCCTTTTGCTCTGTATTTAGATCTTGAAAAGTGATTCATGTTTTTAATAGCTCATAAAGTAGAATATAATCTCTAAAATGCATTGTACTGAGTATGAAGAAATATATACATGAAACTTGCACATTCAATGCATACACACACACATGCATGCATACACAATTAAAAATTCCATTATCTTTTAATTCTGTTTTTCCATGAACTTTTTTTAAAACTCACTAATATTTATATATAACTGATGTTCTCTAAGCCAGTCACTGGCAGACATTCATATAAAGGGCCAGATAGCAAATATTTTAAACTTTATAGGTTGTGTGATCTCTGTTGTAGTTACTCAACTCTGTTGTAATGGTGTGAAATCAGCCATAGACAATACAAGAGCAAATCATCAAGACTCTGTTGCAATACAACTTTATTTATGATGGCTAAATTTGAAATTTATAGAAGTTACATTAAATGAAATATTATTCTTCTTTGGACTTTTTATCAACTATTTAAAAATATTAAAACCATCTTCGATCCATTGGCCTTACAAAGACATATGACAGGCCAAAATTGTCTTGTGGACTTTGTTTGAGGACCCCTGCTATACACTGTAGGATTTATGCTGCTCTTAAGGAATTATAAATACACACTGCAGCTACTTAAAAATAGATAAGAAGAGACTATACTATCAGACTAAGTGGTAACAGATTATTTAAGACTTAGAATAACAAGAAGAGGCACTTAAGTAAATTCTTATCAATAGACTGTTTTATTTATTCTAGAATTAAGTGATAAAAACAATGCTTGAAGATTTATTTGAAAGGGTACTGTTCAGTGTTGATAGAGAAAGGAACAACAGTTAAGGTGAGCACTTAGTATAATTTTGTAGTAATCTATTTACTAGTTTCCTAGAGGTCCTGGTGTGACACTGGTGCGAGATAAGCACTGAACTGCTAACCACAAATCCACCAGCCGCTCCTCAGAAACCCTAGAAAGGGTCGCTATTAGTCAGAACCGGCTCGACAGCACTTAAAAATAAAGGCAGAGTCATAATAAAATGCCACAAATTGATTGTATTATATGAACAAAATTCACAGTCTGGAGACTAGAAATTCAAATAAAGATGTCAACCATGTCAATTATATCTGAGTACTCTGAGAAAAAAAAACAAAAAAAAAAAAACTGTTCCATGCTTCTGTCTTTGTTATTGTTGTTGTTATGTGCCATGGAGTCGGTTCCAACTCATAGCGATCCTGTACAGGAGCAGAAATCCTCACCTTTCTCCAGGGGAACAGCAGGTAGTTTCGAACTGCTGACCTTATGGTTCACAGTCCGATTTGTAACCACTACGCTACCAGAGCTCCTTGTTGGAGTCCTGATGTGGTGTTGTGGGTTAATGCGCTAGACTGCAAAGCCGTTTGAACTGCAAGGTCGGCGCTTCAAGCTCACCAGCTACTCCTTGGAAACGCTATGTTTCTTGATTTACAGCTATAACATCACATGTTGTCTTTTCTCTGTCCCTTTGTTCTGTGCACTATTCCTCTTTTATAAGTATATCAATCAATAAGATTAGGACCCACCTTCCTTCAGTTTATGCTAACTGATCATTTTCATATTGTAGGGTCATATTTATAGGTTCAGGGTCCTGGTATATCACTGTAGGATAAGCACTAGATCACAAGGTCAATTCAAAATGCAAGTTCAATGGGTCAAACTCACCACCACTCCTCAGAAATCCTATACAGAGTCTCAATGAGTTGAAAATGACTCAATAGCACTAAGCAACAATTCATAGGTACAGGGTTTAGGTCTTCAATATATTATTTTGAAAGAAACAGTGCAATCCATAACACTAGGTGTCTTATAAGAAGGGCTTTAACTGTGGAAGAATTAACATAATTTATAAACAATTAGATTAAAGTGTAAAAGTCAGAAATCACTAAATTAACATGTTAATAGTATTTAGGTAAGTAATAGGGATAAAAACAGAATAAAAATTAAGTCATAATTTAAATCATACATCTTTTACAGATCATGTGACAAGTTAGAATAGATCTAATCTTTTCCAAAAAAATTCACATGAGAAAATCATCCAAGGATTTTCCCATCTTTGATTTTTGGTAACTTGAACTGTTGTGATTTTAGTTTTTATATTTTAATCTTGTGAGTCAGTTAGTCTGCTAATGGGTGGGACTAAACAAGAACTCCAAATTAGTGCGTAAAATAAGAAGTATCTCTTTAAAAAACCCATAGGCAATAACTGAAATCATTGTAGTTTAATGAAGCATGGGGTATTTAAACTGATGTGGCACTATAGGTTAATGTTCAAAGTCAGATTGAACCGTAAGATTGGTGGTTCAAGTTCACTAGCCACTCCTCAGAAACCCTATACAAGATCACTATAGGTCAGAACCGACTCGATGGCAAACAACAAACATTTTTCTTTGTAATAATAACATGTAATGGGAGAAAAATGGCTTTGCTCAAATCCCATTTTCTGTACATTTTTAACAATATAAAATTCAAGCATGTATATGCCAACTAAAAATATTTCAGTATTGGGAATAACTAAGAATTAAATAAGTCAACATTTTCCATAGAAAACTCTATTTTCAAAATATCACATCTCATTACCTTCCAGGGACTTGCCACCCTACTTGTAGCTTCCCTATGTGAGCTTTTTATATATCAACTGGGGAGAAGGGATGGGCCTCTAAACAGTGAGCACACACTGGGACCTTAGGACCAGGAAACTCTAACATCTTAAATTTCCGGATAAAAACTATTCTTTTAGATGAAATATTTCTTTAAGCAGAGGCTGAGTGGAAATAGCATAATTGGTGATTTCCCAGAAATTGAGTGTAGCACTGTAGGATCAGCACCGGACTTTTAAATACACCAGCTGCTCTTCAGAAATCCTATACAGGGTTGCTATGAGTCAGATCTGATTCAACAACACTTAACCACACAACATACATACAGCTTGTTAAATGTATTAGTTTCTGTAGAGTAGTTGACACATGTGTATATCTGAAGTAGTTCTAGTGCTTATGGCTTGTCTTTTGAAATTTGAATGATCACTTCCCATTGCAAAAGCATCTTTCTCTGTTTTGATGCAACAAAATGATATCCACATATGTAGGTTGTTAATATGCAAACTGCTTGCCACATCTATACGTCTTTGGGAATGTAGACAGTATCTGGCCCAGCAAAAAAAATGCTTATCCCATATAAGTGACATAGCTAGTACATTAACTGGGAAAAAAAGTGGTTATGGTGAGGAATCAGAAAATACAGGGCTACATATATACTCTAAATATTTATCTTTAATTGAAAAATATAAATATTTGTTAACCTATTTCTTTTTTTACTGTAAGAGCAAACTGGTTTCTTTAGAATGGGCCTAGTGATCAGAATTCTTTATCAATTTTCTAGCTAAATTATATATATTATATTTCTCATATAAAAAGGAGTGCTTGTTTTTATTATTTTGTTTATATAATGGGATGAGAACTTCAAGAGTTTCAAAAAGGAAAAATGGAATTAAAAACTAATGAAAATTTCCCATGAACCTTTTGAAGCTGTAGGATTAGCACTGAAATGTTAATTACAAGGTTGGCAATTCACACCCACCAGCTGCTCCTCAGAAACTGACTCAATGACACTTGGGAAGAAGTCTTCAAAATTCCTATGTTTTTTTCCCTCAGTTGTTGGAAGTAGTGTCATCCAAATCTAAGTCAGTCCTATTAACAATTTATTTTTATTGAATTTTATCAAAACATTTAACTTCATTTTATTAGAAACAATATTCAAAAGTATACTTGACCATTTTAAGTGATATTTAATAGAATTGCATAATTATAATAACAAGCATAATTTCCATAAACATGATGGGGACCAAATTGAAAGTGTACTCTTCATAAGAACAAATACAAAAATATAAAAAGTGGAAGTAAAGGTTTATGGCATATGAAATATATTCTAATTTTGAGCAGTCACAATGCTATGGGCATCAGAGATCATATATTTAGTATAAACAGTAAACATAACCTAATCTGATGAATTATTGAAGTGGTAGTTACAAGACAGATATATAATTTTTTAGTACTTTAAATATTTTTTTTGACTATTTTCACTGTATCTAGAGACTACTTCTAGGTTTTCAGCTTTGAAGGCATAGAGTGGGTATTATTCATGATTGCCTACAACAGTTGTTGTTGTTGTCAGGTGCCATTGAGTCAGAACCGACTCATAATGACCCCATGAATAGCAGAATGAAACAATGTACGATCCTGGGCCACCCTCACCACCACTGCCACACTTGAGTCCATCAATGATGCCACCTGGCC
>NW_006408816.1:1355053-1360086 GCF_000296735.1 Chrysochloris asiatica
TTCAATTTGTCATTCCCTGCATAGTAAACCATGTGGTTGTCAGATTCAAAATGGCCAATACCAGTCCATTTCAGTTCACTAATGCCTAAGATATCGATGTTTACCTAGCATATAATAAGCGCTCAATTATTTTGGAATAGATAAATTCAAGTGATTGAAAAAAATGTCTGCTGTAAGGTGACTGAAGGATTATATACTGAACTCTACATGATCACACAGAATAAGGGTCTAGATTAATAAATTATCTATCTTCATATTATTATTGAAAATGTTTTCTTTCCTCATTATATGGTAATGTAAATATAAAGTTTATTCCCAGTACGATTTTTTTCTGTCTATCTTAGACTTCAGCTAACTAGATTCTATTGTTTATAATTTGAACTGCATTCTCAATAGTACTGAAGTAACTTTCATGATAAAAATGATAATCTAACTAACTAATCACATACATTTTACAAACCAATTCAAGCAGATTCTCTGGGTAGCTGATCATCTATTTTTTCTTTTGCAATTTCCAAAATTCAAAATGTTCAGGTTACTTGCAGACTAAATTACCTTCTGGGTTGTCTGATTCTCCTCCTACTGTATTTTATTAAGTACATCCACTTTTTCTCACAGAAACAGTAACCACTGATTCCAGAATTACATGTGGGCTTCTTATTACTGTATCAAGAAAAACTTTCCACTGTAGTTTAATTGTAATAGTTTATACAAATTTTATAACTTTTAGAAATCCTAAGAATTTTTGTTCTTCCTAACTAGGCTTTTAAAAAATTCATATTATATACTCACAAGTAAATGTAAAACTTTCAACTAGTGCACTGTGATAATGATGTCATGGTGCAAATAGCAGTAATATATTGAAATAACTTCAAATAAATACACATTTTTCAACCCTCATAAAACTTCTTATATACTACTTTTTTATAGATTGCACTCTATGATATGATGTTCAGAGGTGTAAGTGTACTCAGCATGAAAGTAAAATTCTGATAAACTGACTTTCTCCCCAAATATGTTTTTAATGGTGTACAGTGATGTCACAAATTAAATAGTTCTTTTCTGGTTTTTCTTGATGTTCCTTTCTTTTTAACTCTTTTGTTCTCTCCAAAATACTTCTAGCTCTCTAATTTTTGTCAATATTTTGTATCCACATATTTGTCTCTTGCCTTCTAATAGCATTATTCCTCAGTTTGCCTCAACTGGAAGACTCCTCATCATTTTAATTATTAACAGCACTATGTGAATGACTTTAAAATCCCTTTCTAAAGTCCTGGTCTCTCTTGCAATTTTAATCCTAAAGGAGTGTTGGTGTAACAGTGGTTAAAGCACTTGGATGCTAATCAAAAGTTCCTTAGTTCAAACTCACCAACAGCTCTGTGGGAAAAAGGTGTTTCAGTTAGCTTTCATAAAGGTTAATAGGCTTGGAAACTCTATGAGGCAGTTCTACGCCATCATATAGGTTCTCTGTGGCTTGGAGTCTACTTGAAGGCAGTGGTTTTGATTTTGTTTTATACATGCATACATTGGCCAGACTTCCACCTGGATATTTTTGCTATCATCAGTAAGCTTGTCGATGAACCCTCTTTTTAAAAAAAAAAATAAAATAAAAAAAAACTAGATCCATTCCTATACATTTTTTTGTTCTTCCTAACTAGGTAATTAAACTTATATTCTAGAAATCTCCATGACTTCTCATGTTCTTGTGCTTCCCAAGTCTAGAATGAACATTTATTTAGTGACCACATGAGATACTGCTGAGCAAAGCTTGCCAAGACAGTTTTCAATCTAGAGCAACTCTTAACATATTAATTCAAAATGAATAATGTTATGGGAGGAGTACTATTAAAGGGATAAAGGAACAATGAGCAGTCATTTTGCAATTTCTACTACTTAAGAATTTCTTGTGTTATAACTCTTGTAGCATAGTGGTTATGAGTTGAGCTGCTAATCTCAAAGTCAGCAGTTTGAAACTAGCAGCAATTCTGTGTGAGAAAGATGAGGTTTTCTGCTCCCATAAAGATTTACAGTCTTGGAATCCCTACGCAGGTAAATCTCTATGACTCAGAACCAACTCCACGGCACATAACCACCACCACCACCATAGAAACACTGGAGTTTCAACAGATAAAGATAAGAGAATAAACCAGATCTCATGTCCCCATTTTCTGGATATTTGTTCATGATATGTTTTCTGCTCATAATTCCCTTCTGAACACAATTTCCCACTGAACTCTAAAGTCTATGGGTGCTCATCTTGTTAATTTTTTTTTTCTCAGTTGAACACAAATGTTATATGAGTGCATGTGTTTATTGAATACTGTATTTTATTAATTTTAACAGTTTCTGCAAGGAGTATGTTATAAGGAGTCCTGGTGGCATTTTAAGATAAGCACTTATCTTATCTTAAGATGCCAACTGCAAGTTTGGCAGAACAAACCCACCAGCTGCTCAGGTCTGTAAAGATTTACAGCTCTTGAAACCCTATTAAAGGTTGCCATGAGTCTGAATTGGCTCAGTGGGAATGGGTTTGTGTTTTTTGTCTTAGTAGCATTATGTTTGGCACATAGTTGATGTTCAAATATATTTGCCAAATATATAAGACTGTGATATTTAGGACAGAAAATCGACTCCAACAGAACAACTGTGAGAATAACACAGGACACTTATACATTAAGATTGTCAAGAAAGAGAATCCATTCAATGGCAACTAATAACAAGGACGGGGTAAATATGTAACATACCGTAAGTTTTACTATGCTAAGGCTTTTTGTGCTAATATTATGAACCTAGTTACAAAGTGAAGCACAAACCGTGGTTTGTAGCCAGAAACAATAACCCTTTTAAAGTTTGTAGATAGCCACAACCATTCTATGAACTAGTATTCTAGTACCCACCACTTATTTGTCAGTTTGTCCTACTGTGGTGACTTGCATGTTGCTAGAATTTTGGAAGCTATGCCATGGATATTTTAAATACCAGCAGAGTCACCAACCATGGACAGGTTTTAGCTTTGCCTCCAGATAAAGACAGACTAAGAAGAAGGAGAGATGGATTACTTCTGAATATTTAGTGACTGAAAACCTTATGAATAGTAGTTGAACAATGTTAGCACTGTTGAATATTGAATATTGAAATGTGATGAAGAGCACCAGAATGTTGTCAGATATAGTGATGGAAGAAGGGCGCCTCAGTTGGAAGGCACTCAAAATACAGCAGCCTTCTCAAAGTAGAGGTGACTGTGTTGATACTAATGGAATAAGTCCTCAGGACCTTCATTTCCTGATGGGGCACAACTGAACATGAAAAGAAACATTCATTAATAATTAGAACATGGAATGAATCTAGGTATGAATCTAGGAAAATTGGAAATTGTCAAAAATGAAATACAAGACATAAACATTGATGTCCTAGGTATTAGTAAGCTAAAATGAACTGGTATTGGCCATTTTGATTCTGACAATCACATAGTTTACTATACCTGAAATGAAAAATTGAAAAGGAATGGCATTACATGCATCATATGAAAATCTTATCAAGATCTGTCTTGTAGTACAATGCTGTCAGTGATATCCATAGGTCTACAAGGAAGACCAGTTAATACAACTAATATTCAAATTTATGCACCCATCACTAAAGCCAGTGATGATGAAATTGAAGAATTCTACCAACTTCTTTAGTCTGAACTTGATCAAACATGCAATCAAGATGTGTTGATAATTACTAGTGTTTAGAATGCAAAGGTTGGAAACAAAGAGGATCAGTAGTTGGAAAATATGGCCTTGGTGATAGAAACAAAGCTGAAGATAACATGATAGAATTTTGCAAGACCAATGACTTCATTGAAAAAATATATTTTTAAACAACATAAAAGACAACTATACAAATGGACCTCATCAGATAGAATACACAGAATTCAAACTGATTACATCTGTGGAAAGAAATGGTGGAAAAGCTCCATATCATCAGCCAAAATAGGGCCAGGGGCAGACTGTGGAACAGAACATCAATTTCTCATATGAAAATTCAGAATCAATTTGAATAAAATTAAAACAAGTCCATGAAAGCCAGAATATGACCTTGAATATATTCCACCTGAATTTAGAGATCATCTCAAGAACAGATATGATGCATTAGACACTGAAGACTGAAGACCAGAAGAGTTGGGGATAACATCAAGAACATCATACATTTGCTACCTAAAATAAGGGGGTGATAAAGGCACAAAGTGACAGGCTTGCAAATTTTCAAGACAGAGTATAGCTTAAAAGTGTGAGGGACAAGACAGAGTCCCTACTGAATAGTTTTCATCTTGTCTAGATGGGTCTGGTGAAAGGAGATGGGGATAAGATTCCTCTGATTCAATAATGAATAATTATATCATGACAAATTGTGACTGTCATAATTATAAAGGTAGAAGTTTTGTAACAAAAACGAGGAAGCAAGTTAATCTTACAGTTCATAAACAGAGGACCCTCGGACCATCAAGGGAGAAAAGCACAAGTGGAATACAAGACCCTATCCAGAGAAGCAGCAACACCAGAGATGGAGGCAGAGATGACAACATGGAGAAAAGAAGCAGTTGAGGATTCTAAATTCATGGAATTAGAGGGACTTAGAGCTGGTGGTCAGGATGCAGGCTTGCAGAATATGCCCTTTGGTTGTTTAAGTTATTATATAAGCCTGAGTGTATTAAAAGAAAAAAAAGAGAGAGCTAAAATGAGTAGAGAGAAATACTATTAACTGGTGGTACATGGAGGGGATTATAATCATTGTAATGAAACAAGGTATTTGATTTGTTGAATGTAAAACTGATGATCTGTCCTGGGAACTTTCACTCTATTCACAATAAAACCTTAAAAATAAAAATAATTAAAAAAAATAACATCATACAAGAAGAAAGCAAAAGATCATTAAGGAGACAAGAAAGAAGGACAAGACCAAAATGAGCGTCAGACGAGACTCTGAAACTTGCTCTCCAGTTTAGAGATACTTAAGCAAATGGAAAAAGTGCAGAAGTACAAGTACTGAAT
>NW_006408816.1:1360186-1364897 GCF_000296735.1 Chrysochloris asiatica
TATTTGTGCCCATTCCAAAGAGAGTTGACCCAACGGAATGCGAAAATCATCGAACAATCTCTTTGATATCCCAAGCGTGTAAAGTTTTGCTAAAGGTAACACAGAAATGGCTACAAGCATATGTTGATAGAGAACTTCCAGAAGTCCAAGCCAGATTCACAAGAGACTGAGGAACGAGGATATCATTGCTGATGTTGGATGGATCTTGGCTGAAAGCAGAGAATATCAGAAAGACCCATGTTAGATTATTTTATTTCCATTTTAAGAATCACTCTT
Organism: Chrysochloris asiatica; assembly: GCF_000296735.1. Classification (NCBI taxonomy): domain Eukaryota; kingdom Metazoa; phylum Chordata; class Mammalia; order Afrosoricida; family Chrysochloridae; genus Chrysochloris; species Chrysochloris asiatica. The sequence continues at coordinate 1,360,463 of NW_006408816.1, forward strand.
TTTAAAGATATACATTAGATTTAAAATAAACATTTTGGGGAAGATATCACCTTGTTAAATGAACACATTTAAAAATTTAAGTTCTAATTGCAGAAATGAGCTGGAGTTACCTCAATGACAGTAGGCTTGGATCTTTTTTTTTTTTTTTTTTTAATAAACAACATTCTGATATCAGAAATACATATTCCTTTGTGAGGAAAATCATGTTTCTTATAAATGAGAAACTGCAATAATAAAAATGACTGTCTGGTAGAGGTAAAAGGCACTCTGTAATTAATATCTCATGGCATAGTGTAATTACTTGAGGTCTTTATATTGACCTAAGGAAAAGAATGTCAAAATATTACAATATAATTTTAGAAAACACATTTTAAGAGTGTGATTCTTGTGAAATTCAGTGCATTATGGTGATAAAATATCCATGGCAATTTATTGACAAAAGGTTATGCCAGCAGCACTGAGTTTCTTCCTCTTCATTCCAGAGAACTCTTACATCTTAAAATCAACTTTTAAAACAGTAATAAGGTTGAAAAGATGGCTCAATCTCTGTGCTCATCTGTGTTTGGGGACTGTGTGAAGCACAGCTACCTGAGGCAGTTTATTCAGTATGCACCATTCACAGCCTACATTTTTCATGATAGCAAACATTTTATGTTAACAGTACAGAGATCTTATGATGGGGAAAGCTGGTCAGGAGTGTAGCCTGAAGGAAAGACACTTCTTGAACCTAATACAACTTCTCTTACTTTAGTAAAAGCATGTAGTTTATCATAGGAGGAGCTCCTATTTACTGTTAAGTTGATACCATCACAATGCAGTATAGGATCTTTCTGATCACAACAATACATCTTATCACCATGATTATAATGGCACGTATGGGAAAATGTGAAATTTTTGGTCTTTGTCTTCAAAGATAGCATTTTATGTGCTTTAACAGTTTTAATATATAATCAAATTGTTGTAGCATCAAAGGAATGAAATTAATTTTCTATTGAAAATGGAATACACTAATAGGAATCTCACACATTTAAATTAACAGACTGGCATTGAGTAGATCCGACTCTAACTACCTATATAGGTAGAGAATAATTGCCTCATTGGGTTTCCAAGTTTGTAAATTTTTACAGAAGCAGACTGCTACAGCTTCCACTCTCAGAGTGGCTGGTGGGATTGAACTGCTGACCTTTCAATTAACATCCAAGTGCTTAACCAGTGAGGAACCAGAGCTCCTTTCTTGAATTTAGCTGCTTATAAGAGTCATACATTAGGTGATTAAACGATTTTCTCAACCTAGCATTGTGCTTAATCTGATGAATCCAGAGTTAAATGCCTTAGATTCATATCCAACTTCCCTATCTATGTAATCTGTAACTTTAGATAAGTTAGTTACAACTTTTCTGTGATACAATTTTCTACCATGCAAATAGAGACAATAATGGTACATACATGTTAGGATTATCATGAGTAATGAATAACTGAACTATACTAAGAGGTCAATAATTGTTCATGATTAGGATATTGAATCACTACTCAGTTGCCTTAAAACCTACCAGTATAGTTTGTGTCCCAGTGTCAACAAAATCGACATTATTTTTCCTAACTAGAGACTTTTCGCTAAAATTAACTACTGGATTTTACAAAAGTACTGGTGACCTTTTATTGCAAGTAGTAAACTGAATTTCAATTTGAGAGTTTTCCAGAATAATCTTAAATATGCATGGTTTTCTAAGGATCTAAAACTTCACACTTAAATAACTATAATACTGAAGAATAATGAGAGGTTGTTGGTGCCATCAAGTTGGTTCCGACTCATAGTGACCCTTTGTACAACAGAACGAAACACTGCCTGGTCCTGAGCCATCCTCACAATCCTTGATATGCTTGAGCCCATTGCTACTGCCATGGTGTCAATCCATCTCATGAAGGATCATCCTCTCTTTTGCTGATCCTCCACTTTACTAAGTATGATGTTCATCTCCAGGTACTGGTTCCTCTGATAATATGTCCATAGAATGAGAGATGCAGTTTGGCCCTTCTGGCTTCTAAGGAGTTTTATGGCTGTACTTCTTTCCTCTTCTGGAAATCCATGGCAATTTTAATATTCTTCTCTAACACCATGATTAAAATGCACCATTCCTTTTGTAGTCTTCCTCATTCATTATCCAACTTTCACATGCATATGAGGCTGGTGAAAATCCCATGGTTTGGGTCAGGTGCACTTTAGTCCTCAAAGTGATATATACGCTCTTCAAAATGTTAAAGAGTTCTAGTGCAGCATATTTGCCTAAGGCAGTACATCATTTGATTTCTTGGCTGTTGCTTCCATGAGTTTTCATAGTATATCAAAGCAAAATAAAGTGTTTGACAACTTCAATCTTTTTTCCATTTATCAACATGTTATTTATTGTTCCAGTGGTGAGGACTTTAGTTTTCTTTGCACTGAGGTGCAACCCATACTGAAGGCTGAGGACTTTGATCTTCATCAATGAATATTTTAAGAACTCTTTGTTTTCAGCAAGCAAAATTGTATCATCTGCATATCATGAGTTGTTAATAAGTCTTCTGTAATTTTGATGCCACATTCTTCTTCATATAATACAGCTTCTCAGATTATTTGCTTAGCATACAGACAATAAATTTATGAAGGAATACAATCCTGGCACATACCTTTCCTAATTTAAACTATACAATGTTCCCTTGTTCTGTTCGAATGACTGCCTCTTTTCTTTTTTTTTTTTTTCCTCCAATTTTTATTGTGAATTGTACAATAGTTTACATGGGAAAACATCAGTTTTATACTCATCATTTCATTACAATGATTACAATTTCCTCCATGCATCATCATTCAACAGTATTTGCTTCTATTCCCTCTGTTTTTTTCTTTGGGGGATATACACAAAAACATTCAAAAATATATAATTATTTAAACAATCAAAGGAAACATTCTGCTAGCCTGTCTCCTGGCTACAAGCACACAGCCTTTCTCTTTCTATAAGTCTAGAGTCCTCAGGTTCTCTATTTCTCCATGTCCTCATCTGTGCCTTCATCTCAGGTGTCACTGCTTCTTTGGATAGGGTCCCACATTCTGCTTGTGCTCTTCTACCTTGATGGTCCTAGGGTCCTCTGTAACTGGACTGTAAGATTTACTACTCTCTGTTTTTGTTACAGAACTTCTACCTTTACTGTTGTGACAGTCTCAATTAGTCATTATAACAATTACTCACTATTGAATCATAAGAATCTTATCCCCATATCTTTTCACCAGACCTGTCTACACAAGATGAAAACTATTCAGTGGGGAGTCTACCATGCCCTGCACACTCTGAAACTAAACTCACCTTGAAAACATGTAAGCCAGTCATTTTGTGGCTTCTTAGCTCCCACTCCCCCATTTTAGGTAGCTAAAGTCTAAGTTACCTGTGCCTATCAACACTGTACACAGAGGAGATAGGATTGATAGTTAAAGTGAAGACTTCTTTCCTCTCAGTAAGTATTTTGAGCTATTACATCCATAAGTATATGTCAAGTTCATCAAATTGCAGCAATTTACACTTATATCCTTTATCAAAACCTTTTTTAAAAAAAATCTACCCCTAGTTGTGTTCTGGTCATCAAGCCATTGAAGCTAGGTTGAATGGTTATTATCTACAAGTTTGGGCATTCTTGTGTGTCTCCCCTCACTTCATATCAGCTGGTTGCTTCACTCTCAGTTCTAGCCCTCTATGGCTATATCTTTGTCTATGGGCTCAGGAGTTACCAGGTCTCACCACACTTCAGACCAACCAGCCCTTTCTTTTCTCTCTCATTTTCAAGTGTACAAGAGTGTATGGAATGTGGTCAAACTCAGCTCATCTTTTCATTTCTGCCTTTCTCACTCTTCCACTCAGAAGTAGACCAACATGGTCGCTAGCAAGCTTACATGCCTGCTCATGTGTTCTCTTTGAGTTTCAGTCTTGGAAAGGGGTTTGTCCTGAAGCAACTTGATTGCTTGCCTTGATGGATCCCTGGTGAGAAACTTGCTTGCTTTGTAGTATCCAATCACACTGTCATTTTGGATTTTTGGATTTTTCCAGTTGGTGTTTCTTTCAAGAAATATCTTTTAGCAGTTTCAGGCTAGTCTGCTTGCTCTGAAATGTGGGAATGTCCCACCTCAGAAGGTGCTGGATCGGGTTTAGGACTCCATCCAAGGCCCTATAGGCTCCACAGTAAGCCTATTTCACTGAGCAAGTTCTAGAATCCCTTATAGCTATTCCAGTCCATTATAGGCTGAGGACAGGCTTACAAATTTTCTGTAATCATGTTTCTTGATATTTCTTTCTATCACACTCAAATGTCTATTCTACAACATTAAGAACATCATACATGAAGAAAGCAAAAAGTCATTGAGAAGACAAGAAAGAAGGAAAAGATCAAAATGGATGTCAGAAGAGACACT
>NW_006408816.1:1364997-1377779 GCF_000296735.1 Chrysochloris asiatica
AAGCAAATGGAAAAAGTGCAGAAGTACAAGTACTGAATAAAAAGATTCAAAGGTCACCTCAGGAAGACAAAGTCAAATAACGAAATATGCAAAGACCTGTAGTTAGAAAACACTCAGCATTTTCAACCTGAGGGAACAGAAGAAGAAAAAAACCAAGGCTCAACTTGAAATACTGAAGGAGTCTATGGACAAAATATTGAATAATACAAAAAGCATCAAAAGAACATGGAAGGGATATAGAATCATGATACTAAAAAGAAATTGTCGATGTCCAACCATTTCAAGAGGTAGCATATGATCAAGAGCCAATGATCCTGAAGGAAGAAGTCCAAGGTGCATTTAAGGCATGGCAAAGAACAAAGCACTGGAAATTGATGGAATACAAATTGAAATCCGTCAGCAAACTAGTATGGCACTGTAGGCACTCAGTTCTCTATGCCACAAAATTTGGAAGATAGCTCCCTGGCCAAAGGGGAAAAGATCTATATTTGTGCCCATTCCAAAGAGAAGTGACCCAAAGGAAAGCGGAAATAATCACACAGTATCATTGGTGTCCCATGTAAGTAAAGTATTACTAAAGATAATATAAAACAGCTGCAAGCATACATTAACAGAGAACTTCCAGAGAGGTTCAAGCTGTATTCAGAAGAAGAATGAAGGATATCACTGCTGTTGTCAGACTGATCTTGGCAGAAGCAGAAAATACCAGAAAGATGTTTAACCGTGCTTTATTGACTACACAAAGTCTTTCGACCGTGTGAATCATGACAAGATATGGACAATATTGTGAAGAATGCGTATTCTGGAACACTAAATTGTGCTCATGAAGAACCTGTACCTAGACCAAGAGGCAGTTGTTCGAGCAGAACAAGGGAAAACAGAATGTTTTAAAATTAAGAAAGTTATGTGCTGTTGTATTATTTCACTATAATTATTCAATTTGTATCCTGAACAAAAAATACAAGAACTGGATCATATGAAGAAAAGCATGGCATCAGGACTAGAGAAAGATTCCTTAACAACCTGTAATATGTAGATAATATAACCTTGCTTGCTGAAAGCAAAGAGGATTTAAGGTACTTACTGATGAAGATCATAGACCATAACCTTCAGTATGGGTTGTATCTCAATGTAAATGAAATAACAATCCTCACCACTGGGACAATAAAAAAAAAAATCCATATAAATGGAGAAAAGATTGATGTTGTGAAAGACTTCATTTTGCTTGGGTCAACCATTAACACTCATGGAAGCAGCAGTCACGAAATCAAATGACATATTGCATTGGTCAAATCTGCTGCACAAGACCACTTTAAAGTGTTGAAGAACAAAGTTGTCAATTTGAGGACTAAGGTGAGCCTGACTCTAGGTTTAGGACTTTCAGTAACCTCATAAGCATGGGAAAGTTGGGCACTGATTAAGGAAGATCATCAAAGAATTGATGTATTTGAGTTATGGTATAGAAGATTATTGAAAATACCATGGTCTGCCTAAAGTACAAACCAATCTGTGTTGGAATATGTATCTCCTAAGTGCTCCTTGGAACCGACTCGACGGCACTTAACAACAACAACAACAAGTGCTCCTTGGAAGTCAGGATGGCCAGACTTCACCTCTCATATTTTGGACATAGTATCAGGATGGACCAGTCCCTGGAAAAGGGTATCATGCTTGCTAAAGTGGAGGGTCAGAGAAAAAGAGGAAGACCCACACAAGATGGATTGGCATAGTGGCAGCAACAGTAGGCTGAGGTGTAGCTACAATTGTGTGGTTGGCCCAGGACCTGGCAGCATTTCATTCTGTTGTGCATAGGGTCGCTATGAGTTGGTATGGACTTAATGGCACCTAACAGCAAGAACAACATTCAAGTACAGTCATACCCAATCTTAATTGTGATTCACTTTATTGCACATCGAAGATACTGCGTATTTAATAATCTGAAAGTCTATCAACACCATTTTTCCAACAGCATGTGTTTAATTTGTGTCTTTTTGTCACATTTTGGTAACTTTCACAATACTTCAAACTTTTTTGTAATGCTGCACACTTAAGAGAGTACAGTATAGTGTAAATAACTTTTATGTGCACTGAGAAATAAAAAATAATCATGTGATTCGCTTTATTGCAAGACTCACTTTATTGTGGTGGTCTCAAACAAACCTGTAATATCTTTGAAGTATGCCAGTTATGAAAAATCTGAATGCCCGTTATGAAGAATTAGTTATGAAGTATATGAAGATTAATCACAAATGAAAAGTCAATTCTAGTAATTAATAATTAACTGGAAGTTCAATTTCATTGCATTTCCTGTTCCACTACTTTTAAACTGCAAGTAAACTTGCTCCATAGTCTAAATTAATGAAAAGTTGCCTTTTTACTGATCAGTGCAATGAAAGCTTTGATGCCTATAAATATAAACCATAATGTCATTTAATATTTATTGGGTATTTGAAATGTGCTAGCCACTTTACATTTTTACTTTATTTAATGTTTATTGCAACCCTATGAATTATTCAACCCATTTTATAGATAGAAAATAGAATCAGGATGATAAAGCAATTGCTTTATATTATAGTCTTAAAATGCAGACAAATGTATTTGGAGACTAACTAAAACTTCAGATCACAATTCTTAACACTAGATAAGTTGTTTTCAATAATACAATATAAAAAGTGGGCATAACAGGGCACATATGCTGGATATACTATACTGGGCCTGTGTAAGAAAATATGCACTAGTCATTATATATTGTAGACAATATTGTCAGGAAGGAATAGCCCATGGAGAAGAAAGCCTGGTAAAATGGGAATCAGGGTAAAAGAGAAAAACTGTAAAGGTGATAGATTCATACATTGGTAGCAACAATGAGCTCAAAAATAAAAAAATTATGAGGATGGAGTAGGACTAGGATATGTTTTATTCTTTTGTGCATAGGGTTTCTATGAGTTGGGGTCAATTGGACATCACTTCTAACAACCACCACCAAAGCAAAAATATCATAGAAAGTTTGTTGTTGTTTTTAAGTTTTTTGAGTCTCTTTCTACTCACAGAGACCCTATAGAGAGTTTTCAATATTCAAACTGTTGAGTTTGAGTCGCTGAACTTGCTGTTCAAACTGACCTTGAGTTTTAGTGCTCATCACTAGAACTCCATCATAAACAAAAATAATTGTGATTTATTTTATAACATCAGGTAATATGTTGTATTATGTCATTTCCTCAACTCCAGGTTTTGTTTTTAAAATACAGAATTGAACTTGGTGATTTTTATATCTCCTTCAAGGACTACAAAAAAGAGATCATGCTTGGAAAAGTGGAGGGTCAGCAAAAAAAGAGGAAAGACCTACCAACAAGATAGATTGACACATTAGCAGCAACAATGGGCTCCAAACATAGCAATAGTTATGAAGCTGGCAAGGACTGGACAGTGTTTCATTCTGTTGTGCATAGGTTTACTATGAATTGAAACTGACAAAATGGCTCAGAGCAGTAACTACAAACTCCATAAAATCTCTTGATGTGTTCATTGTCATTATTTACAAAGGCTGTGCTTAGCAGCAATTGCAATAAACTTTTTCTTTTAGAAGACAAGATCCATACTTACCTGGATAATTAAGAGAAAATGTATGTTCTTTCTCTCCATACAATATTATTCTAACTTCTGTTCCATAAAATATATTATTCTACAATCCATCCCATACAATATGATACTCTAACTTCCTCACCATCATATAATAGCCTATCAATTGTGCTTGCACTAACATGACACTAACAAAACTACCAAGTGAAAATTTGAGAGTGAAATAAGTCAGCTAGTGGTTTGGACTGTATTACAGATACAAAAAAATTGGATATTTTATTTTCTCTGATTCTCAATAAATTAGTTTGTAGTTTTCATTTTGCATAAACATGTTCAGTAAAAACATGTTTGTCCTGTGTTCCCTAGCATAATGATTTGATAAAACCTTTTTTTGTGTAAAAAAAAAAAGTCTTTTTTCCCTCTTCCTTTTATCTTCTTGGAGTATTATATATTGAGTGACAGGAACCTTACAAATATTTAGGAAGATAAACATTCTGCCTTTCTTAGGTACATCAGAAGGATTCATGTATTATTTACAAATTATCTTCCACATCTGTCTGATGCAAGGAAAGACAGTGAACTTGGATGGGCTCAGTACATTATGATTGAATGGCTGATTGCTGTCTGGGACATCATTATTGGTGATCTTGCTGCCCTACACCTTGAATTTCCTCCTTCTGGTGAGTTGTCATGTGTAGTTTCCATTGCTGGTGCGCTATTACATGTAGTTTCCACATCTGACTGCCATCCTCCTGGCCAGGATCTCTGGGCTGATGCACAGGTAACACCAGGTCAGTGGGGCTTGTAATGAGGTGCCAACTCCACTGTAGTCTGAGGTGCTGCAGCTCAAAATTGCTGTTGGTTGCGAAGAGAGGAAAGAAAGGGGCATCAGAGAGAGTATTTGGAAGAAATGTGTATCAATCAGTCTAATAACATCCTATTTAATATGCAAAGGACCTCTGGTAGTGTAGTGGTTACAAATTGGGCTGCAAACCTCAAGGTCATCAGTTCAAAACTACCAGCTGTTCTGCGGGAGAAAGATGAGGCTTTCTGCTAATGAGGATGTAAAGATTTACATCCTTGGAAACCCTGTACTGGGTTGTTATGAGTCTGAAACGACTCAATGGCACATAACCACCACCACCATTCAATATGAAATCAAGATGTACTGATAATAACTGGAGATTGGAACAAAGGTTGGAAACAAAAAGGAAGGATCAGTAGTTGTAAAATATGGCTTTGGGGATAGAAATGATGCATGGAAGAATTTTACAATGGCTTACTCATTGCAAATACCTTTTATTAAACAATATAAATGATTATTTTACAAATGAATTTCACCAGATGGAATTCACAGAAGTTGAACTGACTACATTTGTGGGGAGAGGTAGTGGGAAAAGATAGCCAAAACAAGGCCAGTGGCAGACTGCGGAAAAGACCCTAAATTGTTCACATGCAATTTCAGGTTGAGGCTGAAAAAAATTAAAACAAGTCTATGGGAGTTAAAATATGAATCTGAGCATATCCCACCTGAATTTAGGCATCATTTTAAGAGAAGAGTTGATGCATTAGACACTAATGACCAAAGACTAGAAGAGTTATGGGATACCACCAAGAACATCATAGAGGAAGAAAGCAAAAATTCATTAAGAAGATAAGAAAAAAGGAAAAGACCAAAATGGATGTCAGAAGAGACTCTGAAACTCGCAAAATAAATAAATAAATAAATAAATAAATGAGGACGTAAAGGAGGTGAACAGAAAATTTCAAAGGGCATCTCTAGAAGACAAAGTCAAGTATTATAATGAACTGTGTACAGACCTGGAGTTAGAAAATTAAAAAGGAACTTGCTCAGCATTTCTCAAACTGAAAGAACTGTAGAAAAAAATTCAAGCATTGATTTACAATATTCCAGAACACTTAATTATGTTCATTAGGAACCTGCACTCATGTAGACCAAGAAACAGTCATTTGAACAAAACAAGATTAAATCAGGAAAGGTGTGTGGTAGGGTTGTATTCTTTCACCATACTTTCTCAATCTGCATGCTGAGCAAATAATCCAAGAAGCTGGATTATATGAGTTGAATGTAGCTTCAGGACTGGCAAAAACTCATAAATAATTTGCGATATGCTGATAATGCAACCTTGTATGCTGAAAGCAAAGAGAACTTAAAATACTGACGAAGATCAGTCTGAGTAGTATCTAACTGTAAAGAAAACAAAATTCTTTACCACTTGGCTAATAAACAACATCATGATAAATGAAGAAAGGTTAAAGTTGTAAAAAAAAATTCCTTTTGCTTGGATCCACTATTAACGCTTATAGAAGCAGCAGACAAGAAATCAAATGATGCTTTACATTAGACAAATCTGCTACATAAGACCTCTTTAAATTGTTCAAGATCAAAAATGTCAGTTTGAGGACTAAGGTGTGCCTGACTCAAAACCATGTTATAATCCATAATGGACTCTTCAAGATGATAAACATACCATTAAGTATTGACCATAAATTGTTCACATGTTATTATTCCTATGTTCATATTTTCTAGGGGAAGGCTTTCTGTCTCTATGGGCTCTGGGTTATGGTTCCTTGTTCCCTTTTAGCACTTCTAGCCCCTACATTACTTGGAGAGCTTCGTGTGTCTTGGCATTGATCTTCCCCTGTATCTAGAGGTTTCCCAATTTAGGGACCTCAAGTACAAATGATGCTCTCCAATATGAACTCTTCTTTCTTGGTGGTAATGTTGTAAAGCAGTCCTGGTAATGTAGTGGTTTATGAATTGGACTGCTAACCTCAAGGTCAACAGTTTGAATCTACCAGTTGCTCTGTGGAAGCAAGGTGAAGCTTTTGGATCTCATAAAGATTTATAGACACGGAAACTCAATGTAGGGTCGCTATGAGTCAGAACTGACTCCCTGGCACACCACCACCACCAATGTTGTTGTTAAGTGTCGTAGAGTAGGTTTTGACTTAGGTGATCTGTAGAAGGTTTCAAAGGACTAGCTGGTTTGAACTGCAGACTGTGTAGTCATCCTATGGAACCATACCAGATTCCACCAATCTCTGCTTACATTTCCCTCCTCTTTTCTCTTACAAAATCAAAGGTGTTGCAACCCACACCCTAAAGAAAACCCCCCTTACATGATGATTCAGGGCTGTTACATGGTGTGATTATGGATGCTGTCCCTCACCCTTAAACCTTTTATTGATTTATCACAACAGATCACATCATGGGGATCATTGCATCATTGCATAACTGCCAAACCACTGAGAATCATGGCCTAGCCAAGTTGACACAAATTTTGGGCTGACACAATTTAATCCATGACAGACATGGTCTTTTGAACCAGTGTCTATAGGTGAGTAGGATAAGCATTGGACTGCTAAGCACAAGGTCTATGAGTCAGAACTGACTCAGTGGCACTTAACAACAACAGCAGGCACATTATGATTTTTACTTTGTTGTTATTGTTAGGTGCCATTGAATCAGTATCAACTCATAGCGACCCTATGCACAACAGAATGAAACACTGCCTGATCTTGGGCCAACCTCACAATTGTTGCCACACTTGAGTCCATTGATGCTGCCACTTTGCCAATCCATCTCACTGGAGGTCTTCCTCTTTTTCTCTGACTCTCCACCTTAGCAAACATGAAATCCTTCTCCAGCAACTAGTCCCTCCTGACAATATGTTCTAAGTATGAGAGATGAAGTTTTGCCATCCTGGCTTCCAGGGAGCACTCTGGCTACACTTCTTCTAACACAGATCTGTTGGTTCTTTTGGCAGCCTATGGCATTTTCAGTACTCTCCTCCAACACCATATCTCAAAGGCATCAATTCTTCTATGGTCTTCCTTATTCACTGTCCAGCTTTCACATTCATATGAGGTTATTGAAAATACCATGACCTGGGTCAGGCACACCTTAGTCCTCAAGCTGACATCTTTGCTCTTCAACACTTTAAACAGGTCTTGTGCAGCAGATTTGCCCAATGCAATATGTCGTTTATTTATTGACTGTTGCTTCCATGAGTCTTGATAGTTGATCCAAGAAGAATGAAGTCCTTGACAACTTCAATCTTTTCTCCATTGATAAGAATGCTGTTTATTGGTCAAGAGGTGAGGATTCTTGAAATTGAGATGCAATCCATACCAAAGGCTGTGCTCTTTGGTCTTCATCACTAAATATTTAAAGTCCTCTTCACTTTCAGCAACCAAGGTTGTATCATATGCATCTTGCAGCTTGTTAATGAGTCTTCCTCCAATTCTGATGCCTTGTTTTTCTTCATATAATCCAGCTTCTCAGATTATTTGCTCAGCATACAGGTTGAATAACTATGGTGAAAGAATACAACCTTGTCGCGCACGTTTCTTAATTTGAAACCACTCAGTGTTCCCATGTTCTGTTTGAACAACTGTCCTCTGGGTCCAATAAAATCAATTAATATAAGTAATATATAAGTGTAGTTTTGGAAAATAACTTTTTCCTACCTTTGCACTGGCTGTGTTAGATGTGGAGATATTCTTTTGGGGTCCTATTTTATTCATAGGAGTCACCGGAGACACATATTATTTAGCACTCGACAAAGAAAGCAGTTCTTCTCCCACTAGTGCCTTTCTGAATAATGAATGATCACCTATCCATGGCAGCTTTTCCTCCTCAAATACACTCATGTTAAAGACCTGCTTTACTTAACCTTTTGCATGGCTCTGCATACAAAATACTAAAATATCATCAGTTTTAATGAAATAGTTAACATAGTCCTGAAGAATTTATATTTATGACACACAGACTAGCTACTCTCCTACATGTACTAGGTGATGCATTTTTAGGAACTTCAAATTAATCCTTTTCATTACAGAAGTAGGTACCCATGAAAATGAATAGAAATAGCTGATCTCATTAAAGACTGAATTGAAACCAATTCTTGTGTTGGCAGTAGCTACAACCTGTGATAATTTCCCTACCTGCTATATGAGTTAAGTCTGGTAATTACTTTTAAAAAATTCTAAATAGCATAATTTTAGGTTTTATTGTATTTTTTATGTGTATATTTATATGTGTGTTGGAGGACTGCGTATTGAGATGTATTTAAATAAGCATGAATTTTAATTGGGTTGGCTTAGATTTTATGTTCCTAAAACTTTATATATTTCTTTCTACAGATGCAACTTTCCCCTCTAATTCTTTTTGATTCTCATTCTCATTTTGAGAGACTGATCCTTAGATTATGGCTCTCATTATAAATGCATACTCTGCTAGAGGGCTATTTCTGCACACACAGATTCAAATCATTCTGGGATTTTAATTTCTCATCTATAGTTTGAATCAAATTTTTAAATTTAAAAAGACATTTGTCCTTGCCCTAGGGCCTTGATTGAAGGTTTAGACAGAAGGTTAAATATCAAAACTTTAATATAAATCAACTGCATGCATTTCTGAAAGAAGGTCTGGCACCATCTGCACAGGTCATTGATTCCTCTAGCTGGAGGGCTAGAGTGTCTGTTTACAAAAGAATATACAATTTAGACAGAACAAGTGTCCTTCTATCAAATAGAAGAGAGAGTCATGTTCATTTGTCATTACAAGCACACCATTTCCTTTTTGGTAAGTTAATGTCCTTCCTTAAAAGGAGATTAGTCCTTTAAAGTAAAGAAATTGAGGCTGTCAGACAGCATCTAGGAATACAGATTTTAAAGCCTGTGAGTTCAGACCCATTCAGAAAATCCTAAAAAGCTCACCAGAGAATATTGGTATATCCACTCTCACCCACCAGGATTATTTCAGAATCACAACCACAAAGTTTTTCACAATAAAAATCTGCATATAAATAGACATCAGTCCTCACAAAAGGTACTCAGGAAACACCTTGGTTAATGCATAAACAAGCAAGCACAAAGACCATGAGGAAGAGATATTAATCTTAAAATGTGACAGGAAGGGTCATACCTTGATTTTAGCTAATGTCTATCCTTTAAAGTAGATGACCCCAGTTTCTTTAACAGCAAACTTTCAAAATTAGAAGCAATGGGTAATTAATTATCCTGGTTGTTGTTGTTGTTGTTAAGTGCCTTCGAGTCGGAGCCGACCCATAGCGAACCTGTACAGGGTTTCCGAGGGTGTAAATCCAATTATCCTGGTAGAGAATTTAAATTCAGCTTTTGATTCCTATGAATAGAAGCATAATAAAAGGCCAAGGACCATTTAAATATTTATGCAGACTTTATTTCAATTTATATTTGAAAACTTTGCAACCATAGTAGAAAGAAATTTTCTCTTTTCTTTACATACTATAATTTCTTGGACTTTAAAAGTGAGTAAGTTAGCAGAGAAAAACAATAGGAAAACCCCAGTGACCCTGTAGTGTTGAATAAAGACAATTCTACTAAATTTTCACAATTATGATATTGACTGTTCTTTCTTTAGCTGAGAATAACTATACTCACCATAAGGAAATTGAAATTATTAAAGACATTATAATTCACTGAAATACATATAACACTGAAAGCATATTAAAGCTTTTAAATATTTCCTCAGTATCACTTAACACTAAAAAAGAAAAAAAACAAACAAACATTGTATTAATTCAAGATCATCATGGTTGCTGTAATTTTGAACAGAAAAATAAGTTTAAAAAATTTCCAGCTGTTTGGATTTAGAACAAAAGGTTGATTGTTAGGTTAATTTGTATTATATTAACCAAGGTTTCAGACTTCATTTTTTTCCTCAATGAGTTTACCTGAGATGTATTATTTCAACAAGGACACTACTGTGCTTGTTTTTACAAGTCTTGTAAAAGAAGGAATAATAATTTTAAAAAGAATATCAAGTCTGGGGAGACATAGTCTTATAGATATGAAAACAAAAAAAGAAAGAAGGAAAGAAAGAAAGAAAGAAAGAGAGAAAAGTACTCACTCATCTTTGTCAAGGAATTTGAAAGACAGCTACCTGGCCAGCTGATTGGAAGTGATCGATATTTGTGCCCCATCCAATGAGAGGTGACCCAACAGAATGAGGAAATTATCAGATAATATCATTAATTTCACATGCAAGTAAAATTTTACTCAAGGTAATTTAAAAAATGTCTGCAATAGTACGTTGGCAGGGAATGGTTAGAGGTTCAAGCCAGATTTAGATGAGGATGTGGAATAAGGGATATTATTACTGATGTCAGATTGATGTTGGCTAAAAGCAGGGAATACTAGGAAGATGTTTACCTGTGCTTTATTGACTATGCAAAGCCTTTCAATTGTTTGAATCATGAAAAGCTATGAACACCATTGTGGAGAATAAGTGTTCCAGAACACTTAGTTCTGCTCATGAGGAACCTGTACATAGACTGAATGGTTTTAAATCAGCAAAAGTGTGAACCAGGGTTGCATTCTTTCATCATACTTATTCAGTCTGTATACTGAGCGAATAATACGAGAAGCTTGATTACATGAAGAAAAACATGGCATCAGGATTGGAGGAAGACTCATTAACGATCTTCAATATGCAGACGATAATACCTTGCTTGTTGAGAGTAAAGAGGACTTAAGATCAGAGACCACAGCCTTTTGTATGGGTCACACCTCAATGTAAAGAAAACAAAAATCCTCACCACTGGACTTATAAGTAGCATCAGGAATAACAGAAAAATATTGAAGTTGTCAGAGACTTCCTTTTGCTTGGATCCACAGTCAGCACTCATGGAAGCAGTCTTAAAGAAAACAAACTATGTGTTGCAGTTGGCAAATCTGCTGCACAAGACCTCTTTAAGGAGTTCAAGAGCAAAGATGTAAGTTTGAATACTAAGGTACACCTGACCAAAGCCATGGTATTTTCAATAGCTTCATATGCACTTGAAAGTTGGAGAACGAATAAGGAAGTCCATAGAAGAGTTGATACATGTGAATTATCGTGTTGGATAATAATATTAAAGGTACCATGGACTGCCAGAAAAACAAATAAGTCTGTTTTGGAATAAGTTCAACCAGAATGCTCCTTAAAAGCCAAGATGGCCAGACTTTGGCTCTCATACTTTCAACATGTTATCAGGAGGGCCTAGTTCCTGAAGAAGGACACCATGTTTGACAAAGTGGAAGGACAGAGACAAAGAAAGGGAAAACCCCCAACTAGGTGGATTGGCAAAGTGGCAGCAACATTGGGCACAAGTGTAGTAGCAATTGTGAGGATGGCACAGGACCAGGTAGTGTTTCCTTCTGTTCTACATAGGGTCACTGTGGGTCAGAACTGAACCAATGACACCTAACAACAAAGAACAACAATGATAAAACAAAACAAAACAAAAACAAGTTTGAAGAAATGGAATGATAGGGCGAGGTCACTGGTGAATAAACCTGAGATGCTTTACCTTGAGACCAGCCTCTTCTTTAACCTTTAAGAAGAGGTTGCATGTTGCTTCAGAATACATGGATATTGCAAATAGGTAAAGAGGAGAGCTACTATAACTAAAAAGCTGAAGGTTCAAATCTACCCAGAGGTATCTCAGAAGAAAGGATTGGTGATCTACTTACAAAAATCAACTTGAAAGAAACTGACTTTTTGACTCAGGCTGCAGGTGGGCCAAAGGTCAGGGAATGGCAGGAGAGAACCTCATTCAGAGTTAACAAGTATTTTGTTTTGAATTGACCAAGAAGGAAAAGCAATTCCATTAATCATTTATGAAGGAAATACTAGAAGTTTCAAACGCCTGTGTATAGCCTTGTCATAGGTAAAGCCAGGGGCATCTTGTATTGGGAAGGGTGATTATTTTCAGTAAGCCAATTTTGAGCTCTAAAAGAATGGAGGCATTTCTGCCTTACCTTTGCGAACAGGAACCAGACAAGGATGCCCTTTGTCACCACTCCTATTCAGTATTGTGTTGAAAGTCTTAGTCAGAGCTATATGGTAAGATAGGGAGATTTAAGGCATCCAAATTGGCAAAGAGGAAGTAAAGCTCTCTCTATTTGTAGGCGATATGATCCTATACATAGAAAACCCCAAAGACTCAGTAAAAAAGCTATTAGACCTCAATGGAAGATTCAGCAAAGCAAAATGGCAGGGTATAGGATCAACATAAAAAATCAGTTGACTTCCTCTATACCAATAATGACAGTGCTGAAAAGGACATTAGGAAAGCAATACCATTTGCAATAGCCACCCAAAGGATGAAATATCTAGGAATAAATGTAACCAGAGAAACAAAGGACCTATA
>NW_006408816.1:1378019-1379772 GCF_000296735.1 Chrysochloris asiatica
ACCAAGGATAAGCAAAGCACTGCTTAAGGAGAAGAATAAAGTTGGAAGCCTCTCACTCCCTTAATTCAAATTTTACTACAAGGCTACAGTGGTCAAAACAGCTTGGTACTGGTACAATGAAAGATACATAGATCAAAGGAACAGAATCGAGACTCTAGAAATTAATCCATCCCATACAGCCAACTGATTTTTAACAAAGGGCCTAAGTAGATTGCATTGGGAGGTCATAGTCTCTTCAACATATGGTGCTGGCAGAACTGGAAAGTGACATGCAAAAGATTGAAACAAGACCTTTACCTCACACCAAATACAAAAACCAACTCCACATATATTAAAGACCCAAATGTGAATCCCAGAATTATAAAGGCCAACAATGAAAAACAGGGACACCTTTGAGGGCTCTAATACAGGGCACACACAGACTACCAAACATTGTGAAAATTGCACAAACAAAAGTACACAAAATAAATGATTGGGACATACTAGAAATTAAAAACTTATGTGAATCAAAAGACATCACCAAAAGAGTAAAAGACATCACCAAAAGAGTGGGGAAATTTTTTTTGCAATGATGCATCAGAAAAGGGACTAAATTCTAAAATATATAGGAAACTACAATACCTCTATAAGAAAAAGTCATATAACCCAATTAAAAAATTGGACATTAACCGGCCCTTTACCAAGGAGGAGATTCAGGCAGCCAACAAACTTATGAAGAAATCTTCATGATCTCTAGCCATTAGTGAGATGCAAATCAAAACAACAATGAGATATCATCTCACACCAGCAATAACAGCGAAGTTCAAAAAAGTAAAGGACAACAAATGCCGGCAAGGATGTGGAGAGACTGGGACCCTCCTACATTGCTTTTGGGATTGCAAAATGGTCCAACCACTCAGGAAAACAGCATGGCACTTCCTCAGAAAGTTGTAAATAGAAATACCTTGTGATCTGGCAAACCTCTACTTGGTATTTATCCACAAGGAATATGAGCCATAACACAAGTAGCTATATGCACACCAATGCTCATAGCAGTACTATGTACAATAGCAAAAAGATGGAGACAGCCTAAGTGCCCATCAATGGAAGAATGGATAAACAAATTTTGGTACATACATACAATAGAATATTATGACACCTTGAAGAATAACAAGGGAGCTCTAAATCACCACATAACATGGATGAACCTTGAGGACATCATGCTGAGTGACATTAGTCAGTCACAAAAGGAGAAATACTGCATAAGACCATTATTGTTAAAAATTAAGAAAAAAATGCCCACATTAAAAGGGAAAAATAAAAACAAAAAAATTACTTTGTTGGTTACTGGGGGTATATAGGTGGGGCAAGAGGAGGAATGGAAAGGTAGAGCACAGGGTAGGGAATAGATACATGATAGTTTGGGTGTTGGGTGTGTGTGTCAATACATGATAAGGGGGAGGGGAATGGAAGAACAAGGCAGATAGGAGAACATTTGGGCAGAGAACATTTGCATGGGGTAAATGGGACAGAAGTAAACAGTGATGTATGTTCAACCTTAGAAAAACAGGGTTCTGTGAAAAGGGGATTGACGCATAGTTTGAATGAGTAAAAGAGGAGAAATAATGTTATGACGCTTGAATGTCTTATGGATCTTGATTTCCCTTGCCTACTATTGTAAAATAGACACTTGAAGGGGAAAGAAAGGAATAGCCAGAGACATCACTATAGAAAGCTTGTAAGTCTGTCTTCAGCCTATAACTGATTGGAATAC
>NW_006408816.1:1380916-1382641 GCF_000296735.1 Chrysochloris asiatica
GTGCAGGCTTGCAGGGTATGTCCTTTGGTTGTTTGAATGCTTATATATTCATGAGTGCTTTGGTGTACATCCAAAAATACTCAGAGAGAATGGAAGCAATGGAGGGGATTCTAATCATTGCAATGAAACGAAGTGCGATAGGATGAATGTAAACCTGATGTTCTCCCATGTAAACTATCACTCAACTTACAATAAACACTTAAAAAAAAAAACCCAAAACAAAACAATGAGAACATTTCTTTAATTATTTCTGTTTTCCTGGTTCACACAAATTTAAATATTGTAAAAGTAAATATCGTTTGTTTTATTGCACTATCTAGGATGCCTTTTATGGAGCTGTGGGTTAATGTGCCAGATTGCAAAGCCATTTGAACTGTACGGTCCATGGTTCAAGCTCACCAGCTGCTCTTCAGAAACCCTATACAGGGTCGCTATGGGTCAGAAGCAACTCAATGGCACTTAATAACAACAATAAAAGGGATTAAATTTGATATTGGATCAGGGGTTGGCCAGATAACATTAATGCTATTTTTCATGCTAACATTTTGTGAGTTGAGTTCTTGTGTCATGCTCTAGGATAAACACTGTGCAGCTAACCCCAATGTTGGTAGTTCAAATTTACCAGTCACTCTTTAGAAAGCCTATACAGGGTCCTATTAATTAGAACTGACCCATGGCACTTAAAAATAACTATATTCTATGTTGTTGTTGTTGTTGTTGTTGTTAAGTGCCATCGAGTCGGGTCCGACCCATAGCGACCCTGTACAGGGTTACATATATTAAAATGCATGAATTGAAAATCTGTGTTTCAAAAGGACATAATCCTCAGTTGAAATAATTGCACAATAAATTCATTTTTGATAGTTTTGATTGGATTCTCTGGTTTTTGAATTTTGCATTTAGTCTTTGGTTTCTCAGTGCTTAATTTTTCCTTGCATTTCTTTAGAGCCTTAATTCTATATGTGCCAACATTTCTTTCTTTACTCAACACTAAATGGAGTCATACCCATGAGCACTTCTATTTCCCCCATTACTGTCTCCCACTCTCATTTCTTTGAGATTCTCCATGATAAAGTAATGGTCTTTGAATTTAGAGTCTTTCAAAAAGGTAAAATTGCCAAGCAAGAAACATACATTGTCTGGTTTATTTAGAAATGATTTCAGAAGGTATCAACATAATGGGATTAGATGACATGAACTAAAAAAATTAACAAATTACAAAGTCATAATTGAAACACTGGATTGAGCATATTGATTTGATAAACCATACTTTAATTATTTTATAAGTGAATCATACCTATGCACAATTATGGCACAATTGCATTTCACATTTTATTTCTACAGATTATATGCTCTATACAGCTATATATTGAGCATTCACTATGTGCTGAGGTACATATCAGTATTAAAAATGTCACTTCAATCAATCTTTACATTGATATTAAGTGCCATCGAGTCAGTTCTGACCCATAGCAAACCTGTATAGGTTTTCCAAGGAGTGGCTGGTGAGCTTGAACTACCAAATTTGTGATTAGAATTGACCTTGCAGTCTAGTGCATTAACCCACAATGCCACATCAACCATGTTGTTACTCTTGTTGTTAGGCACCATCAAGTCACAATAAAGTTAGTACTGACTCATAATGACCCTATGCACAACAGAATGAAACACTGCTGGTCCTGGGCTAACCTCACAATTGTTGCCACACTTGAGCCCATTGACGCT
>NW_006408816.1:1382996-1384521 GCF_000296735.1 Chrysochloris asiatica
TCATTTGATTTCTTGACTGCTGCTTCCATGAGTATTGATGGTTGATCCAAGAAAAATGAAGGCTTTCACAATGTCAATATTTTCTCCATTGATTAGATGTTGTTTATTGGTCTAGTGGTGAGGATTTTATGTTTTTCTTTACATTGAGATGCAATCCATACTGAATGCTGTGATCTTTGATCTTCATCAGTAAATGTTTTAAGTCCTCTTCACTTTCAGCAAGCAAGGTTGTATAATCTGCATATCACAGGTTGTTAATGAGTCTTTCTCCAATCTTTATACCGTGTTTGTCTTCATATAGCCCAGCTTCTCAATTTATTTGCTCAGCATACAGGTTGAATAAGTATGGTGAAAAAATACAACCCTGTTGCACACCTTTCTTAATTTTAAATAATTCAGAGTTCCAATGTTCTGTTAGAACAACTGCCTCTTAGTCTATGTACAGGTTCTTCATGAGCACAATTAAATGTTCCAGAATATTCATACTTTTCAATGTTGTCCATAGCTTGTCATAATCCACACAATTGAAAACCTTTGCATAGTCAATAAAGCATAGTTAAACACCTTTCTGATGTTTTCGGCATTCTGCCAAGATCCATCTGACATCAGCAATGAAATCCCTTATTTCACTTGCTCTTCTGAATCCAACTTTAACCTCTGGAGTTTCTCTGTCAATGTATGGTTGTAGTTGTTTTGTGTTATCTTTAGTAAAATTTTACTTACATGGGATACCAATGATATTGTGTGATTATTACTGTTTCCCATTGAGTTACTTCTCTTTGGAATGGGCACAAATGCAGATCTCTTCCAATCAGTTGGTCAGGTCTTTTAAATTTTATGGCATAGAGGAGTGAGTGCTTCCAGTGCCACTTCACTTTCTTGAAAGATTTCAATTATTATTCCATCAATACCTGGTGCTTTGCTTTTTGCCAATTCTTTCAATGCACCTTGGACTTCCTCCTTCAGGATCATTAGATCTTGATCATATGCTCCCTCTTGGAATGGTTGAACATCGACCATTTCCTTTTGGTACAGTGACTCTGCATATCCCTTCCATCTTCTTCTTTTTCTGCCTTCTGTTTTTTTTTTTTTTTTTTGTCTAGGTCAATATTAACTTTATTTTCCTTATGTGCCACAAGTTACCTGCTTTTATTAAATATCTATATTAAGGTAGTATTGAATTTTAAGTCTGACAACTTTTATTATCATTTTTGTAACTATAACAAAAACTGAACAGTAAAAACTCACTAAATATGGCACATAATTTTCATTAAAATATT
Organism: Chrysochloris asiatica; assembly: GCF_000296735.1. Taxonomy (NCBI): domain Eukaryota; kingdom Metazoa; phylum Chordata; class Mammalia; order Afrosoricida; family Chrysochloridae; genus Chrysochloris; species Chrysochloris asiatica. The sequence goes on from NW_006408816.1 coordinate 1,384,277, forward strand.
TAAAGTACCTTAAATAGCAACAATATGTTGTACAATAGAGGTACTAATTCCCTTATTTATCATTATTTTTTTAAACCACTAAAAGGCACATTCTGCAAGCCTGCCTCCTGGCCACCATCTCTCAGTCCCCCTCTTTCTATCTATCTAGAGGTCATAGCTGCTTCCTCTCTCCATGTCCACATCTCTGCCTCCATCTCTAGTGTCTCTGCTTCTCTGTATAGAGTCCCACATCCTGCTTGTGCTCT
>NW_006408816.1:1385597-1391840 GCF_000296735.1 Chrysochloris asiatica
CAACCTTGTAGTTAGTAGTCCTGTACTTATTATATAGCACAGCATTACTAATCTCATTTTACTAATAGAGAAAATGAAATTCAGAGAAGTTAAGAAAATTTCCCATATAACTAATAAACATCTGAGTTGGCATTCAAAGTCAGGGTCACATAATTCCAGAGTTCTGTGATTATTTTCTTACATCACGCTAATCTGTTAGCTTCATTGCTGATTATCAATGTAAAAAAAAAAAAAAGGAAACAATTATTTATTTTTAGTTCATGTCTTAACATAAATTTATTGTGTTAGTTTAGTATTATGGAATCTCAGAAGTCTCTTATTCTAACCTTATATCTGAGTCAGGAATACTTTCTACAATATCTGTAATAGATTTGTCACTTCTCTACATTTTTCTTGGCAGAACACTCTTAATATTTTAAGGCATATGCATATCATAAACACTGAGTTCACAGTACGAGCAAAAGACCACAGATGCTCTATCCATGCATATGGAACTCTTTACTCACATAGAGAAAAGACAACATGACATCAGCTTCACTGGTCTCCCAGGTCCAGGAGGTTCATTCCACCTTTGGTCAGTGCAGAGCTGTTCTTTCTTGTGCCATTATTCAAATGATTCTGTTCACTTCATGCCAGGAACAGGAATAGGAATGGTGTTGGCCAGGTGCCATATCGTTCCCACACATGTACAAAAAAACAGTGAAAGCTACTGTATGCCAAGAACAAAGGAAAGATTCTCTGAAAGGAAAGGAACTGAGAAAGAGAAGGTCATCCAATTCCCAGCCTACAGAAAATGTTCTGGGCCCATTCTAATTGGAAGGTGTATAAACAGACCATTCTCCTAATATGTATATACACTAATAAGCAATCATACAAATTTATAAGGCTTATAATTCTCTAATATTTAGCAGAATATTCTAAACAACTATTTCTAAGCAAACATACTTTGATTTTAATTCTGGAATACTAGAACAAGTCACAAAAGTCTCCAGGTAAAGTGAGAAGCTAGATGTATAAGTACTCTGAACACTCACAGATAACAATAACTGTGAGACTAAGCTATCCTACAGTGGTTGGGAAAAAATGATTTTCTTTTCTGACCTTAAAAAGTTTACAATCTGGAAACCTATATGGGGTGCATTATTATTTTAATGCAATAGTATTGTAGCAACAGAACCATGTAATACTATGATAATCCTATAGAAAATGTGAAGAATTGTTCTGAGTCAGATGTAGGGTAGGTTATTCAGTGAGGAAATAATTTTAAATTGGATGCAAAGGTACTAAGCTGCAAAAAAAAAAAAAAAAAGAAAAAAAATCAAAACATTCCACGTGACATCAGAGAATATAAAATAACAAAGGAGGTAATTCTGGTATAGATTGTGTTCAATGGAAATCATTTATTGATAGGACCAAGAAATCAAATAAATGGCACAATGTTCCATATTATTGAGCATTCTCATGCAGAATAGCCAGTAACTTTCGACTATGTATATAGCTCACAAAACTAAACAATTATAAATAAGGAAGCTGTGACATATGATTCTCTTAGGGTATTAAAAATCTTCTTAAAAGGAATCCAGGTGTGTTTGAGTAACTCAGTGGCCAGTTATGGAATGGTATTTCCTACTTAGAAGAGATTGAGGCATTAGCAGATTTTTAGGACACTGCATAAAAGTTTCCATAAAAGTATGGGACAGGAAAGAACTAAGCACAAATCTACCACCAAAGGGGTGATATGTGTAGATTTTCTCAAATACCAGGGTGATCATTGTTCATGTGTGTGATTAAAAAGTGGTGACTTGGTCCAATGAATTCTTTAGATCCTCAAGAGTGAGAGAGACCAGGGAAAAATGTGACAATCACAGCAATTAAACTGCTCATTCTTTGAGAGTGAGGGCTGCCTTATGAGAATTTTATTGGGAAACCTTAACCATGCACTCTACAACCTGATATCAATCCTTAAGACTTCTTTTTGTTCCCCAAACTTAAAGAGCATATGAAAGGATCACAATTTGAGTCCTTCAAGAATGCATAAAATTACATTTTAAAGTGGTGTAAATAGAAGCATGCAGAATTCTTCTGGAAAGGGTTAGAGAGATGGAAACACTGCCCTTATAAGTGTATAGATCAAGATGAAAGATATGTAAAGAACCAATAGCTTCACATTTTGATATTTTTGCTTAATAAGGGTTTTTAGGATTTTTTTTTGGTTTAAAATAACAATTGTGAAGATGGCATAGGACCAGATAATGTTTTGTTCTGTTGCGCTGTAAGTCAGAATTGACTCAACAGTACCTAACAACAACAGCAACGCTAATGACTAAAGGCAAGAAGAGTTGTGGGAGGATATCAAAAACATCATACAGGAAGAAAATTAATCATAATTAAGAAGGCAACAAAAAAGGAAAGGAACAAATTGGAAGTCAGAAGAAGTGCTGAAACTTGTTATGCAGCATAGAGGTGCTAATGCAAACGGAAGAAATGAGAAGATAAAGAGCTGAACAGGAAATTTCAAAGGGCAGCTCAAGAAGACAAAGTCAAATGTTATAATGACATGTACAAATACCTGAAGTTAGAAAACCAAAATGGAAGAATATGCTCAGCATTTCTCAAGCTGAAAAAGCTGGAGAAAAAATTCAAAGTTTGACGTGCAATAGTGAAAGATTCTACGGACAAAATAATTGATGGAACACTGGAGGCACACATTCACCTATGTCAAGAAATTTGGAAGAGAGATACGTAGCCTACTGATTAGAAGATATTGATATTTGTATCTATTTCAAAGTGAAGTGACCCAACAAAATGTGGAAAACATCAGACAATATAATTAATACCACATGCAAGTAAAATTTTGCTCAAAGTAATAAAAAATGGCTGCAACTGTACAGACAGGGGATTGCAAGAGGTTTAGGCCAAATTGAGATAAGGATGTGGAATGAGGAATATCATTGCTGACATCAGATAGATCTTAGCTGAAAGCAGAGACTACAAGAAAGATGCTTATCTATGCTTTATTGACTATGCAAAGGCTTTCAACTGTGTGGATCATGACAACCTATGGACACCATTGCAAAGAATGGGTATTCCAGAACAAGTAATTGTGCTCATGGAAAATCTGTACATAGACCAAGAGGCAGCCATTGCAACAGAAAAAGGAGACACTGAATGTTATAAAATTAGGAAAGCTGTGTGTCAGGGTGATATTCCTTTACCATAATTATTCAATCTGAATGCTGAGCAAATAATCTGAGAAGCTGGATTATATAAAGAAGAGCATGGAATCAGAATTGAAGGACAGCTCATTAACAGCCTGTGATATGCAGATGATCTAACCTTGTTTGCTGAAAGCCAAAGAGGACTTAAAATACTTACTGATGAAAATCAAAGACCCCAGCCTTCAGTATGGGTTTCACCTAAATGTAAAGAAAACAAAAATATTGATAATTGGAAAATAGGTTGAAGTTGTCAAAGACTTCATTTTTCTTGGATCTACTATCAATGCTCATGGAAGCAACAGTCAAGAACTCAAACAACATATTTCATTCCGCAAATCTGCTGCACGAGACCTCTCTAAGGTGTTTAAGAGCAAAGATGTCAGTTTGAAGACTAAGGTTGTGCCTGACCCAAACCATGGTGTTTTCAATAGTCTCAACTGCATGTATACATTGGACAATAAGAAAGACCACAGAAGAATGGATGCATTTGAATTATTGTGTTGAAGAAGAATATTAAAAGTAGCGTGAACTGCCAGAAGAACAAACAAATACGTGTTGATAGAAGTACAGCCAGAATGCTTCTTAGAAACCAGGGTGGTGAGACTTTGTTTCCTGCAGTTCAGACATATTATCAGGAGGGACCAGTCCCTAGAGAAGGACATCATATTTGGTAAAGTGGAGGGTCAACAAAAAAGAGGAAGACTTCCAATGAGATGGCTTGGCACAGTGGCAGCAGCCAATGAGCTCAAGCATATCAACGATTGTAAGAATGATACAGAACCTGGCAGTGTTTAGTTCTATTATGCATAAGGTCGCTATGAGTTAGATCTGATTCAATGGCACCTAGCAACAACAAAAAGAACAACCATAGCATGACTTACATTATGTGTGTATGTATGCCCAGTGCCACCAAGTTGATTCTAATCTATAGCCACCCAATAGGAGAACATCTTCATAGGGTGCCTCATTTTTTTTCTGGTGGGCTTGAATCACTGACCTTTTCGTAAGCTGCCAACTCTTAAACTTTTTTGCTACCAGGACACCTACATGTGCATGTTGTTACTGTTCTTAAGTGTCATTGAGTCAGTTCTGACTCATAGCAGCCTTACATGTGGTTTCCAAGGAATGGCTGGTGAACTTGAACCACTGAACTTGAGGTTCATATCGACTTTGCAGTCCAGCACATTAACCCCCAGTGCCACACCATAAACTCACATAAATATGTATGTATGTATTCATCAGTGAAATATATTATTTAGCACTACTTTAAAAATAGCTATACACTGGTATTGTTCTAAGTATTTCTATGCTGCAACTCAATTATCTCAAAAATCTATTAAGGTAGTTTCAACTTTTATCCTCATTTTACAGATTAAGTGAAGAAATCGCCCATGATACAAACCCAGTTATTGGCAGAATTAGGGATCATGAGCAGACAATTTCAGTTCTAGAATCCAGCAATTTAATCTTTGTATTATTTTCTAATGATTCTTTGAATCTTATTTATATTAAGATTTATGTTTAGAAAAAATGAAATTTTTGACCTTATGTTATTAGTTCAAGGAGTGCTGATAGCATAGTGGGTTACAAATTGGCCTGCTAATTGCAAAGTCAGAAGTTCAAATCCATCAGCTTTTCTGAGGGAGAAAGATGAGTCTTTCTGCTCCTGTAAAGATTTATAGCCTCAGAAACCATATACTGGGTTGCCATGAATCAGAACCAAATCCTCTATTACCACCACCACCCCTATGTTATAGGTACAGTAGATTATATGGTTCGGATGCTAATTTCAGGTCATTTGTTCAAATCACAGCCAGCTGCTATGAGGAAGAAGTATGAGACTGTCTGCTCCTGTAAAGATTTACAATCTTGAAAATGCTGTGTAGCAGTTGTACTCTACCTCACAATGTCACTATAATTCAGATTTAACTCAACAGCAGTGGTAGGATTTTATTTTGACATTATAGGAAACACTACAGTTATGATTACTAAAGTTTTTAACATTGGGGAACAAGTAAAAGGAAGATAACAGATAATACCTAACTTGTTCTGTTATGATGAGTGTTCTGTGTGCAGTGAATGAATCCAGGTTCTCCTTTTGTTTTTCATTCAACAACTGTACTTTGAGTCATTCTTGAACCTTGCTCAATGACTCCTTATGGACTTGTTCTTGCTCATAATAACTCCTGCAGCTGAGAACTGGATAATAGAAGATGGTGACCCCAAAAGTTAATTCCTGGGGTACTAACTGAAAGCTTTGGAGATTTGAACTCTGCCAGAGATGACTTGAAAGTAAGCCTGTCCCTGATGATTTTCTTCTGAAAAGTCAGAGGTATAAAAGCTCTATGGAGCAGCTATGCTTTGAAACACATGCGGTGACAATGAATTATAATCAACTGAGCTCTGGTAGCGTAGTGGTTACGAATCGGGCTGCGAACCTTAAGATCAGCAGTTCGAAACTACCAGCCGCTCCACGGGAGAAAGATGAGGCTTTCTACTCCCGTAAAGATTTACACCCTCGGAAACCCTGTACAGGGTCGCTATGGGTCGGACCCGACTCGATGGCACTTAACAGCAGCAACAGCATGTGCTAACTGGTCAAAAGAATCACGTTGGAACCACTTAGTCATATGTAATGGGGTAATAAACTTGGTAATATTTTAAATTGCCATCCTAGCATAGAATTTCAGTACATATAAAAAGACTTATATGCATTTTAGGAAAGTACAACCATTTTGTCTATCAGTACATTTGTCTATATTATCATATTAAACCTAATCACATCCCTGATTAATCTGATTTCATTTAGTTTCTTCAAGGAGTCTTTTGATTTTTTAACACATGACATGTACTCAAGAGATGCCTTTAGAAAGACTTTCTTTCTACCTTTTGATATCCCCAGAGTTGTGGCATGCAGCTTGTGTTTAATACTTGTACAAGTAGCTAGAGAATCTCCAAACACAGGCTTCTTTTTAATGAAACCAAATTTGTTTTTTTTCCTTGTTTTTCTTTTTTTAAATGCTAG
>NW_006408816.1:1392160-1397252 GCF_000296735.1 Chrysochloris asiatica
ACTACGCTACCAGAGCTATAGAAGGGATGGTCACAAATCTAAAACCAACACATTACCCTGCACTTATATTGGCTCACTTAGCATGCCTTCACGAATATGAAGCTTTTTTCATTTTCCCATTTGGAGTTCCCTGTCCTATTATTAGTATATTATGATTTACAAGAGACTGAGTTTTTTAAATAACAACACTGAAAAAGCAAAGCCTATTTGTTCATCCCAAGAGGTTTGAGAGCACATTATAAGAACAGGGTGGTCAGAGTAAAATCTGACACAAACACACAGTCCATGATAGTTCCTAATCAGAGAAAACACCCAATTAGAGTCAAAAGGCTGGGAAACAAATTATTTGCTACAGTAAATCACCCTTATAAATATCATTATTCAAAAAATTTGAACACTATTTAAGGCTATAAACAGAGATGTGGGTTTCAAAAGTAACATTAGACAGTTGGCTGACTTTAAATCTTAGTGGCAACAACATTTGAGGCTGCCAGGGGCACCTACTGTTCCAGTTTAGCTAAAGGTTGGATTACTGAAGTTGCATTATATCCTCCATCTCATTTTCAGCTCTATTGCACCAATTATGCAGCATTGAGGCTTATAGAGGCTTACATTGGGTTTCAGATAGATGGAAGAAGCCAGTCTATATTCTTTGTGATAAAAATAGTCATTAATTACTGAGACTTGTAAACTGCTTAGCATTCTCCTTAATGTGGATTGTCAGGTGCTTCTCCTCGTTCTATAGCTAATCAGCAAAAAAGGAGAAAAATCTTTAAGAAGAAGATGATCGTTTTTGGCTTGAACAGAAAGCCAAGGTTAAAAATACATTTAAAGTGCCCTGAAAACCAAAGCTGATATACACTCACTGGCAAAATACTATCATTTTGCCTTTATAATCAAAGTTGATAAGGGATAAATTTCTTATAACGTTAGCTCACAGAACAATTAATTATCAATCTAATATTTTTCTCTGTTAGACAACACTGCTAAATAATATAACATGTTCTTAGGAGGATATGAATGAAAATACATTTGTAAGTAGCTCAAATGGAGTTAGATAATTATCTAATTAAAGAAAACTGAAATGTTATAGGAATCCAAAACAATGGAGAGAGAACCCAACTAGTAAAGGATCAGGCAAAAAGCAACAGTGGATAGTTTCACCTTCAATAGAAAGTTCATGTTTGCTAGCAGGATTTCAGATTCTGCTTTTCAGCATTGACTGCCATATCCATTATCTAAATTTTTAATGGTAACCTTAAATTTAATTAGCAAAAGTGCTGATTATGATACTTCATTACAGCAAATAAGGACCATGAGGTAGTAAATGTGAGTAGAATGAACTCTAACATCCTTCATTTGGTAGACAAAATACAACTATGTGGCATTTGTTTGAAAAGCATTACATACATTGGAAAAGATGGAAAGCATGCTTATATGGAAAATAAACACATATTGATGGCTTCTTTTAAAAATGTGTATATTTCATAAGCAAAAACCAGGCTGTGAGGAATGCTGTACAACCACATTTCATGCATTTTGATATGACTAATATTTGAGAATGGGAGTTCAGTTTTTCAAAGAAATGGGCAAAGAAAATTGAAGTGGTAGTATATCAGTTAAGTTGATTTTTATAAACGCCTTGCAGAGAGCTTTAAAAATGAACAGTATGTTGTGTGGGGTGAGGAGGGGATGATGAAAGAAATTACAACTGAGCTTCTCTATATTACAAGCTTGAGATTGCTTATTAAATACATAACTTGTTTTTCTGCTATACCAGTCATTTTACATAAGTGTGTGATTTGGCTTCCATTTATAATGTGTAACTGCAGCATGCTTGAACGGTGCCACAGGGAATACTTGTTATGGGCTGAATATTTGGTTAAAATCTTTGGGAAAATTCCAAACACATTTACATGTCTGAACAACTCTGGGTAGGTATTTCTTTTCTTTTCTTTTTTTTTCTCTTCAGTTCATTTCTCTCCTTGGAAAGGGGGGTAAAAAACCTGCCTTCTCAATATGAAACAGACAATATAATCCCGTTTCTCTTCTCACTTCAAGTTTTCATGAAATAGAAGTGTCATATTTGAAAGAAATTTTTATTTCCACTGCTTCTTAGGAAGAAGCTGCTTTAGGGTCTGTTTATAAAATATTGTGTTGCTGTTGTTAGGTGCTATCAAGTCAGTTCTGACCCAAAGCAACCCTACGTACAACAGAACAAAACACATCCTGCTCCATCCTCACAATTGCTGCTACACTTGAGCCCATTGCCGCAGCCACTAGACCATTCCATCTAGTCTGGGTCTCCCTCATCTTTGCTGACCCTCCAATTTACCAAACATGATATCCTTCTCCAAGGACTTGTCCCTCCTAATAATCTGTCCAGATTATGAGAGACAAAGTCTGGCCATCTTGACTTCTAAGGAGCATTCTTGTTACCTGATTGTACATCTTCCAACACAGCTTTTTTTGTTCATCTTGTAGTCCATGATATGTTAAATAATCTTCTCCAACACCATAACTCAAATGCATCAATTCTTCAGTGCTCTTCCTTATTCACGGTCCAGTTTTCACATACATATGAGTTTATTGTAAACACCATAGCTTGGTTCATCACACTTTAGTCAAACTGACATTTTTTTGCTCTTGAACACTTTAAAGATGTCTTGTGAAGAAGATATGCCTAATGCAATACCTTGTTTGATTTCTTGACTGCTGCTACGTAAGTGTTGATGATGGATCTAAGCAAAATGAATTCTTTGAAATATTCAATCTTTTCCCCATTTATCATGATGTTGTTTATTGCTTCAGTGTTGAGGACTTTGTTTTTCTTTACATTGGGATGCAACCCATACTGAAGGCTGTGATCTTTGATCTTCATCAGTAAGTAGCTTAAACAATCAATGTATCATCTCCATGCTGCAAGTTGTTAATGAGTTTTCCTCCAATTCTGATGCCATGCTCTTCTTCATATAATCCAGTTTCTCAGATTACTTACTTAGCATACAGATGAAATAAGTATGGTGAAAATATAACCCTGGTGCATACCTTTCCTGATTTTAAACAATTCTGTGTCCTCTTGTTCTGCTGTGTTACTTAATATACAGTATTCCTGGAGTCACTATGTATTGAACATCGACTAACAGAATATTGATATATATTTTATCAGATCATGAAGTATTATTATATTTTAAACCAAAAATAAAGTATCTTTTCTTAGCATCATTATTAAGTACTATTGCACAGCAATCCCGAGATTGGAGTATGGGAGGTGGGCTGTTAAAGCAGAAGAAAAGAATTTGCAAAGACTCTACTGGAGAAGTGGGTCCTTCATATGCTAGCTTGAGTGTGATTTTCATCATAGGCTTTTTGTGAGACAGCTGACTCATAGCGACCCTGTATATAGTTTTCAAGAATTGGCAGTTTGACTTTGCATTTAGCAGTCCAGTGTTTATCTTACATTACAGCACCAGCATGTATATGTTGTTATTGTGTGCCATAGAGCTGGTTACAACACATAGAAACTCTATATAGAGTTTCTAAGATTGCAAATATCTATGGGAGCAGAAAACATTATTTTTTTTTTAATATTTACATATATTGAATCCTATTGTGGCACTGTAGGATAAGCACAGGACTGCTAAACCACAGTGTCATCAGTTCAATATACCAGCCACTCCTAAGAAACCCTGTATATGTTCACTATAAGTCAGAACTGACTTTACAACACTTAAAAAAGCCATATACATATATGTGTAGGCACTGGCCACCAATCATCTGCCAGTTTGTTGTACTGTAGTGGCTTGTGAGTTGCTGTGATTCTGAAAGCTATGCCACTGATATTTTAAATACCAGCAGGGTCACCCATGGTGGAGAGGTTTCAGATGAGCTTCCAGACAAAGACAGACTAGGAAGAAAGAGTGACGGAATACTTCCAAATATTTAGTCACTAAAAACCTTATGAATAGCAGAGAAACACTGTCAGATATAGTCTAGAAAAGAAGCCCCTCAGGTTGGAAGTCACTCAAAATGTGATTGGGAAGGGGTGCCTACTCAAAGTAGAGTTGAGTGTGATAAAGTGAATGGAGTAAAGCTCACGGGAGAAAAGCCCACAGGACCTTCATTTGCTGATGGGGCACAACTCAAAATGAAGACAAACAGCTTTAAACATGCAATGAAAATCGGATCATGGAATGTATGAAGTATGAATCTGGGAAAATTGGAAGTTGTCAAAAATGAAATGGAACACATTACCATTGATATTTTAGGCATTAGTGAGCTGAAATGGACTGCTAGTGGCCATTTTGAATCTGACAACCACATGGTTTACTATGCCAGGAATGACAAACTGAAGAGGAATGGTGTTGCATTCATTGCCAAAAAGAACATATCCAGATCAGTCATGAGGTACAATACTGTTTGTGATAGGATAATATCCATGTGCCTACAGGGAAACCCAGTTAATACCACTATTAGTCAAATTTATGCACCAACCACTAAAGTCAGTGAGGATGAAGTAGAAGAATTCTATCAACTTCTTCAGTCTGATCAAACATGCAATCAAGGTGTATTGATCATTACTGGTGATTGCAATGCAAAAGTTGGGAGCAAAGAGGAAAGATCAGTAGTTGGAAAATATGGCCTTGGTGATAGACATGATGATGGAGAATGCATGATAGAATTCTGCAAAACCTATGATTTATTCATTTCAAAACCTTCTTTAGACAACATAAGAAATGACTATACACATAGACCTCACCAGATGGGATACATAGAAATAAAATTGACTACATCTGTAGAAAGAGATGATGGAAAAGCTCCATATCATCAGTGAAAACAAGGCCATGGGTAGATTGTGGAACAGACCGTCAATTGCTCATGTGCAAATTCAAACTGAAGTTGAAGAAAATGAAAAGAAGTCCATGAGAGCCAAAATATGACGTTGAATATATCCCACCTGAATTTAGAGATCAACTGAAGAACAGATTTTATACATTAAACACTAAAGACCGAAGACCAGAAGAGTTGTGGGATGACATCTAGATCATTATACATGAAGAAAGCAAAAAGTCATTAAGAAGACAAGAAAGAA
>NW_006408816.1:1398552-1407303 GCF_000296735.1 Chrysochloris asiatica
CGTATTGCATTAAGCAAATCTGCTGCAAAAGACCTTTTTAAAGTGTTGAAGAACAAAGATATCAGCTTGAGGACTAAGATGCACCTAACTCAAGCCATGGTGTTTTCAATAACCTCATATGCATGCGATAGCTTGACAGTGAATAAAGAAGACCATAGGAGAATTGATGCCCTTGTGTTATGGTGTTACAGGAGAATACTAAAAGTGCCATGGGCTGCCAAAAGAACCAATAGATCTGTTTTGGAAGAAGTGCAGCCAGAATGGCTCCTTAGAGGCCAAGTCGTCTCTTATACTTCAGACATATTGTCAGGAGGGACCAATTGCTGGAGAACGCTATCATGTTTGGTAAGGTGGAGAGTCAGAGAAATAGAGGAAGACCCCCAATGAAATGGATTGGCCAAGTGGCAGCATCAATGGACTCAAATGTGGCAACAGTAGTGAGGTTGGCCCAGGATCGGGCAGTGTTTCGTTCTGCTGTGCATGAGGTCGATATGGGTCAGTACCGACTCCATGGCAAGATGAAAGCCAAATATATAACCTTGAAAATAGCCCACTTGAAATTCTATATTATCTCAAGAACAGTTCTATACATTTAGACACTAATAACCGAAGACCAGTAGGGTTGTGGAATGTTGATGAACAACACACAGGACAAAGCAAAAGATCATTACAAAAGACAAGAAAAAAGGAAAAGACCAAAATGAATGTCAGAAAGTACTCTAAAACTTATGGAGTGATGCTAAAACAAATGTAAGAAATGAGGATGTAAAATTTATGAACAGAAAATTTCAAAGGATACCTTGAGAAGACAAAGACAAGTATTATAATGAAATGTATAGGCACCTGAAGTTAGAAAACCAAAGGGAAGAACACACTCAGTCTTTCTCAAGCTGAAAGAACCAAAGAAAAATTAAAGCCTCAACTTTTAGTATTGAAGGATACGGTAGCGTAGTGGTTACGAATCGGGCTGCGAACCGCAAGGTCAGCGGTTCGAAACTACCAGCCGCTCCGCGGGAGAAAGATGAGGCTTTCTACTCACATAAAGATTTACACCCTCGGAAACCCTATACAGGGTCACTATGGGTCGGAACCGACTCGACGGCACTTAACAACAACAAAAATGGGCAAAACACTGAATGATGCGAAAACAACAAAAGAAGAGGAAAGGAATACATAGAATCACAGTACCTAAAAGAAATGGTCGCCATTCAGGAGGTAGGATATGATCAAGACTCAAAGATACTGAAGGAAGAAAACCAAGGTGTACTGAAGGAATTGGCAAAGAACAAGGCTCTGGGAATTGATGAAACACAAATTTAAATCTTTCAGTGATCTGATACAGAACCAGAGGCACTCACTCATCTATGCAAAGAAATGTGTAAGATGGCTATCTGGCCAACAGATTGGAAGAAATCCATGTTTGTGACCATTCCACAGAGAGATGATCCAATGGAAGGTGGAAATCATAGGACAATATCATTAATATGATATGCAAGTAAAATATTGCTAAAGGTAATTTAAAAATGGTTGCAATGGTATACTGACAGGGAACTGCCAGAGGTGCAAGTCATATTCAAACAAAGACGAGAATGAGGATATCATTGCTGATGTCAGATGGATCTTGGCTAAAAGCAGAGAATACCAGAAAGATGTTTACCTAAGCTTAATTGACTATGCAAAGTCTTTTGACTGTGTGAATCATGAGAAGCTAAGGGTAATATTTCAAAGAAAAGTTATTCCATAACACTTAATTGTGTTCATAAGGAACTTGTATATTAACCAAGAGGCAATTTTTTATACAAAACAAGAGGGCATGCAGTAGTTTAATTAAACCACATGAAAGTTATGCACTAGTGTTGTATTCTTTTACCACACTTATTCAATCTATCTGCTGAGCAAATAATTTGAGAAGGTTGAATATATGAAGAAGAAAGGATATCATGTATAACCAGAATGTTCCTTAGAATCCAAAATCACAAAATTTCATCTCTCATACTTTGGACACATTATCAGGAGGGTCTAGTCCCTAAAGAAGGATATCATGCTTGGTAAAGTGGCAGTTCATTGATAAAGAGGGACCCCCCCCCAACAAGATGGATTGACACAGTGGTAGCACCCATGGACTAAAGCTTAACAGTGCTTGTGAGGATGGTACAGGGTCGGCAGTGTTTCGTTCTTTTGTGCATAGTATCACTATGAGCTGGAACCAACCAGCGGCACCTAATAATATCAACAACATAGGTTCTGAATGGCTAACTGCAAGGTTGGCTACACTAACTCACCAGTCACTCCTTGGAAATAATATACATTGTCGCTATAAGTCAGGATCAATTCTAAGGCACTTAATAACAACAATGTGTATGTATATATATATATGTACGGATTTAACCAGTGTGAATGAAATATATTGCCTTCAGATGTAGTATTTGATATATTATAAAAATAGCAAAAACTCCCTCAAAGAGAGTTAAAAGTGGGACAAAATACTGAAAGTATGGAAAAATTTTTTTTAAACATGTGCCAGGATTTTTCATTTTGTAACTTGTTTATTTGCTATGTTTTACAGTATCTGAAAAGCTTTGCAGAAACAATCTGCTAGCAGAAGGAAAATTATTCTATTTTCTACCAGTGAAAATGCACATGAAGTCTTATAAACACAAACCGAAGTATTGCTGTCAAATAAATTCCAGCTCCTAGTGACCTATGTGCTGCAGAGTAGAACTGAGTCATATGGTTCTCAATGGCTACGTATTTTATGGAAGCAGATAGTCAGACCTCTCTTCTGTGGCATAACTAAATGTGTTTTAACTACCATCCTATAGGTTGGTTTTTGCTAAGTGCCATCAAATCGGTTCTGATGCATGGTGGTGGTGGTGATGGGATACCTTGGAGTCAGTTTCTACTCATAGTGAGTCGGTTTCTACTCATAGGGTTTCCGAGGTTGTAAATCTTTCTTCTGCAGAATTGCTGGTAGTTTCAATCTGCTGACCTTGAGGTTAGCAGGCCGACTCGTAACCACTATGCTACCAGAGTTCCTAAGATAGGGTTATTGTTGCTGTAAAGTGCCGTCGAGTTGACTAAGACCCATAGTGACCTGGAACCGACTCGACGGCACTTAACAACAACAACAACTGCACTTCTAGTCCTCAGTTGTTGTTGTTGTTGTAAAGTGCCGTCGAGTTGACTCTGACCCATAGCGACTCTGTATAGGGTTTCTCGGGAGCAGCTGGTGAGCTAGAACCACCAACCTTACAGTTCAAACGGGTTTACAGTATGGTGCATTAACAGCGCCACACCAGGACGCCTAAAATAGGGAAGATATATAGAAATCAATACATTCTAATCTTTCTCTTAGCTTCTTCTATTTTTTCACTCCCCAGCCCCTTTTATATTCTCTCTTTACCAGGACCTTGTATGGTTGACTTTATCCTTCTAGGGTGATTTATGGACAAGATAATGAAGGAAATTCTGGGTAGGCTACGTGTAACTTTAGCACCTCGTAGTCCTGATGTGGTGCTGTGGGATAAGCACTGGACCCCCAAGGTCAGTTTAAACTGCAAGTTTAGTAGTTCAAATTTACCACCCACTCCTCGGAAACCTTATACAACATGACTATGAGTCAGAACCCACTTGACAACTTAGCAACAAGGCTAAATTTTTTCATAATAATCACAATGCACTAAAAGACTCTGACCAGGGATGAGAAAAAGGAAAAAATAGGACAGAAAATCTGTTACTCTCTCCTTAAGTGTCTTCTTTGTGTTCTTGGAATAAAATAATAGTTTCTTTTTCCTTTGTAAGTGGATTTGCCTTCTGGGGGTTGGAGATAAGATATCACCTGGGATATCAGGACATTTCCTCCGGCATGTTTTAGCTCAGTTATGTATAGAATTAAATAACAACAGGGCTGCAGGGCTGACAGTTTGAGCCCATGAGGTGATCCTAGAGAAAAAAAATGAGATTTTCAGTTCCCAAAAGAACGGCATTCTAATTTTTTTTTTTTTTTACTCTATTGTTTCTATGAGGAGTCCTGATAATGTACTGGATTATAAACTGGACTTCTAACCATAGGGTCAGAAAATTTAATTGACCAGTCACTTCATGAGAGAAAGATGAGACTTTCTGCTCCCATAAAGATTTATAGCCTTGGAGACACCCTAAACAGGGTTGCTATGAGTCAGAACCGACTTGGTGGCTTTAATAGTTAGGGTTCTGTGTCAACTTAACTAGGTCAGGATTCCCATGGTTTAGCAGTTAAGATGTGCTTATTCCCAAGGTGATGAAACCTAATACAGGAATAGTTAACTTTATGATAAGTGAATATGAGCGGCCAATTAATTGAAGAGATGGTTCCTTGGGGATGTGGCCAGCTCCCAATATAATGGACACATGGGAAAGGCACTCTCTCGCTCTTCCACTGGGGACCTGGGACTCTACAAAATCCATTTCACTTTGAATGTATATATAGAGAGAGGCTCAAGGTCATATGCATATGAATAGGGTTAGTCCAGAGAAAGATGAGGCTTTCTGCTTCCCTAAAGATTTATAGCCTCAGAAACCATGTACAGTGTGGCTATGAGTCGGAGCCGACTCTACAGGGTATATATATATATATATATATATATATATAGAGAGAGAGAGAGAGAGAGAGAGAGAGAGAGAGCGAGCTCTGGTAGCGTAGTGGTTATGAGGCAATCTAGGCTTTCTGCTCCTATAAAGATTTATAGTTTCATATAGGGTCCAGACCCTACAGCACATAACCACCACCACCTGAGGCCCAAGGTCATATGCATATGAATGGGGTTAGTCCAAAGAACCAATTTATGTATTTGACTGCTTATGGATACTGGTTTTGCCTGCTTATTATTGTAAAATAGACATATGTGTGTGATAAAAATGAATATTGGGAGTTATGATTACAGAGAGCTTGTAAGCATGTCTTCAGCCTATACATGATGGAATTTACTTAAAAGGGAATTAGAATTTACGGGGAAAGAAATAAGCTTTTTTGCTTCAAACCTTTGTAGAGAATAGAGCCTTAGGAGGAATCCTGACATCCACCCAGAACTTTCAGAGTTGGTACATTTGCATTTGAAAGACATGCAGACAAACCCAGAACTTCTGGGAGAGCAGGAGATTCTTGCTTAAAAGAAAGCAGAGAGAAAAAAAAAGTAGACTATTTCAAAAAAAGCTTGTTTCCAGCAAGCTGTTTGCCTTGAAGGCATCAAGGCCCAAAATTCTGTGCCCATCAGAGAAAATCCTCTTCTAGGACTGAAAGTTAAAGGGAACTGGTGAGTCACATGATTCCTGGTGACCACCTGGGTCTACTTGTGAGTGGCATTGGATGAAATGAAGCAATAAAGACACAGGCTGAGTTTGGACATGTTCTATTAGCACCTGTTGACCTTGAAATGAGAGAAAGAAGAGGAAGGGCTGGCTTGTCTGAAATTTAGGGAGCTGTGTGAACTCCTGGGCCAATAGGCAATATCCCTGGGGGATAGGGATGAGAGTGAAGGGGCCAGCTGGTATGAAGCACACAGAGGTGTGTGTGAACTCCCAAACTTGCAACTGGTACTCATTTGACCTAACTTGGATGATTAGGTCTTAGCTTTGACCAGAACATGACCAGAGGAAGATAAAGATTTAAAGTATAAATGAGCAAGTATAAATTACTACAATTTGATGGAACTGGACTTTTTCTTATGGATGCAGTTGCTCAAAACTCCGATTGGAATGAAATAGTCTTCATATCAAGGAACATGCTTGTCTCCTCAGCATACTGGGTTGGTTGTTGTTGTTAAGTGCCCTGGAGTTGGTTTCAACCCATAGCAACCCTGTATAGGTTTTCCGAGGAGCAGCTGGTAAGTTTCTATTGCCAATCATGTGGTTCAAACCAATCTTCGGATCCTGTGTGTTATTTATCTCGATGCACCAAGTAATGATAGGCAATTTAGACATTGACTATCAAAAGTGGTGGAGGTGGTTATGTGCCATGGAGTCAGTTCCAACTCATAGTGACTCTATACAGGGTATCTGAGGCTGTAAATCTTTATGGGAGCAGAAAGCCTCATCTTTCTCCTGCAGAACAGCTGTTAGTTTCGAACTGCTGACCTTGCAGTTTGCAGCCCTATTCGTAACCACTACACTACCAGAGATCCTTGATTATCAAAAGTAGGGGACTATAAATGCATGATGTGGCACTGCATGTTAATGCACTAGACTGCAAGTTTGGTTTGAACTGCAAGGTCAGTGGTTCAAACTCAGCAGCCACTCCTCATAAATCCTATAGAGTGTTGCTGTGAGTCTGAACCAGCTTGAAGACATTTAACAACAACAACATAAAAGCATGAAGTGACTGGGCTACAAGCTTTCGTGTGTGTGCTTAGTTGTAGATTGAGGGAACAAGGGAGAATCCCCACTGACTAGTTTTACTCTTTTCCAGATGAGTCTGGTGAAAGGGGATACGGGATGCTGCAGATAGGATTTTATTATTCAATTGTGAGTAATTATTAGTAGGATTAATTGTGATTCTTGAAACTATAATTGTAGATGTATAATTAAAATTGAGAGTAGCTAATCTTTTATTTCAGGAATAGACAATCCCAGGACTATATGAGCATAAGTGGAGTGTGGGATCCCTGTCTGGGAAAAGCAGTGACAGCTGATAGGATAGCAGAGTGGTGCCATGGAAAGACAGAAGAACACTTTCATACTCTAGGTCCATGGAATGGTTACTGTTGTGTGCTTATGGGCAGAAGACTGGCTCACATAATATGGACATTTAAATGAATATATATGTTTTGTTTAGTTTTGCATGTGTGCATTGAATATTTTTGCCTTGTTCATTTGTTACATATAAGTTGTAAATGGGGCCAGTGAGTTTTCAGAGGTAGGTGTTTTAATTATATCATTTTAGGGGCAAAGATGACTTTACAATTTCTTTATTTAGAGATTATGCATACATTTTACAGGTGTCATGTTGACAAGGGTTTATAGTAATACTTAGGGTTCTGTGTTAACTTGACTAGGCCAGGATTCCCATGGTTTAGCAGTTAAGATAGTCTTACTCCCTTGGTGATTAAACATAATACAGGCTTGGTTAACTATTGTGAGTGACTATCAGCCAATTGAAGGGATGCTTTCTTGTGGGTGTGTCCTACTACCAGTATAATGGACACCCAGGAAAGACTCTCTCTGTGTCTTCTACTGGGGACTTAGAACTGTACAATTGTAAGCCAATTCCTTGATAATAAACTTCTCTTTGCATATATGCATGTATATATTTCACTGGTTTTTCTTCTCTAGAAAACCCAGCCAAAGACAGTGGCACACATTTACCACCACCAAACAACAACAATAACAATAAAACAATTCAAACTAGACTAAGTAAAAAATGGAAATTTTTGGAGCTGAAATGATTTCACCTAGGATTGAATATCCTGTATGATTTTTTACTTCTGTTTTCTTGGATTTGGTTTCTACCTCTGGATCCAAATTCTATAAGATCTCCACAAGCATTTCCAGAATAAAATCATTGCTTCTTGAACAGCCCATTCCAAAGTTTCTGTAGCTCCTGGGGGTAAATATCTTTTTACTTGTATCTTGGAAAATCTTCCACAAATGCTAAAAAAAATAGCTTAATTTTATTGTTGTTTGCAACTATGAATTTTCCTCCTATGTTTTATAAACAAAAGCAAGGATAAGTGTAGGGTTATACAATCATACCAAATTTTTGTTGTTCTTGTTGATTTACACTATGTATACTCTCAATCTCTTAGCTGATTGTAACCTCTCCTTTGGGAGAGATAATCTATCCATGGGAGATATCTGGCAACCCATTTTTATTAATTTCTACCATTCATAACTATTTTATTTTAAAAAAAATTGTATTCTATAATGATTTTAAATATCTGGCTACAGGTGAACTTCAGTCAGAGTGACCTCAAGAATTTTAAGAAGAGAAAAAAGACAAACCAAACTAAATTCTACACCATTATTTTCATTTTTCTTTTCTCTGGAGGCAAATTTTGTCTGTGCCTTCCATATCTGTAGGCTGAGGAAATATTGACAGCGTAGAACAATGAATCACCACTTTCTTTTTATTGTTCTGTTGTGGTTAAAAAAATAAAACATTTTTCCATTTAAAATTTTTTCATGTATAATTCAATTACAGGTATTATATTTATCAGATTGTAAAACAATCACCATCTTTATTTCCAAATTGTTTCAACATCATTAACAGAAACTCAGTTTTCCGCAAAAAGGGTTTTTTCTTCCCCTTTCCACATTTGATAAACCAAACTAAATATTCTTTGGTTGCTATATATTGCCTATTCTATATTCCATGTAAGTAAAATCATGCAATATTTGTATTTTGTAACTAACAAGACCTCTCTAAAGTGTTCAAGAGCAAAGATGCCAGTTTGAAGATCAAGATGAGCCTGATTATAGTGTTTTCAATAGCTTCATATGTATATGAACAATGAATAAGAACCACCATTGAAGAATTGATGCATTTGAGTTATGTTGTTGGAAATGAATATAAAAAGTTCTGTGACTGCCAGATGAAGATCAAAGAGCACAGCCTTCGGTATGGATTGCATCTCAATGTAAAGAAAACAAAAATCCTCACCACTGGACCAATGAACAACATTCTTATCAATGGAGAAAAGATTGAAATTGTCAAGGACTTCATTATTCTTGGATCAACTATCAACATTGGTGGAAGCAGCAGTCAAGAGATCAGACGAT
>NW_006408816.1:1407568-1411756 GCF_000296735.1 Chrysochloris asiatica
CAGCCAGAGTGCTCCTTGGAGGCCAAGATGGCTAAGCTTCGTCTCTCATACTTTGGACATATTGTCCGGAGGGAAGAGTTGCTGGAGAAGGATGTCATACTGGGTAAGGTGGAGGGTCAGAGAAAAAGAGGAAGACCCCTAATGAGATGGATTGGCCAGGTGGCATCATTGATGGACTCGTGTGGCAGCGATAGTGAGGTTGGCCCAGGATTGGACATTGTTTCATATTGCTTTCCTAAATTTCTTTTCAGAGCTGTTTTTATTTGTATAGAGTAATCTGACTGAATTTTTATACTGTAATTTGAAAAGATGATTTGTAGCATTTTGATAGTTTTAAATTTACTGAAGTTTGCTTTGTGACCAAGCATAAGGTCTATTCTGGAGAATGTTCCATGGGGAACTGGAAAATAATTTATATTGTGCTGTAGTTTGGTAGAGTGCTTGGTATATGTCCATGAGCTCAAGTTGGTTGAGTGTGTTGTTTAATTTTATGTATCTTTCTTGAGTTTCTTTCCAGTTGCTCTGTCCTTCATTAAAGGTGGTATATTAGAATATTCTACTATTGTTGTAGAGTTGATTATTTCTTTCTTCAATTCTAATAGAGTTTGATTTATGTATTTTGAGACTTTTTGGGGCATACGTATTTATTATGGTCATGTTCTCTTAGTCAATTTATCCCTTAATCATGATAAAATATCCTTTGACTCCTGTTCTGGCTTTTGCCTTAGTATCTACTTTATCAGACATTAAAATGATCAGTCCTGCTCATTTTTGATTACCATTAGCTTGATATGTTTTTTTATCTTTGATTTTTAGTCTATTTATGTCTTTGTGTGTAAGTAATATTAGTGTGTCTTATGAATTGAAGAATATTATATTCATTAACATTCAGTATAATTATCAATAATTATAAATTCATTGCTGTCATTTTGTTGTGTGTTTTTCTATGATGCTGCTGAGTTCTTTCTTCCACATAATTTTCTATGATGAGATCATTTTGTCTGTGGATTTTCTTTTTCACTTTCTTCTTTTATATTGTGTGAATAACTACAAAATCTTTTTGATTTTCCTCTTTTATTATGATGTGAAGGTGTATTAATTTTATTTGAAGTTACTCTGCAAATTATTCATTTCTTTTCCCTTTCAAAACAGTCTATTTTATCTCAAAATCTCCTTGACTTTCTTGCCATTTGGAAGTTCTGTAACTACATTATTCCCTCTTTTTGCTTTGTAGTTGATTTTATTATAAGTTGATATCTCTTGTTCCCTATATTCAGACTTAGGAGTTTGTTTTACTTTAAACACTTCTGTATTTTGATTGGATTGTGGGTGGTGTTGTCATGTATATCAATCTCAGGTTGTTGTTTGATGTTGTTGGTTTCCAGTCCAAAGAGAATCCCTTAGCAATTTTTATAAAGTTGGTTTTGTTATTATAAATTCCTTTAATTTCTGTATATCTGGAAATGTCATATATGAGGGACAACTTTTCTGTGTATATCATCCTTGGTTGGCAATGATTTTCTTTCAGATTGTTGTGTATGCCATCTCATTGCCTTCTCACTTGAATGGTTTCTTTGGAGAAATCAGAGCTCAGTCTTATTGGTTCTCTTTTGTAGATAACTTTTCATTTTTCCTGAGCTGCTCTCAGGATTTTTTCCTTGTCTTTGGTTTTGGAAGTCTGATTATAAGAGGTCTTGGTAATGTTCTTTTGTGATCTAACCTGTTGGGGTTTGTTCAGCTTCTTGTATGCATATCTTGTCATCTCTTATGATGTTTATCTCCCAACAACTCTTGGACAATTTTCTTTGTGTTTTTTTATTGTCTCTTTCTTCTCTGTGATTCTGATTACCCACAAGTTATTACTCCTCAGGGTGTCTCTTATAACTTTTAGGCTTTCTTCTGATTTTTCTTTTTTTTTTTTTTTTCTGATTGTTCTATCATAGTAGTATTGGGAGATTTATATTATAACACACTAATTTGGGCTTCCATTATTTCAAGTCTATTCCTTTGCTCTTTAAATATATTACTCATTTCTGAAGTTTTAGTATTAATCTTCTGGATTTCTAACTGCAAGTTTTATATTGTTTAAAATTTGTCACTTATTTTATCTGTTCTTTAAGTGTTTTCATTATTTCTAAAGTTTTTTGTTTTTTTTTTCTGTGTTCTTCATGCTTTCATCAATCTTTCTGTCAATCCTTTATAAGATCCTAAATATTATCCTTCTGATTTTTTTTCCCATTAGTTCTGTTACCTGTTCTCCCTCAGAACCATTTTTTGGATCTGCATCTTGGTCATTTGTTTGTTACATTTTTTCTTGTTTCATTGTTTAAGCTAAAATTGTCTGTTGTCTCTGGTATATTTTGGTGTGTTTGTATTTGTATTTAACTGATGATTGTATTTTGATGTGCTCTTTTACTCTTACCAACTTTCTCTTGTATGTATCGTTTGAGATCAGAAGTGTGTTCACGGTTCTCTATTTGCCATTCATGCATTTCAATTTAGGGTACGTTTGGCTGGTGTTTGCTACTGTCTATTGTTGATCAGGTTGTATATGAGCTGCAATAGGTCTTGCAGACTGGGTAGAACTGAAGAGGATATGGTTTCTGTATCCTGTCAAGTGGGAAAGAGTGGAAACTGCCTCCACACACACATACGAGCAAGCAAAAAAGAACAAACAAGCAAGTAACTAACAATGAAAAGAGAATATAATAAAGCAGAAAAATGAATTAAATACAGGCATGGACCAGAAAAAAAAAAATGCAATAAATAAAAAGAGAAAAGAAGGACAGGCGATTGGAGCTATAGAAGAAAGAATAAAAGAAATAAAATAAAAATAACTCTTAGGAAAGCCAAGAAAGGGAAGATGAAAAGTAGTAAAGAAAGAAAAAGCACAGGGAGGGACAAAGAAGAGGGAAAATGACAGAAAGAAGAAAAGAAGGAAAAACAAAAGTGAAGATAGAAAAGATAAAATTCAAGGAAATTGAAACAGAAGGAAGAGAAATAATAAATATATAAAAACAATGAAATAATAAAAGGAAAAAAAAAAGTCCTGAAAAGCAAACCCAAAAAAACAGTGCTGCTGTTGGACTTAGACAGGAGAAAACTGGGGGATTCCTGCAAGCTAAGAATTTCACTAGGTGGGTGAGGGAGGGATGTGACAGTGGAGTTCCTATAACTAGATGGAATTTCTATTGAACATGGTGTGATTTATGTTCAAGGCATTCGATTCAGAAGTAATTCATGGAGGCCCTTGATGGAGCAAGTTTTAATATCTGTTAGGACCACAGAGCATCTGAAGACAGGTTGACTGGCTAAATGTTGTTGTGGCAGCTCTGTGGGTTCTGTAGGTCCAAAGTGAGGCCCATTTGAATCCTGGCCCCCAAACAGTGCACCAAGGTGGCACATCCAACCCCTGCCTCACACTGATATGGTTCCCAATCACATGGCTCCAAATTCCCAGAAAGCAAGGGCTGTACTGAGTAGAAAAAAATGGGGATCTGGTCACACCTCTGGTCACCAAGGAATCATGGGGAAAAAGAAGAAATCAAACTTTTCTACTCTGTGTGGCTGGTCACTGACCAGTCAGCTTCGCTCGTTCGCTGTCATTGCTCAGTTTCTCCTTCCAGCAAGTGCTTAGTCCATTTCTCTTACCTTTCTTCTGACGTTCAGCATTCCAGAATTTTCTGTTTCTATTTTAATTGATATTTTGTATATATATTTTTAGAGGGCCCCTGTAGAGTATCTGCCTAGTCTGCCATACAATCCTTTAAAACTGAAAGTCAAAGTTTGATTTTCTTCTTCTGTTCTTTCAACTTGAGGAATGTTTAGCATTTTCTTCCCTTTTGGTTTTCTAATGTTAGGTCTTTGTGTATTTCATTATGATATTTCACTTTGTCTTCTCAAACTACCTCTGAAACTTTCTGTTCAGCTCTTTTACTTCTGCATTTCTTCTATTTGCTTTAGCCTTATCTGCAAGGTTCAGAGTCTCTTCTGACATCCATTTTTGTCTTTTCTTTCTCTCCTTTATTTATTTATTTAAAACTTAAAAAATTTTTTTATTTAAAGCTTTTATTGTGAACTGAGTGATAGTTTACCTGGGAGAACATCAATTTTGCACTCATCTAATTATATTTCATTTCATTGCAATGATTACAATCCCATCCATGCATCATCATTCAACAGTATTTA
>NW_006408816.1:1421561-1423838 GCF_000296735.1 Chrysochloris asiatica
GACCATCCCCTGAGCCTTCTTGGTCCTGTATTCTGTGTTGTTCCCGGCAGAGCTCATCACTGCACTTCCAACCGATCTGCCATCTTTTTCCGGAAGTCTTGAAATGCTGTTTTTGATGATGAGTACTACACCATTCCTCTTCCATTTGTCATTCCCAACATAATAAAACATAAGATAGTTGGATTAAAAAAACAAACAAACTAATACAAGTCCATTTTAGCTCACTAATGCTGAGTATATTGATAAAGATCAATGCATTCCATTTCATTTTCTACAATCTAATTTTCTTAGATTCATATTTTGTGGTGCCTTGAACTTATTTGATATGCTTTTCTATCCAAAGTCTTCTCAATTTACATCAAGTGAGTTGGTGGGACCTTCCAAATATAGTATACAGGACTTTAAGTTAAGGGTTGGTTTGTTTTGCCTTCCATCTAGGTTCAAAAGGACCCTTCTTGGAAGGAGAGAAGGAAGATCCCAGGACCATCAAGAAGGAAGAGCATGAGTCAAGTCCCTATCAAGAGAAGTACCAGCAGCAGAGGTGATGACAAGAGGTGACGGCAGAGGTGACAGAAGTGGCATGGAGAGAAAGAGCAGCTTTGGGCTCTAGGCCTATGGACTGAGTGAAGCTGAGTGCCTATGGGCAGGAGATTAGCTTGAAAATATGCACTTTGAGCATTCACAGACAGGCTAAAAAGACTTTTTAACATGTGCTTGAGCAGAGCAGAGACCAAGGAACCACATGGCTAAGATGCTGAAAATAAAAGTGAAGTGTGCCTGCAGTGTGGCAGATAAGAGTTGTTCCTGAATGGAGGGAGAACTGCTGCATCCTAAGTTCATTTTGATCCTGAATTATACCCTGTTCACTTCACAATAAATTCCATAATCGCGAGTATTGTTATGAGTTCTGTGTGGCCATTACAATGGATTATCAAATCCAATTGTGAAACAGACAGTGCTGTAGGAGTAATGGTTGGTGTTAGTATAGGGTAAAGAAGATTGTAGGGTGGAAGCATGTTTGAACTCTACTTCATAGGATTCAGCCTTGGACTGATTTTGTGTTTGAGTCTCTTTGTGTCTTGTGAAGCAAAGGGAAGTCAGGCATAGTCTAAACATGGTTTTTGCATACTTTGTACATTTCATGTTCTGATTATTAATGGATGTTTGCAGCTTTTTCTCCTCATTT
This sequence comes from Chrysochloris asiatica, assembly GCF_000296735.1. Taxonomy (NCBI): domain Eukaryota; kingdom Metazoa; phylum Chordata; class Mammalia; order Afrosoricida; family Chrysochloridae; genus Chrysochloris; species Chrysochloris asiatica. The sequence goes on from NW_006408816.1 coordinate 1,422,748, forward strand.
TGGCCTGTGCTTCATTAGCAAATGAAAGTCCCAAAAACTTTCCTGTATTCATGTGATTATGGACAACTCTATTTTGAGGAGGCAGCTTTTCCGCAATTGTATTTTGAGTGCCTTCGAACCTTTGGGTTTCAACTTCCAGTGCTATATCTGATAATTTTCTGATGAGATTCCTAATGTTTTCATCTTATGGTACTATACACGACAATGTCTAGCTGCTATTTCTAATATTTTCATCTTCTGGTACGATATGTGACAATGTTCAGAAGTAGTCTTCCTCTCTTTCTTCCTAGTCTGTCTTAATCTGGATGCTTCTCTGAAATCTGTCCACTGTGAGTGACCATGCTTAGAGGCTGAAAATAAGAGTGAAGTGTGCCTGCAGTGTGGCAGATAAGAGGTGTTCTAAATACCTAAATGTACTAAAATACCAATGACATAGGTTCCAGTACCATAGCAACACAAAAACTACCACAGTATGACAAGCTCATAGATGATCAATGGCCAAAATGTGTTGTTGTTGTTAGGTGCCATCGAGTTGGTACTGAACCATAATGACCTTATGCACAGAAGAATGAAACACTGCCTGATTCTGGGCCAACCTCACTATTGTTGTCACGCTGGAGTCCATTGATGGGGCCACTTGGCTAATCCATCTCGTTGGGGGTCTTCCTCATTTTTTCTGACCCTCCACCTTACCAAATGTGTTTTGGAAGATGACTGGTCCCTCCTGACAATATGTCCGAAGTATGAGAGATGAAGTTTGGCCATCTTGGCCGATAAGGAGCACTCTGGCTGTACTTCTTCCAAAAGGTTCTTTTGGCAGCCCATGGCACCTTCAACACTCTCATCCAACACCATAATTCAAAAGCATCAATTCTTCTACGGTCTTCCTTATTCACTGTCCAACTTTCACATACATATGAAGTTATTGAAAATATCATGGCTTGGGTCAGGTGCACCTTAGTTGTCCTCAAGTTGACATCTTTGCTTTTCAACACTTTAAAAAGTAGTTGTGCAGCAGATTTGCCTAATGCAATATGTCATTTGATTTCTTGACTGCTGCTTCCATGAGTGTTGATAGTTGATCCAAGAAG
>NW_006408816.1:1423938-1425606 GCF_000296735.1 Chrysochloris asiatica
GGGACCTTCATTTTCTGATTGGGTGCAACTCATAATGAAAAGAAACAGCTTTAAACATCCATTAGTAATCAGAACATGGAATGTATGAAATATGAATCTAGGAAAATTAGAAATTGTCAAAAATGAAATAGAATGCATAAACATCAATATCTTAGGCATTAGTGAGCTGAAATGGACTGGTATTGCCATTTTGAATCTGACAACCACATGTTTTCTATGCCGGGAATGACAAATTGAAGAGGAAATGGTGTTGCATTAATTGTCAAAAAGAACATATCCAGATCAGTCATGATATATAACACTGTCTGTGATAGGATAATAATATCCATATGCCTACAGGGAACCAGTTAATAGTATTATTATTCAAATTTATGCAAATATCACTAAAGCCAGTAAGGATGAAATAGAAGAACTCTACCAACTTCTTCAATCTGAAATTGATCAAACATGCAATCAAGATATATTGATCATTACTGGTGATTGGGATGCAAAGATTGGGAGCAAAGAGGAAGGAACAATAGTTGGAAAATATGGCCTTGTTGATTCGTGATAGAAATGATGCTTGAGACTGCATGATAGAATTCTGAAAAATCAATGATTTGTTCATTTCAAATACCTTCTTTAGACAGCATAAGAAACGACTATATACATGGGGCTCGCAAGATGGAATATATAGAAATCAAATTGACTACATCTGCAAAAAGAGACAATGGGAAAGCTCCATATCATCAGTCAAAAGAAGGCCAGGGCACAGAACATCAATTGCCCATATGCAAATTCATACTGAAGCTGAAGAAAATGAAACAAGTACACAAGTGCCAAAATATGACTTTGAATATATCCCACCTGAATTTAGAGATCATTTGAAGAACAGATTTGATACATCAAACACTAAAGACTGAAGACTAGAAGAGTTGTGGGATGGCATCAAGAACATCGTACAGGAAGAAAACAAAAAGTCATTAGGAAGACAAGAAAGAAGGAAAAAGTTAAAATGGATGTCAGAAGAGACACTGAAACTTGCTCTCCAGCATATAGATGCTAAAGCAAATGGAAGAAATGAGGTGGTACAAGAGCGGAACTGAAAATCTCAAAGGTCAGCTCGAGAAGATAAAGTCAAATATTACAACAAACTGTGCGAAGATCTGGAGTCAGAAAGTCAAAAAGGAAGAACACCCTAAGCATTTCTCAAGCTGGGGGAGCTGAAGATAAAATTCAAACCTCAAGTTCCATTATTAAATGATGCAGAAAACATCAAATGAAGATGGAAGGAATACGTTGAGTCATTGTACCAAAAGGAAATGGTTGACGTTCAACCATTTCAAGAGGTAATATATGATCAAGAGCTAATGATACTGACGACAGAAGCCTAAGGTGTATTGAAGGAATTGACAAAGAACAAGGCACCGGGAATTGATGTGAGGCGGCACAGGAGTCACTCATTCATCTCTGCCAAGAAATTTGGAAGACAACTATCTGGCTGACTGATTGGAAGAGATCCATACTGTGCCCATTCCAAAGAGAGGTGACACAACAGAATGCAGAAATCATCAGTCAATGTCTTTGATATCCCATTGGAATAAAGTTTTACTAAAGGGTAATACAGAAATGGCTGCAAGCATACATTGACAGAAAACTTCCAGAGGTTCAAGCTGGATTCAGAAGAGG
>NW_006408816.1:1435518-1440055 GCF_000296735.1 Chrysochloris asiatica
AGGTTGTTAATGAGTCTTCCTTCAATCCTGATGCCACGTTTTTCTTCATATAACACAGCTTCTCAGATTATTTGCTCAGCATACAGGTTGAATAAGTATGATGAAAGAATACAACCAACACGTGTACAGTACAGTACTTTAAATGATGGTGAAAATATTTATGACCTTCATGTGGTGGTCAGTGAGATAAAATTGTTCACTAAATCCAAGTGTAACCTGCATTAACCATTATTTTTTGAGTACCAATGTGAAATATTATTGTTCTTCAATGAATTCAGTCATTACACAGTGCTTATCCTGTGACAGACACTCCATGTAGTTCTGGGGGAAAAATGTTGAAATAATTGACTTGGTTCTTGTGTTTATGTAGCTTACACTATTACTATAGTAAGGAGTAGAATAGAGGTACTACTTAAATAATCCTACAACACAAATAACAATTGGAATAAGTGCTTTGAAGAGTAGACCATTAGTGGAATTTATCTATTTGGCAGAGTGAGAAAAGGTTTTTCTGGGGACATGGTATTTAACTTATGTCTTATGGATGCTTAAGATGTAATTAGAAAATGTGGCAAAGAGACTACCAAACAATGTACAGGAAAGTACAGAAGCTCTATGATGGGTGAAATCATAGTTTCTTATAGGATTTAAGAGAAACTAATTCAACAGAGTATAGTTGTTATATGAATGAGTGACTGATTAAGGGATTCAGACCAGTTGGCTTGGAGGGAACTTGAAAGATTTTGGACATTGTCCTAAGAGCTCTGGCAAGCTACTGAAGTGTTTAACAAGAACACTCTGGCTCCATATGTTAAGAGTGAATTTGAAAAGAACGTAAGTAAATATGAGGAAATCTGTCAGATAGCTCCTGCAGGAGTTCAGAGGATGATCATCATCTAGAGGAGAGATGGTGTAGATGGAGTTTTGTATATAGATCTGAGAGATTTAGAATTTATAATCCTTAAGCCTTTTTGGGAACACTGTGGTTTCATAAAATAAACACAGGACTGCAAACCACAAGGTCCATTGTTCAAAACCTGTCAGCAGCTGCACAGGAGAAATATGAGACTTTCTGCTCCCGATAAGATTTAAGCTTCAGGTACTGACTTAAAACCACTTAACAGAAAAAATAAGGTTGTTTGAACATTGGATAAAGGCAGTGAAGAGGAGGGAGGCATTAAGAATGACTGTTACATATTTAGTATTTGTAACTGAACACTTAAGTTGACCAATTTCACTGAGAAAAGTTTCAGTTTGCCACGTTAATGACATGAGCTCATTGCTAAAGAAACTAAAGGAAGTGAACTAGATATTGTACAAGTGATGACAAGCTCACCTTGAGATTTCTATCCTTCACACACACATACATTGTATATGTTTATGGAATATGTGTTGCTATTGTTAGTTGTCATCTAGTCAATGCTAACTCATGGTGACCTGATTTGTAATCCATAGGGGTTTTAAGACTGACTTTTCAGAAGCAGATCACCAGGCTGAGGTGCCCCTTGATGAGTTCAACTGACTCTTTGGTTAATATTAGAGCAATTAAAGATTTGTGCCTGAAAGGTTAAAATGGTGGTTTCATACATAATAGAATTATCAGCAATGGGGATAGCTAATTATGGTTCTATGTATCAATTTTAGATCTTTGATATCAAGCAAAAGAAATCAACTTATTAAATTAAGTAAAATAATTTATACAAAAAAATTGAGGGATATTAGAATACATGGAGGTTGAATTAGAACATAGGGCACTGAAGCAAGTCTGATAGTCTCAGGGACTAGAAAGTAACACATTTTCTCAGAAGAGCAACAATTTGGGTGGGTTATGACTGTTAGAAAGGAGCTCTGATAGTGTAGTGATTACGAATCGGGCTGCTAATCTCATAGTCAGCAGTTTGAAACTACCAGTTGTTCTGTAGGAGAAAGATGAGGTTTTCTGCTTCCGTAAAGATTTACAGCCTTGGAAACCCTGTATAGGTTTACTATGAGTAGGAACCGACTCCACAGCACATAAGAAGAACAACAACATGACTGTTAGTCTTTCTAGTCTTTCATTCATTCATTTCTAGTCTTTATGCCTCTCTGTTCAAGAGGAAGTAACTGATTGGCTTAGCCCAGATAAAATGTCATCCATCAAATATGACAACAGAAAAGCATAATTATTAGGATGAAGGTGATTCCTCAAAAGGAAATCAGGAATAGATTAGCATGGGAAGTGGAAACCAGGAAGCCAAAATACACATTTCTGCTATACCTTAAAAGGATTACTTTATCTTAACTTGTCACTAGAGACATACATAAATGCCATAACCTTCACAAAGAATTGTTTGTTCATACACATGAACAAGGGAGCATTTTCTCTGCATTGTCAGTGACTGTCACTATAAATAATCAATTGAGCTTCCCTTCTCTGCATTCCTCTTCCCCTGCTCCCCAGTTCACATGTTCTAACATTGACCAGGTGTCCAGATATATTCAACTTGCATTTTTGCAACTACTGAATATAAGTGTAAACACAGAAGTATTGATACAAAACCTTATAAACACTTATTAAACAAAAAATATCAAAATGTGAAGATATTATTTTCCCACATATCTTTCATTTAGGTCTATAGACTTATGAATATACTTCCTTGTCTCTAATCTTTCCTTGACTCATTCTGAATCCTTCTACTTACACCACATTAAAATGGCAGTTTTCATATCCTCAAGAGACTCAAATTGTGTTTCTTTTCTATGTTCAATGAGTTTGAATGGACTAGACCAGGGTTGTAAGCTGCATAAAAAAGGATTTCAAATGCATTCTTATATGACAGCACTTCCTACACTTGAAGAATGAACAGATACTTAATGGAGATGGGGGAACAACATCTTGGCACAGCTTCTCTGACCATTTTCTCACCAATGCAGTCTTAAATTTTCATTAAACTTCTTCTGAAGAATACCCTAAGATCTCTGTGTCTTTTAGAAAGCTCTCATGATTATTCCTTTGGAATTTCAAAAAACAATAACCATAAGACTGTGAGCTGATGTTTCTGCCTTGAGTTTAACTGGCTTAACAGATTCCTTCTGTTTTGATTGGACTTTTCTCTCTGGCTCATATTTGTAAATCTATGTTTACATATCTTCCCAGCTATGATTTGTTCTATAAAACCATCTCCATTACTTTCAATCTTGCCTAAAAGACAGACTGAAAAAGTGCACTCTTAGAGCCACTTGATCTTTGTACAATGCTTTTCTGATCCATTAAGCAAAAACATCAGTCCAAGGTGTTCTCTTTAAATTGACAATGCTTAACCATGTGAGATCGCAACTTCATTTACTACCACATCAGTGATGATTCTACAGTCATCTTACATCAGTTTCTGGATTTCAGCTAAAGTTTCTTCACTTGTCATATTTGACAGTCTTCCCTTTCTTGACACCTTTTTCTAATGTTTTCCTGACCTTTAAATTGCTTGATACATCTAAAATGTTGTCTGTAGTACAACATTCCTTTAAAGTTATTGAAAACTTTTAATGACTTGGGAGGATGTCTACTTGGGTTTTGTTAAAAATGTAATGTTAGCCCTGGCCTCAAAATCATTTTGTTCTAAGACACGAAAATTATCCATTTTCTGGTGTGGCACTGTAGAATCAACACTGGACTGTGAACTGTAAGATTGGCAGTTCAAACCTACCAGCTGCTCCTTGGAAACACTGTACAGGGTCCTGTGAGTCAGAAATGACTCTATGGCACTTAACAACAACAATCGAGTCTGAAACAAGTGTATTGCTGAGAGAATTTGCCATCCACTGATTGCAGAGAGTTTAAATATCTTTTGTTCGTAGTAAACTCATGCATGTATTAACTGGAACCCTAGTAGCAATACTTATTTAGTTATTCTTGTATACTATACAACAGTGGGATATTGTTGTTGTTAGGTGCTGTTGAGTTGTTTTGAATCATAGCAACTATATACACAAGATGAAACATTGTCCAGGCCTGTACCATACTCACAATTGTTATGTTTGAGCCCATTGTTGCTGCTACTATATCAGTCCATCTCCTAGAGGATCATCATCTTTTTTGCTGACCATCCACTAAGGCAAGCATAATGTTGTTTTCTAGGGACTGGTTCTTCCTGACACCGTATCCAAAACTGAGAACTCATTCTAAAGAATGTTGCACTTCTTCCAAGACAGTTTTGTTTGCACTTCTGGCATTATATGGTAGTTTTAGTTTTCTTTGCCAGCTCTTTAATTCAAATGCATTGATTCTTCTCTGATCTTTCTTATTCATTGTTCAATTTTCATATGCATATTATGGGACTGAAAATACATAGTCCTCAAAGTGACATCTTTGATTTTTAGCAATCTAAGTAGGTCTTTTGCAGTACATTGGTCTAATGTAATACCCCCTTTTATTTCTTGACTGCTGCTTCCATGAGTGTTTAATGTGGATCCAAACAAAATGAAGTCATTTACAATTTCATTAATTTCTCATTTATCATAATGCCATTTATTGATGCAGTTCTGAGGATTTTCATTTCTT
>NW_006408816.1:1440850-1441397 GCF_000296735.1 Chrysochloris asiatica
AAACCAATGCCTTCAAAGCAGCAATTCCTTCAATTCCATTGGTTCTTATCATATGCTACCTCTTCAAATGATTGAACATCAACACATTCTTTCTCTCTCTCTTTTTTTTTAACCAACATTTTATTGTGAATAAAGTGAAGGTTTACAGATCAGATAATCAATTTTAATTAAGCAACTACTGCATTTTGTTTAATGTTGATTGCAATCCTATATAACATCATGTATCCCACATCCTCCCTGTGCTTCTTATTTTCCTTTCTCCTTCTTTCCCAGCCCTTTTAGCTTTTGTCTTTAGATAAATACTGTCTTTTTGATCTTGAGTTGCTAACCATTCTATAGTGTATATGCCTCATTAGTGTTGTTGTTCCCCTCTATATGCCTATCTATTGTTTGGATGAAAGATGAGCCAAGAGAATGAGTTCAGTTCCAGACTAAAGGCAATAGTTTCAGGATTCCAACAGTCACTATATGACCAATATTCCTGGTCTTTGCTATGATTTTGAGTTTTGTTCCACATTTTCTGTTATCTATCTAGTACATTCTAAGG
>NW_006408816.1:1442869-1447258 GCF_000296735.1 Chrysochloris asiatica
TGCTGATGATGAACCTGTACATAGACCAAGAGGCAGTTGTTCAAAGAGAAGAAAGGGGTACTGAGTGATTTCAAATAAGGAAAGGTGTATCCCAAAGCTGTATCCTATCACCATACTTATTCAATCTGTATGCTGAACAAATAGTCTGAGAAGCTCAATTATATGAAGAAGAACGTGTAGCGTCATCAGGATTGGGGGAAGACTCATTAACAACCTGTGATATGCAGATAATACAACCGCTTACTGAAAGTAAAAAGAACTTAAAATATTTACCAATGAAGATCAAAGACCACAACCTTCAGTATGGATTGCATCATAATGTAAAGAAAACAAAAATCCCACAATGGAACCAAGATATAACATCATGATAAATAGAGAAAAGATTGAAGTTGTCACAGATTTCATTTTGCTGGGATCCACAATTGACACTCATGGAAGCAGCAGTGAAGAAATTAAATGACATAGTTACATTAGGCAAATGTGCTGTACAAGGCCTATTTAAAGTGTTCAAGAGCAAAGATGTCAGTTTGAGCACTAAGGTGTGCCTGACCTGAGCCATGGTACTTTCAGTAGCCTCATATGCATATGAAAGTTGGATAATGAATATGGAAGACTATAAAATAATTGATGCTTTTCCTTTCATTATTTTTTTGTTTATTCTGTATTCTTATTCCTCTCTCTCCCTTCTCTTCCTTTTTATTTTTTCTGTCTCTGCTTTCATTTTTTTTTCTTTTCTTGTGTTTCTCTTTTCCTACCTCTTCTTCTTCTTTCAGTTGTTATTTATTTACTCTTTATCTTTCTTTACTGCTTTCTGTTGTTGTTGTTATGTGCTGTGGAGTCGGTTCCCACTCACAGCGACCCTGTACAAGGTTTCTGAGGCTGTAACTCTTTATAGGAGCAGAAAGCCTTATCTTTCTCCCGTGGAACAGCTGGTAGTTTCGAACTGCTGACCTTGAGGTTCGCAGCCCAAATCATAACCGCTACGCTACCACAGCACCTTCTCTCTCTTTTCACCTTCTTTCTCCCTGATTTTGTCTAGAGGCTTTAAAATGGTTTTATTTAAAAAAATTCTGTCTTAATTTTCTCTTCTATAACCCTATTTTACTGTTCCTTTGTTCCCTTCTTGGATATTACTTGATTTTATACTGCTGCCTTTTTTTTTTTTTTTCGGTTATATAGTTCAGACCATACACAAAAATTAACTCAATATGGATTAAAGACCAAAATGCAAAATCTAGAACTATAGAGATCATCAGTAAAAAAATAGGGACAAACTCAGGAACTCTGATGCTTGGTGTTAATATACTATCAAACATGACTGAAAACATGCAAACAAAAAGACTGGGACCTCCTGAAAACTAGACACTTATGTGCAGAAAAGGATTTCATCAAAAGAGTAAAAAACAATTAACAAACAGGTCTGTGTTTCAAGACGTACAGTCAGAATGCAACTTAGAAGCTAAGATGATGAAACTTCATGTCTCATACTTTGGTCATGTTATCAGGTGTGACATGTCTCTGGAGAAGGAATTCTGTTTGGTAAGTGAAGAGTCAGTGAAAAAGAGTCCTTGTCACTGTGACATAGGATTACTTTAAGTTGGAGTAGACTGGATGACATCTAACAACAACACTTTCATTCTGATGGCTATTGTCAATGGTATTATTTTCCTGATATCCTCTTCAGACCTCTCTTCATTAGTGTAAAGGAATCTGGTTGATTTTTGATATTGATATTGTATCCTGCCATTTTGCTGAATCTTTCAATAAGTTCCAATAATATTTTCACCACGTCTTTAGGGCTTACTACATATATGATCATATCAACTGCAAATAGAGCTTTACTTCTTGCCAATTTGTATGCTTTCAAGTTTCCAATCTTGCTAAGACTTTCAGCACACTATTGAATAAGAGTGCTGAAAAAGGCTATCCTTGTCGGTAAGGATAGTAAGGGAATTGCTTTCAGTTTCTTTCTGTTGAGAGTAATGTTACCCATTGGTTTTGTGTTGTTGTTCTTGCTAAATGTCGCTGAGTCAGTTATGACTCATAGCAACCCTGTATGTGTTTGTTGCAAAGATGTTGGTGGGCTTCAATCACTGTTTGATAAAACTGTGCTTATCCTACAGCACCATACTGGGTTTTGTACATATGTCCTTAAATAAGTTGAGGAATTTCCCTTCTATTCCTATTTGTTTTCTAGTGTCTTTTTATCAGGATTAGGTATTGGATTTTGTCAAATGTCTTTTCTGCAGCAATCAGTATGTTTTTTGTGGCACTTTTTCTGTTTTTTAAAAATTATGTAGTGTATTACATTGATAATTTAAAAAATATTCAACCATCCTTATACACCTCGTACGAATCCCATTTAGTCGTTATGTGTTATTTTTTGATGTTATTGGATTCTGTTGGCTATTTTTTTGAGAATTTTTGCATCAATTTTCATGAGTGATATTAGTCTATGATTTTCTTTCCTAGTGATGTCTATTCTTGTTTTTTGAAGTCCTGATGTGGTGTTATGGGGTAAAGCACTGGAACACAAGTTTGGTTTGGACCACAAGGTCGGTGGGTCAAACTTACCAGCTGCTCCTTGGAAACACATGTATAGGATTGCTATGAGTGGAATCAACTTGATGACACTTAAAAACAAAGAATTCCAGGTTTTGGTATCAGCATTATGCTTGCTTCATAAAATGAAGTTGAGATTTCTCATCCTTTTCTATATTTCAGAATAGTTTGAGTAGAATTGGTGTCAGCTCCTCTCTGAATGTTTGGTTTAATTCACCAATGAAGTCACCTGGTTTTTGTTGTTGTTGCTGGTTGTATATTAATGATTTGATCAATTTCTTCTTGTGTTATAAGTCTGTTCAACTATTCTACTTCAGTATGTTTAGGTAAGTAATGTGCTTCTAGAAATGTGCCCATGTTTTTATAAATTTTAAATTTTATTGGAGTATAATTCTACATAATATTCTGTTATTATTCTTGGTTCTGTTGTGACATCACCTATTGTATTTAGTATTCATTCTATGTGCACTAACTCCTTCTTTTTCTTTGTTAGATTTGCCACTGATTTGTTGATTTTTTTCTTTTTTTTAGCTTTTAATTGGACATTGAGTAAACACTTACAGAGCAGATCATCAGTTTTACATTAAAAAATCGTATACTTCATTTCATTACACTGACTGCAATCCATCCATGACCATCAGTTAATAGTATTTACTCTATTCATGTCATCTCCTGCATTCCTCCCTGTCTTTTCCCTGATACCTCTGATAACCTCTCTCTTGTTATATATTGCCTTCCCTGTCACCCAAGTTAAGATGTGTCTACCCTTTAGTCCACAAATAATTTCCCCTTCTGTCCTATCCCTGGTAACCACTATAGAATGTTTCTTCTTTTCCTTTTTTTGTGGGGGGTGCTTTTTATTGTGAGTTGAGTGAAGATTTACAGAGCAGATCATCTGTTCTAACATTCAACAAATCACATACTTTGTTTCATTTCAATGATTGCAAACTACTCCATGCAACAAGTTACCCTACTTCTTCCCTGTGGTTTCTGATTTCATTCCACCCTCTTTCCCAACCCTTCCAAAACTTGTCTCCAGGTAAATGTTGCCTATTTGATCTCAGATGGTTAACACTCCATGGTGAACATACCTCACTAATGTTATTGTCCCCTATATACTATCCATCTCTTGGGCAAAAACTGGGCCATGAGGGTGAGTTCCATTTCAGACCTGAAAAGTGGCTGAGGGCCATAGTCTTGGGTTCCTCCAGTCTCTATCTGACAAATAATCTGCTCATTTTTATAATTTTGAGTTTTGTTCCTAGAATATTTCATTTATAAAGAAAACCTTTTCTTAACTTTCTACAAAAGTGATCTCATACAATATTTGTCATTTTGTGATTGACTAATTTCACTCAGCATAACATCCTCCATACATTTCTCATTGTCAGTCCCCAGCAAAAGTCTGCACTACCAGGCCACAGCCTGTCTCCTTTATGTATGATGTTCTTGATGCCATACTAGAACTCCTTTGAGCTTCAGTTATTAGTAATTATGCAGCAAATCTGTGGTTGAGATGACCTCTAAATTCAGGTGGGATATACTCTAGCTTGTTTTCATTTTCTTCAGCTTCAGCCTAAACTTGTATAGGAACAATTGATGGTCTATTCCACAGTTAGCATCTGACTTTGTTTTGGCTGATGGTTTTTAACTTCTCCATTGTCTCTTCCTAAATAAGGGGTAAATTTAATCCCTGTGTATTCCATCTGGTGAGGTCCACAAAATATATGTAGTTGAAAAAAGGTATTTGAAATGAAAAAGTCATTTGCAAAATTTGCAAAATTCTGTTTCATTTTTGATGGCTTCTAATGTTCCTAGCTCTGGTAG
>NW_006408816.1:1454344-1455481 GCF_000296735.1 Chrysochloris asiatica
CAGAAACCATGCAAGCAAGAAGGCAATGGAAAGACATATATAAAACCCTGAAAGAAAAAACTGTCAACCAAGAATCTTTTATCCAGCAAAGCTATCAAACAAATACATCGGTGTAATCAAACATTCCAAGATAAACAGAAGCTAAGGGATTTTTCCAAAGCCAACCATGCACTGCAAAACATTCTACAGGGAGTTCTGTGGACTGAGAACCAACAAGAACAGACAACAACCAGAGTTTGACATACGTGGCAGCACCTCCCAGAACTAAATCGACAGATGGAAGAGTCAAAAACAGAACAAAACTATAAGAAAAACTCAGAGAATCTGGGAGGTCAGGTTATGATCAATACAATTACAATGTGAAAGCAGGTAAACACATAGGGACAGAGATCCAGATGGTGAGAAGTTCAGGTAGATTACAGGACAAAATAGACTACACTAAATGGAGAGAAAAGTTAATGGAATATAAGGTATCCTCAAAGAAAATTAACACTTCACAACATACCAAGAAAATGAAAATCCAAGAATAACATGGAAACATTAAAACTATGAAGAAACTCAAAAAAAGAAAACAAAAAGCATGAACTCAACAAAGCAAGACAGAACAAAGAAAACAGCAACACCACAAATAAACAAACATAATGGCAGCAATTTATCCAACCCTATCGATAATGTAAATGGATTAAATGCATCAGTTAAGAGACAGAGGCTGGTGGAATGGATAAGAAAACAAGATCTTTCAATATGCTGTCTGCAAGAGACACATATTACACACAGAGACAAAAACAGATTAAAAGTCAAAGGATGGGAAAAAAATATATATACCAACCTAATTGTAATAAAAACTAACAGGAGTAGTAGCACTGATCTCTGATAAAATAAACATTAAGGCAAAAACCAGCCTATAGATAAAGATGGACATTATCTCATGATTAAAGAGACAATTGAACAAGATGACATAACCATAATAAATATCTATGCTCCCAATAAAAGAGCTCCAAAATATATAAAACAAACTGTAATAGATTTGAAGAAAGAAATAGATTAATCTACAATAATAGTGGGTAATTTTAATACATCACTTTCAAAAATGGATAGAATAACCAGAAAGAAACTTGACAAAGACACAGAAGAACT
>NW_006408816.1:1456226-1457265 GCF_000296735.1 Chrysochloris asiatica
ATTTATCAATGGAACAGAATCAAGAATCCAGAAATTAACCCATCCACATACAGCCAACTGATTTTTGACAAAGTACCTACACATATCGCATGGGGAGGGGATAATCTTTTCAAAAGATGGTGCTGGCAGAACTGGAAAGTGATATGCAAAAGACTGAAACAAGACCTTCACCTCACACCTTGTACAAAAACCAACTCAACATGGCTTAAAAACATAAATGTGAATCCCTAAATTATGAAGGCCATCAATGAAATAATAGGGACAAATGTGAGAACACTGATTCAGGAAATACACAGACTACCAAACATTTTGAAAAGTACACACAAAAAAGTAGACAAAATAGATGATTGGGACATACTAAAAATTAAAATTTATGAGCATCAAAAGACTTCACCAGAAGAGTATAAAGGGAATCCACAGAATGGGAAAAAATCTTTTGCAATGACACATCAGACAAGGGACTTATTTTTAAAATATATAGGAAACTACAACACCTCTACAAGAAAAAGACAAATAACTCAGTTAAAAAATGGGCACAGGACATGAACAGACACTTCCCCAAGGAGGAGATCTGGGCATCCAATAAAGATATGAAGAAATGTTGACGATCACTAGCCATTAGAGTGATGCAAATCAAAACAACAATGAGATACCTTCGTAAACCAGCAATAACAGCAAAGATCAAAAAGTAGAGGACAATAAATGCTGGTGGGCATGTGCAGAGACTGGGATGCTCCTGCATTGCTGGTGGGATTGTAAAATGGTCCAACCACTCTAGAAAGCAATATGGTGCTTCCTCAGTAGTTTGGAAATAGAAATACCTTTTGATTCAGCAATTCCTCTAGTTGGTATTTACCCACAAGAAATATGAGCCATAACATAAGTAGATATATGCAAACCAACGTTCATAGTAGCACTATTTATAACAGCAAAAATATGGAAACAGCCTAAGTGCCCATCAACTGAAGAATGGATAAACACACTGTAGTACATACACACAATGGAATGTTATACTACCTTGAAGAACAACAAGGAAGCT
>NW_006408816.1:1457366-1462111 GCF_000296735.1 Chrysochloris asiatica
AACAACAACAATATTCCTAGATTTGTACATTTCAAATTCTGATTATTAATGGATATTTACAGCTATTTCTTCTCATTTAGATTTGTGGCTCATCAGAAAATTCTCCATTCATGTCATTAAGGTCAACTTTATTTTGGGGAGTATCTTTACCTTTACATCTGAGGGACTCATCTTTCAGCAGTGTATCAGACAATGTTCTGCTACTATTCATAAGGTTTTCAAGGGCTAACCTTTCGGAAGTGGTCTGCCACTCCTTCTTACTTACTAATCTAGTTTAGTCTGGATGCACCAATGAAATCTGTCCACCATGCTTGACCCTGCTAGTATTTAAAATACCAGTGACATTACTTCTAGCACCACAGCAAGACACATGCCACCAAAGTATGACAAACTGGTGAGTGGTAAAAAGAAATGCTAGTTAAGAAAAAAGAAAACACAATGAAAATTTCCACTAGTCCACAATTATAAGCTAATTAATAGTATGGAACGTTTTTAATGAAGTACTTTCACACAAGTCTAATGGAATTCTAAAAGTTTTTCATCTTTATTCAGACAGACAAAAATATGACTTTTATATGCTGTGTTTTTCTCTCCATGAAATAAGCATTTTCCTATACTTCAGCTTTAATCATTGTATAGCTTCATGCTTTAAAGAGACGTCATTCATATCAATGTTGAATTATTCATATTTCATAGTTCTTTCCCACCCCCACAAAGAGAATTGATATGTATTCATCAGAACGTATACAGTTGCATTTGGAATATTATTTGTAAGAGCTTTGTTTATGCCTATCACTTTTCTGTCAGTAAAATTCTCCTCACTCCTCTCAGGAAAATACGTCTCTCTTTCTGAACACAATTTTGCTTCCCAACTGTGTTAAGTAATTTATCTCCAGTTGTTGTCCCAAATCCTGCATCAAATTACCTAAGTTGTCAGTCAGGTTTCCACATATTGATTCAGCAATCTCAGCCTTATGTCCTGCCCAACTCCTGCAGAGAGTTGATTGCTTGACTCCAAAATCCTTTGAAAAGTTAAATTGTTAACAATACAAATTCACTGAAAATTGGGATAACTCTTCACCTTAGCTTCAATCTCTTCACCTTGCGGCCTGGGCATTTAGAACTCATCTTTGGGCAGCTAGGCAGGGAATTGGAAAGAAAAGTGGTAATGCAGTTACTGCCAGGAGCCAAAGGGGTTTTCAGCTGCCTACTTACTCTAGCCGGAAATGTGGTTGATGCTCAGGAGCTCACCTGTTTTCCAAAACAAACAGGTACTGATAGGGTAGGTCAATTAAATATAGTCTACACTCTAGGGATTCTGCTTATTCCTTGTCCAAATAACTAGAGAGAGCCAAAAACAAATGGACCCAGAGGGCAAGGACATTATTTAACTGTACCCAAAGCTTTTGCTTAGATTCAGCTCTAACTCCAAAGAGAAACATTTTCTTGTAATACCTATTAGAACATTGTTCTGAGGATCATTTCCATAGTAACTAATTAGAGTCATATCTGATTGCTAATACTATACCTTTGAAAGAAGCACTAAAGCCTTAAATAGTGTTGAGTGGTTTTTACTTAATGTTCAATTTGAAACTAATATACTTTAGGAGTTAAGTGCTAGTATTTAACCTATTAAAAGATTGTGAATTAACGTGGGTATTTAACAATAAGCTGTTTTGAAGTGTATGACATGTGAGCAGGTGCTTAAGGGAGTCAGTCAAAATGTAAAATACTTAACTGAAAAATAGGAATATTTTAATAAGGTTTATGAGTTAAACTATTTGATAAAAGCTCTATGAAAAACAAAACAAAAAAAACAGTTAACCCAGCAACATAGAATAGTACATTTCCACTACTGTTCTTCAGATGAACATGTTGAGTCTTGAAGCTCAAATAGAATCTAGACTTTGTATGTTGTTGTTGTCAGGTGCCATCAAGTTGGAACCAACTCATAGTGACCCCATGCACAACAGAACAAAACAATGTCTGATCCTGGGCCAACGTCACTACTGCTGACACACTTGACGTCATCAATGATGCTACCTACCTGGCTGATCCATCTCGTTGGGGGTCTTCCTCTTTTTGTCTGTTTCTCCATCTTACCCAGGATGACATCCTTCTCCAGCTACCTTTCCCTCCTGACAATATGTCCAAAGTATGAGAGATGAAGCTTAGCCATCCTGGCCTTCAAGGAGCACTCTGGCTGCACTTCTTCCAAAACAGATCTATTGGTTATTTTGGCAGTCCATGGCACTTTTAGTATTCTCCTCCAACACCACAACTCAAAGGCATCAATTCTTCTACGATCTTCCTTATTCACTGTCCACTTTGTATATTGTACCTTTTATCTACATTTAAAAAATATGTTTTTCTCCATTTTGTCCTTAGAACTTTCCTATTTCTCAGTCCTTGTAACAAAAATCCAAACAAACTAGATGTTTATAAAAAAATCATTGAAAGACACAATGTGGTACATATTTATTTGTTGTTGTTGTTAAGTGTTGTCAAGTCAGCTCAGACGCATAGAGACCAAGTATAGGGGTTCTGAGGAGTGGTTGGTGAGCTTGAACTGCTGACCTTGTGAATCAAAGTGACTTTGCAGTTCAATGCATTAACCCATAGCACCACATCAGGACGGCCATACTTCTAATGGAGTGTTATTCAGCTATAAAAAAGAGTGAACTCTCTATACATACTACAACATGGATGAAGCTTAAAAACATTATGCTCAGTAAAAACTCAAACAAAAATGACAAATAGTATGTTACACTACTTACCTGAAATTGCCAGAAGGCCTCAAATGAGTAGAGATTAAAGTTTATTAATGGTTACCAGGGGTGGGATGGAAGACTAAAGGAAGTCACAACTTAAGGGCACTGAGATTCTATTATGGGTGATGAAATACTTTGGAAACAGATAACGGTGATGGGAATGTGCAATATGATTAATTCAATTAATGTCATTGAATTGAACATGGAAAAATATGTTGAAATGACAATTTCAAATCACAATACATATTCCATTCCAACATATATTTATGTATGTATTTGTTGCTACTAAGCTGCCCAATTGGTTCTAACTCATAGCAACTCTGGGTAGGGTTCCTGAGGAGTGGTTGGTTTGAAGGTCAATCTGTAGTGAGCAGCCCAGTGTATATTCTATGGCACTTAGCACTGTAACAGGACTCAAAAAAAAAAAAAAAAAAGTGGGTTATATGACCATAATTGAACCTACTTCTAATGCAACATTTCCAATCATCTGAGTTGAAGGTTCAGAACATTTAGTTCTCATTATGTCAAAGTATGATGGTTTTGGCAATAAGAGAAACAAGATGTTATGGATGCTGTCACTATTAATATGGAGAAACAATGTGGTACTAGAGGATAAACGCTGGACTGCAACCACAAGTTTGGCAGTACAAACCCACCAAGCACTCTTCAGAAACCCTATACAAGACCGCCATGAGTCAGAACTAACTCGACGACACTGATCAACAACACCAACACACACACATATATTAATGCATAGATACACAAGGATGAATAAAAAATTATCTGAACTGGAGGTGGGGCTTGATGGCAGATAGGGTAGAGGTGCAGTGAAGTTCATTGTTGGTTATACCAGAGTACTGGGAAAGCAGGTTTACAGCAGAGATCCTGGACTTTGGACCACATATCTAGGGATATTTGGAGGGTTTGAAGGCTTGTATCTGGTGGAATTTGTAGCAGAGGTGGGAAATCGTGTGCTTTGGAATCTGCCAGGTTCAGCGGCCCGAAGCCGACAACTTGGGTGAGACAAAACGGCAATACCAAGCAGGGGAGCACACCCACCGTGGAATAAAACTGCAGGAACATTGGAGCAAAGGTGGACAATAAACTGTCAGTTTTGCTTTGTTCTGATTTTCTTTTTTTTTATATATATGTTCATTGAACACTCAGTGTTTGCTCAACTTCATTCTGGTGACTAGAGGGGCTGTCTGAGCAAGAAGACACCTCCCACCCCCACCACTGGTGGGTTCTTCTGCCACACATATGAACAGATACCCTCAGCCCAAGAGCCAGCACTGAACTTTTTTTTTTTTAAGGGAAAAGGCCAGAAAAAGGAGAGTGGAGAAGGAAAGAAAGTTTAAAAATAAAACAGGCCAAACATTATATTAAATCCAGAGGTATAGCATAACAACCAACAGTGGCATCTTGAAATCTATCAGATGGCCTTGAAGGCAAGAAGCTTAAAGAGTACATTAAAGTCATATATTAGGCTACAGATTTTTCTTTTTTCTGTCTTCTTCTATCACTTCTCTCCCCTTTCTGGGATTATAGACTACAGTATCTAATCTAGATTTTGTTGCAGTTGTTTTCTCTCCCTGTTTTTTTGCTGTTGCTATTTTGCTGTTTTATGCTCCCCCTTTTACATTTGGGAGACTCTTTCTCTCCCTATATTACCCAAGAAGAGACAGCAACTGCTGCCTACAATCACACTCTATAATTAAACACCAAAATCCAAACAAGAACCAATACCAACTGCCATATACCAGGCAGGCAGACAACACCTGTGGAAGTTATTCTGAGTTAAGCAATAAGAAGAGTGAAAAAGGAAGCTCACATCCTGATCACACCTACCTGGAGGCAATCAGAAAGTATAAGAAATACAAAAACACACACTCAATTATGTATTAAGGCCACAGATAAACACTAAAAATGTCCAAGAAGCAAAAGCAGATGACCATATCAGGACATGTCCACAAA
>NW_006408816.1:1466016-1474849 GCF_000296735.1 Chrysochloris asiatica
ATGAACTCTGGTTATATTAAAATTCCCCTGTCTACTTCCATGACTGATGACAACATTGAGTATGCATATGAAATGATTCTGTTGAATAGACATATGACATTGGATTACGTGGAAAATCTTTTGCAAATTATCTATGCCTCTGCTTGTGAAATAATCCATAATAGACTTGGGTTTTGAAAAGTTTGTGTGAGATGAGTACCAAAACAACTCATGAAAGAGCATAAATAGAAGCATTTGAACATCTGCAAACAAAATTTGGACTAATACTCATCGAAATGTAAGTTTCTTTAAAAAACAAAAATTGTTACTGGTGATGAGACATGGATTCATCATCATAACCTCAGAGTAAACAGCAGAGTATAAAATGGAAACATCCTTTATCGCCAACCAAGAAAAAGTTCAAAAGTCAACCATCAGCTAGAAAATTGATGCTTACAGTTTTCTTGATCCTCAAGGGCCAGTATTAGAATACTATCAGGAAACAAAGATTCAACAATCAACAGTGTTCTTTACAGTGAGATTCTCAGTGAGGAGCTGAAGCTAAACTTCTTATTAAACACAGAGGACTGGTATACAAGGGTGTTGTGATCTTGCTTGGCAATGCATGTCCTCACACCTCTGCTCACACTGTTGACACTATGCTTAAACTTCATTTTGATGTGTTAAAGCATCTTCCCTATAGTTCTGATCTTGCTCCATCTGATTTTCACCTGTTTTGGTCCTCTGAAAGCAACCCTTCAAAGATGAAGATTTATCACGGAAAAGATATGAAGACAGCATTGCATTTCTGACTAGCAGCTCAACCTAAAATATAGTTTTTATAAGGGAATATGAAAGCTTGTTGAAAGATGGACAAAGTGTATTGAAAAGCAAAGGTATTATGTCAAAAAATGATGTATATATTTTTTCTTAAAGTTGATTAAATAAATTCTACAGCTGGAGTATGGATAATTTTTGACTTGCCCTTGTGAATGTGTGTGTGAGTAATATTATATATTTCCAAACTAAACTCACTGGCATTGAGTTGTTTCTGATTCATGGTGATCCTGTAGGAGAAGAGAGCGTAGAACTATAACACTGTAACATAAGGTTTTAAGTTATCAATATTTATGGAATCAGCCACATGGTTCTTTGGCAGAGAGACTGGTGAATTCTAACCACCAATTTTTTAGTTAGCAGTCAAGCGCTTTAACTACTCTGTTACCAAGCTTTACTCATATGTAAGGACTTTTTTAGAGTTGTTAATGGATTTTACCTTAATTGTTTTCTTATTTTCTCTTAATCCCACCTCAATTAGTATTTTGATTGTATTGTTGTTGAAATTAAATACATTTAAGTTAGTTCTGATTCATAGCTACTCCATGTACAACAGCAAGAAACTTCGCCAGGTCTTGTGTTATTCTCACAATTTTTGTTATATTTAAGAGTCTTTCTCTTTTTCTTTGACCCTCCATTTCTCCTAATATGATGTTCTTCTCTAGGGACTAGTCCCACCTGACAACATGCAAAGGGTACTATAGATGGACTATCAACTATCCTCACTTCTAAAGAGCATTCTGGTTGTATTCCTTCCCAACAAGATTTGGTTATTCTTCTGGTAGGCTATATTATACTTTCAATATTCTTAGCCAACACCATAATTCAAATGCATCAATTTTTCTACGGTATTCCTTATTATTGTCCGGCTTTCACATGTAAATGTGGCCATTACAAATACGATGGCTTGGGTCAGGCAGGTATACTTTAGTTTTCAAATAGAAGTTTTTGCTTATTAACACTGTAACAAGGTCTTCTGCAGCAAATTTACCTAATGCAATACGTTTATTGAAACCTGGTCTTGCTCTGTTGGATAAGCACTGGACTGTTAACCATAAGCTGTAAGTGGCAGTTCAAACCTACAAGCAACACCTAATAAACCTGTAAGGGTCACAATGAGTGAGAACTGACTTGACAACACTTATCAACAACAACAATATGTCATTAGGTTTCTTGCCAGCTGTTTTCATGCACACTGACTATGGATCTAAGCAAAATGAAGTCTTTGACAACCTCATAATTGCTCTGTGTATCATGATGCTATTTATTGGTCCAGTTGTGAGTATCTTATGTTGTTTCCATGGAGGTACAATCCATACTGAAGGTTGTATAGTCTTTGATCTTCATCATTAAGTATTTCAATTCTTCTTTGCTTTCAGCAAGCCAGGTTGTATCATCTGCATATTGCAAGATGTTAATGAGTCATCTTCTAATCCTATGCCATGTTCTTCATATAATTCAGATTTTTAGATTATTTGTTCAGCATACAGATGATTAAGTATGTTGAAAGGATACAACCCTGACACACATCCTTCTGGATTTTAAAGCATTCAGTATCTCCTTTTTACGTTTGAAAGATTGCCTCTTTGTCTATATTGAGGTTCCTCAAGAGCACAATTAAGTGTTTTGAAGTTCCCATTCTTCAAAATACTATCCACAGTTTGTTATGATCTCCACAGTCACCAGCCTTTGCATAGTCAATAAAGGACAAATAAACATCTTTGCAGTATTCTCTACTTTCTGCCAAGATCTATTTGACATCAGCAATGATATTCCTATTTTCTCAGCCTCTTCTGAATCCACCTTGAATTTCTGGAAAATCCCTGTTGATGTACTGCTGAAATTGTTTTGGATTTATCTTTATGAAAATTTTCCTTGCATGTGATATTGATTTTGTGCAATCACTTCAGCATCCCATTGGTCACCTCTTTGAAATGGGCACATATATGGATCTTGTCCAATTGGTCGACCAGGTACCTGTCTTCCAAATTCCTTGGAATAGACAAGTGAGGGGTCTCCAGAGACACATCGGTTTGTTGAAATATTTCATTTCATATTCCATCAAATTGTAAAACCTTGTCTTTCATCACTGTCTTCAGTGCAGTTTGGATTTCTTCCTTCTGTATCACTGGTTCTTGATCATATGCTATCTCTTGAAATGGTTGAGCATTGACAAATTCTTTTGGTACAATGACTGTATTTTTTAGTGGTTTAAAACAAAAAAAGTTTATTTCTCTGTTATATTAGATGTCCAATTTCAGTCGACTGGAGACTCTGCTCATTTAGTGACTCAAGGATCCAAGTATATGGAAGCCCCATAGCAACAGGTGTTTCCATGGCAGATCAGCAGGGGAGGAGAACACTGGAAGGTCTCACTCTGGAAATCAAAGTTCCTAGCATGGAAGTGATACAAATCACTTTCAACAAATACCTTCAGGAGACTTTCGTTTTGTTCTCAGAAGATTACAGATTCACAGCCATCTATGATTCGTGTTCGCCCAATTCCATTATCTTCTCGTGTTTCTCAGCTCTGCTTTGTGCTCAGCTTTCCTTCTCCTTCTATGATCGTTTTCGAAGAGTTTGCTTCCCGGCTTGTCTGCCTCTCGCACCTGGAGCCCCATCCATACCTTTCTGATGCTTGCCCCAGGGCCGTCCCACATGGATTTTTACAACCTCATGTCACCTTGGCCTTCGCAGCTGGGAGGAGCCGGCTCTAGAGCTGGAGCGAGCCTAATGTTGAGGAGGAGAAATAGGCTCCGTCACCATTTGATGCTTCCTGTGGCATTCAATATTTTTCTCACAGCACTCTTCATTATTGCAAGTTGAGTGCGAAATAGTGTGTTTTTCTCTTTTGATTTTTTAACTCCAGGTCCTAGCACATTTCATTTATATTACTCATGTTGTTGTTGTTAGTTGCCATTGAATTAGTACCGATTCAGAGAACAGAACACTTTTCAGCCCAATGCCAACCTCACAATCGTTGCTGCACCTGAGCCCATTGCTGCTGCCACTGTACCAATCCATCTCATTGGGGTCTTATTTTTCTCCCACCCTCCATTTTAGCAAACATGATATCCTTCTCCAGGGACTGGTCCTGCCTGTTAATATGTTTGAAGTATGAGAGTCGAAAGCTGGTTATCCAGACTTCCAAAGAGCATTCTGGCTTTTTATTTGTTCTTTTGACAGTTCGTGGTACTTTTAATATTCTCCTCCAACACCATAACTCAAATGTATCAATTCTTCTACAGTTTTCCTTATTCACTGTCAAACTGTCACATACATATGAGGCTATTGAAAATAATATGGCTTGAATCAGGTGCAAACGCAGCCATGAATGTGGTGAAACACAGAGAACCGTGTTATGAAAACTTTTTAGACATTAAAAAAAACACCTTGAAGGAATGAGTACCTGGGCTTGAGGGCTTAGGAAATTAGTCTCAGGGGGACACCAAGGTCAGTTGATATGCCATAGCTACAAAAAACTGTCTTCTACATTTTATTTTGGTGTTAATGTAGATAGTAGTGTGTTAAAAGCTAATGCATGACCACCTAAGGTGCAACTACTGGTGTTTCCCTGGCTAGAAGAAAACAGAATAATGAAAATTGAAGTTACATGTAAAAAATTAGTATAATGGCCTAGTAGATCATGCAAATATCAGTCTCCATGACATTAAGACACAAAGAATTAGATAGTTCCCAGCCGCCACTACCAACTACTCTGAAAGGGATACCATTGAAAAGTCCTGGATAGAGTAGAATAAACTGTGGAACAAAATTTAAAATCATGAAAACAAAAACACAGACGTATTAGCCAGATAGAGCCTGGTGAAACTCCTGAGACTATGGACCTTAGTCACCCTTCAGGTCTGGAATTGAACTAACTCCTGTGACTCAAATTTTAGCCAAACAATAGACAGAAACAATAAGGGGGTCAATAACACTAATGGCATGCATACACCTTAGAATAGCAATCCTTTGAAATAAAAATGGCTGCATTTACACAAGTACAAAATTCAGAAGGGTTAGGAAAGAAGAAGAATTGAAATAGAATACACAGAGAGAAAATGTTATAAGCGATGCTACAATGGGGGGGTGGGGGGGTTTGCAATTAATGAGATGAAACAAAATGTGTATGAATTGTTGAAGGTAAAACTGATTATCTTCTATGTAAATCTTCATTCAGTTAATAAAAAGTTAATAAAGATACTGGTTTCCCCACTAACTTTTTAAATTTCCCTCATAGCTTTTGGATAGGATCAGCCAAAAGAAAACTTTGAGCAAGATTTGCAAGATTAAAGTGAAGCAACAGCCTGTATATCCAGAATAATTGGGTAAGAACCACAGAAAAGTCTGCAGTTTGCATATGCTGATGTTAATCTGCTGATTCATCCTGTTGAATGGGTGTGGTACAGTATATTTACTTAATATATCTCCTCTGGCCAGGGTATTTGGAACCCCCACCAAATGACTGGGTTGTAGCTGTTAAGTGCCGTGGAGTTGATTCCAACCCATAGCGACCCTGTATAGGGTTTCCAAGGAGCAGCGGTGAGCTTGAAACACTGACTTTGCAGTTCAAATGACTTTGCAGTCTGACACATTAGCCCACAGTGCCACAGGATGTATGGGACACTAATGTGGGGATTGATAAGTTTTGCCATATATTTAGGTTTAAAGTAAGCATTTCAGAAGCAGGAACAGATGATATCAGGACCATCAAAAAAGAAGAGTCACAGTGGAGCATAACATCTCTGCATAGAAAATATGGTGGTAGCAGAGGAAGCAGCAGTGGTACAGAAAGCTAGGGGCAGAGCAGTGGACTTCTAGGTGCCTAGGATGAGTAAAGCAGAGTGCCTTCAGGCATTAGGCTGGTTTGTAGAATGGGGTGCTTTTTGGGTATTTATAAACAGTACTTAAAGAATTTCACAACATTTGCCTAAGCAGGGAAGAGACCAAGGGATTGTGTGATTGAAAGCAGCATGTCTTGGTACAGCTAAAAGAGACTTACTGATCAGATAACTGTTGTGTCCTGAGTTGTTTCTGATCCTGAATTATACCCTGATAATGTTTCTAATAAACCCCATAATCATAAGTATTGTCTAAGAGGTGAGTGTGACCATTGCAAAAGACTAGTGCACAGAAATAGAGTGCTGTGAGAGGGTATGGTTGGTGTCAGAATAGGATAAAGAAGATTGGAGCGTGGAGGAATGTCTGAACTCTGAGTCATAGGACTCAGTCTTGGACTTATATGGAGTTTGATTCTCCTTCTTCTAGTTTAGTCAGAGGAGGCCAGATACCACTTGTGCACCATTTTTGTAATGAGGAAGCTACCAGACCTAAGCTCCTAACTGATCTTAAACTTCTATGAGTTCTGGGCCACGCAGGTGCAAGGTCCTGTTTTCTTCTACTGGTCATGCATCCTGCTGGAAATGGATACAGTGTAAGTTCCAATTTGTCTTAATTAATTGGAATCAGCTAGTTGCAATACCAGAATAGGTACCAATCTGTTCTGCTAAGAATATTTTCAACCCATTATACAATGCTTTATCAACTCCCTGTCTTGGTCCCTGGTTAGTGGCTTTCTCCAATATGCCCAATGCTCCTACTAAGAGTTTTCTTCCTTTCTCTTAATATAGCACTATAGGATCAGCACTGGATTATAAGCAACAAGGTTGGCAGTTCAAACCCACCAGGTGCTTCTCAGAAACCCTATACAGGGTTGTTGTGAGATAGAACCGACTTGATAACACTTAAGAACAACAATACCTATCATATGGCAATGTAACATAACCACTGAGATGCTAGCCACAAGGTCAGTGGATCAAACCCAGAAACCATTTCTCAGAAACCCTATAAAGGGCTGCTATGAGTCAGAACTAACTCCAAGGCACTTAGCAGTAGCAATAATACTTATAATAAATACCTACTTTCATATCGTTTCAATGACTCCTCTTCATTGGCAAACCCTAAATAAGCTATTTGAAGTGACTATGAACTAATAAATGTTATTATTACTATGTCATTGTTGTTAAGTGCCATCAAATTGGTCCTGACTCATATCAATCCATATAGAGTTTCCAAGTCTGTAAATCTTCATAGTAGCAGAAAGCCTCATCTTTGTCCTATGGAGTGGCTAGTGAGCTAGAACCACTTACCTTGAGGGTAGGAATTCAGTGCTTATCTTACAGTGCAACCAGTACTCTTTTATCATTATCATAGTTGTTTATTAAGCATATTCTGTATCCAATCAGTTAATCAATGTTCATTAAATCAGATGTTTACCTGTGCTTTATTGACTACACAAAGGCTTTCCATTGTGTGGATCATGACAAGCTATGGACAACATTGCAAAGTATAAGTATTCTGGAACACTTAATTGTGCTCATGTGAAATCTGTACATGGACCAAGAGGCAATTGTTTGAACAGAACATGGGAAAACTGAAAGGTTTAAAATTAAGAATTGTACCACAGGGTTGTATTCTTTCATCATACTTATTCAACCTGTATGCTGAGCCAATAATCTGAGAAGCTGGGTTTTATGAAGAAAAACATGGCATCAGGATTGGAGGAAGACTCATTAACAACCTGCGATATGCAGATGCTACAAACTTGCTTGCTGAAAGTGAAGAGGACTTAAAATACTTACTGATGAAGATCAAAGACAATAGCTTTCGGTATGGATTGAATCTCAATGTAAAGAGAACACAAATCCTCACCACTGGACCAATAAACAACATTCTTATCAATGGAGAAAAGATTAAAGTTGTCAAGGACTTCATTCTTCTTGAATCAATCATCAACACTCATGGAAGATGCAGCCAAGAAACCCAACTATGTATTGCATCAAGCAAATCTGCCACAGAAGAACTTTTTAGAGTGTTGAAGAGTAAAGATGTCAGCTTGAGAACTAAGGTGTGCCTGACCCAAGCCATGATATTTTCAATAATGTCATATGTGAAAACTGGACAGTGACTAAGGAAGACTATAGAAGAATTGATGTATTTGAGTTATGGTGTTGGAGGAGAATATTGAAAATACCATGGGCTTCCAAAAGAATAAATAGATTTGTGTTGGAGGAAGTGCAGTCAGAGTGTTCCTTCGAGGCCAGCATAGCCAAACTTCATCTCTCATACTTCGGACATATTGTCAGGACGGAGCAGTCTCTGGCGAAGGATATCATGTTTGGTAAAGTGGAGGTTCAGAGAAAAAGAGGAAGACCCCCAGTGAGATGGATTGGCAAAGTTGCAACATCAATGGGCTCAAACGTGGCAACAATTAATGTGGTTGGTCCAGGACTGGGAAGTGTTGTCTTCTTTTGTGCAAATTGTTGCTATAAGTTGGTACTGACTCGATGGCACCTAACAACAAAAGCAACAACAAATCAGTTATTTAGTGTTCATTATTAATTATCCACTTCATAGACATGACCACTAATTATTTTATAAATATGATCTTTCTTTTACTTAGCTCAAGTGCATCAGTCAATATATTTTCTTGTTTTTCAAACTAATAAGCATGGGATAATAAAACTGAGCTGAAGGCATAGAAGGAGTCTTGGTGTGAGGCTGTAGGATAAGCATCAGACTGTTAACCACATGCTTGGCAATTCAAACCTACCAGCTGTTCCTTGAACACCCTATAGAATGTAACTCTGAGTAGGCACCAACTCAGCACTTAACAATAAAAACATTGAAAAAATGAAGATCAATTGAAATGGATCAAATATAGCTGAATTATTACTTGGAAGAATTAGATAGTTTTACAGACTACAAAAATTTTCTTTTTCTTAAATGTACACAAACATATGCCTCAGAAATTTCCCATTGACTATTTCATTAATTATAAATGGAATGTGAAAATTATAAAACAATATCATTAATATCATATGCAAGTAAAAATTTTCTGAAGATATATAAAAAACAGCTGTAAAAGTACATCGATAGGAAACTGACAGAGGTTCAAGTTGGTTTCAGAAGAGAACATGGACCTGCAAATATCATAGCTGGCATCAGATGGAAA
>NW_006408816.1:1475289-1477145 GCF_000296735.1 Chrysochloris asiatica
ATATGAAGAAGAATGTGGCATCAAAATTGAAGGAAGACTCATTAACAAACTGTGATATTCAGACAATACAGTGTTGCTTGTTGAAAGCAAAGAGGACTTAAAATACTTACTAATGAAGATTAAAGACTACAGCTTTCAGCCTGGTTTGCATTTCAATATAAAGAAAAAAAAAAAAAATCCTCACCACTGGACCAATAAATGGCATCCATATAAATGGAAAAAGATTGAAGTTGTTAAATATTTCTCTTTTCTTTGATTCACTATCAACCCTTAAAGAAGCAACAGTTAAGATATCTAATGATGCATTTCTTTATGCAAATCTGCTGCATAAGACCTCATTAAAGAGTGCAAGAGCAAAGATGTTAGTTTGAAAACTAAGATGCACTTGACCCAAGCCATGGTCTTTCCAACAGCCTCATACACATGTGAAAGGTGGATAATAAATAAAGAAGATCATAGAAGAAGTGATGCATTTGAGTTATGGTGTTGAAGAAGAAGAATGAAAGTACCATGGACAGCCAGAAGAACACATAAGTCTGTGTTGGCAGAAATACAGCCAGAATGTTCCTTAGAAACTAGGATGGTGAGACCATCTCTCATATTTCGAACATGTTATCAGGAGGGATCCATCCGTGGAGAAGGACATCATGTTTTGCAAAGTGGCAAGTCTTTGTAAAAGAGGAAGACTTTCAACGAGATGGGTTGGTACAGTAGCAACAGCAGTGGGCTCAAGCATAAGAATAATTGTGAGGATAGGGCAGGATTGGTGGACAGTATTTTTTTTTTTTCTGTTGCACATAGGGTCTCTAGGAGTTCAAACCTATTCAATGGCACCTAACAAAAGCAACAACATTAATCTATACAAAAAAAACCAAAAAAACAGAACAAATCAAAAAAACCCTCTAGGTGCATATGGGACTTTGTATCTTAATTTTATCTTTAATCTTCTGTGTTATGGATTTGTTTCTCAGGCATCAGATAGAGCTTGGGAATTCAAGACAATTAATCAGAATCAACACTTGTTAAGGAAGAAGAGGAAGCAGGATTGGGCAGTGATGCGGTCAAAGCCATCCTGACAAAGCCTGCATACACCCAATAGGGAGCTGTGTATCAAGTTTTGCTCATCAGAATATCTTGCATCCTTCTAACTGAATAATCTTGAAAACCGCTTCTCACTAAGTATCAGCATGTAGACTTCCCTAGGAAGGGTGTAACCTTAGGTAAAGCTATCTTACACCGAGTTATAGTCTTAAGAAAAAAAGTTAGCTGGAGGATATTGTCTAAACAAAGTCTCCACAACATATCATTATTTTCAGAAGGATCGTCTTGGCCTATTTCCTTGTCTACCATAGCCCACCCTTTGTACCTCTTGCATCAACTTCTTCAACAAGGGTGCTTCACAAAATTCATGGAAAAAATTAATTAAAATATAAAGGAATTTTCCACAAAATTTTTGAAGGCCAATCATACTTGTATAAGGAACTCTGACAGCTTAGTGGGTTACAATTTGGATGGTTAACCACAGAGTCATCAGTTTGAAACTACCAGTTGCTCTGCAAGAGAAAGATGAGGTGTTCTGCTCCCAGAAAAGTTTGCAGCCTTGGAAATCCTATAAAGGTTTTCTGAGTCAGATCTGACTCCATGACACACAACCACCACCACCACCCTTGCATAATTTGAATAGCAACTCCATATGTTTTAGAGTCCCAGGTTTTCCTAATTCAGCCCTTGATCTCCATGTAAACAACTTGTTTCAGGTTTTAGAATTAAATCAGTTAATTTCAATTGGACCCCAGTCAGAATGAGCATTTCCACATCAGATCAATGAATGAGACTACATATTTTAATAAGATCCC
>NW_006408816.1:1477735-1479504 GCF_000296735.1 Chrysochloris asiatica
TACACTCTGAAACTAAACTCACTCTGAAAACTTGTAAGCTAGTCACTTTTTGCCTTTATAGTCGTTCCTTTTTAGGTAGCCAATGTCTAAGGTGCCCATCCCTATCAACCCTGTATACAGAGCTTCCTTTTTCATTGTCCAGCTTTTAAATGCATATAAAGTGATTAGAATTATTATGGCTTGGTTATGCTGGGTCTTAGTCCTCAAAGTGACATCTTTGATTTTTAACATTTTAAAGTGGTCTTTTTGTAGCATATTTGATTAATACAATAGGTTGTTTGGTTTCCTTTTAATCATTGTTGTAAAAACTCATATACTGATCACATAACTTTTTCCAATTCAATCTTTTACAGGTATATAACTTATTAACAGCAATTACAAATGCAAAGCACTAATAAACTTTCTCTCTATATTGAAATCAGAGAGTATAGTCTTCAGTATAGAATGCATCTCTATGTAAAGAAAAGAAAATCCTCACACCTAAACCAAAAATAACATCATAAACTCACTGACACACAAGACATATCAACTAGGCTCCAGAAGACAGAATATATGTCTCAGAAATTGTTCATTTCCTGGACATATGAGAAATCCCACCCTTCCATATCTGTCATTGAGTTCATGTGGTAAAGCAATAATAGTAGGAGAAGTAATGATAATGGGTTGAACTTTGAATTACTGAATAATTAATAAATTAAAATGAGAATGTCAAACATGAAGAAACATTCTCATCAGTGATATACAGCACAGAGGATTTGAAACAAGTTTAGCTCAGACTTAAAAGAAATAAATGTCCTCTGATTTCTTGGCATTCATAGAAAGCAGAGTAATAGATCCTTGCATGGTCATGATATCTTTATACATAGTATTTCCCAGAGGATTGTGGAATCTTTGTCAGACACTGCCTTTATAAATCCTTAACTAATGTTTGTACTTTTTGAGGCAGTGTCTTGCTTTATTTGTCTGCATTTCTTATAATACCAAGAACTTAGCTCAATCAATACATCTCACTTAAGAAATGGTTTAAAATTTGTATTGTATAATTTAATCATCACATACAGTTCCTTGTTCTGTTTTGGTACAATCTACCATTTATGGAAGAAGTATGTGCAAGGCATTCAGATAATTTAGACACTAACTTTATCTGTCCTATTTAATCACCAACAGGATGGCAGATTGGGTAGACATGCAATGAGGAACTCCATCAGTAACAACACAGAATACTGGATCAAGCAAACTCAGAAGATGGTGCTAGAACTTTAAACCACATATAAAGGAATATTTAGAAGCTTGGAAGGTTTACAGCTATGGGAATTTGTAGCAGAATCAAAAAATCCATTGCTTTCTAATTCAAGATGCTCAGCTGCATATGGGGCCGCCATCTTGGGAGAGACAAAGCAGGGGAAGGATCAAAACAGCCACTAATGCCTGACAGAACAGCAGAGATACAGGTGTGAACATTCTTTTTTATTTTGGTGTCTGTTCTTTGGTCTCTCACTGTCTGCACACCTCCATTCTGTTGATTAGAGGGGAAGCTTGAGTGAATAGACATCCCACCACCCATCCCTGGAGGATTCTACTAAGCATATGCACAGATCTCCTCAAAATATAAAGTGACAGTTTCCACTTAAAATCAAACGGCCACCACTCATCTGACAGTCAGTCATACCTTGGTGGCTTGTGAGTTGCTGTGATTCTGAAAGCTATGCCACCAGTATTTTTAAATACCAGCAGGGTTAACCATGGTGAACAGAATTCAGATGAGCTTC
>NW_006408816.1:1482449-1498574 GCF_000296735.1 Chrysochloris asiatica
AACAACATCAATTTTATTTCTATGTATTATATAATGTTTACATTTCTACTTTCCATTTCAATTAAAATTATCACTTGTTTTTTTTTTCTTTTCAACATAAGGCTTTGGTAGTATTAGTTGTTCTTTCATTGCTTATATACTTTAAAAAATCTCTAATCATGCTGTGGTAGCGTATTGGTTACGAATGGGGCTGGTAACCTCAGGGTCAGCAGTTCAAAACTTCCAGGTGTTCCATGGGAGAAAGATGAGGCTTTCTGTTCCCATAAAGATTTACAGACCCTGTATACTGTCTCTATGAGTTGGAAACTCTACGGCACATAACAACAACAAGAATCATGCTGAAGGGAGCACTGTGGCTCCAGATGATAATGTACTTTGCAAAAGAAAGATGAGGCTCTCTGCTACTACAAAGACTTAAGTCTTAGAAACCCTATAAATTGGAACTGATTTGAAGGCACTTAGCAACAATAATCATCCTGAGATTAAAATGAGACTAATAAGAATTATTTATTGATGATTCACTTAGTACTTAATATTTGTTTATCAGATTTCAAAATATGAATGACATCATTTACTTGAACAGAAAATTTCATTTTTTTAGCATTAATTTTTTATTTAATTCTTGCCAATTTGCTTCAGCAATGTAATTGCATTTCCTACATTATGGTTAACAGAAAAGATTAGGTATGTAACATTTTATTGTCTTTGACAGTTTGATAAATTGTGACTTGAACTGAGCAAGTGCCTTTGTTCTAATTGTCTCTTTTTCATTAAAGCTGAGAACTATACTTGGCCATTAGGTGACTACTTTTTCTTACTTGTTTTTAGAGTTGTTCACACTGATGAATGTTCTCCACCTAAATATTGTGCAGGCAGCTCTCTGTTTTATATTCCACCCTTTTTATCATTTCAAGGCCAAAACTGATGATGATCAATCAGTATCAGAGACTGTAGAAATAGTTGAAGAACGTGATTTTAGGAAACAGAATACATTTTCCTGCTTACCAAAGAAGGAGATAAATAAGATAAAAGAAACTTTGGCATTATGTCATTTTTTTTCCCCTTGTTTTTGTGTGAGCTGAATCTGTGGATCATTAACTCAGTTATCCACTGTGGCTAATGCATGATAATAGCATTAGTTTATTACTTTAGCATGTACTTTTGAATTTCCCTTTTTGAGAGCTATGCATGTATTCTATCTAGTTCTGGTGTGGCACTATAAGATCAGCACTGGACTGCCATAGTTCAAACTCACTAGGTGCTCCTTGGAAACCATATACAGGATCAGAATGAGTTGAATGGACTTGATGGCATGAAACAACAACAAAAATTATAAATAGAGTTATAAATAGAGCTGTTTATTTATTTGGCAAACTCTGAGAATCAATTATTCTATCATATGGGATATCCTATGGATATATCCTATGGGAAATGAGGACAAGAAAGATACATGAAATATACCCATTCTCTAACAAGGTTAAATTTCATTCAAATGGCTTTAAGATGAGAGACTTCACCTTTTTTATAGAGAAAACTACATCTCTGTTCTTCAAGTATTTAATATGTTTGTGATGTTTTAAACAAAATCTCTTGAAATCTTTAATGGGATCAAGGGCTAGGGACATGAACAGAGATTGGGGACAATGGGAAAAGACTTGACAAGAAGGAGATGGACAGGGGCCAGGGCAGGGCAGGGCAGGGCAGGGCAGGGCAGGGGTCTCTCCTCTTTCTCATAGCAACCCTCTAGGAATCATCTCTCTGAATGAGGAAGGAATTCAGGGAGGTAGAATGATAAATATGTCTAGATTTTCCAAGAGGTTAATGAGGGGCAGGATGGCTTGGGGCCTCAGTGGGGGAAGGGACAGACCCAGGCCCCCTCTTTAGGGGGCCTGCTCTAGGGCAGCTGTGGGGGCTCTGAAGAATGCCCATACTTACAGAAGTGGAGGCAGCATTGGATTTAGGCTAGTACCAAGTTGCTCACTGTCACCAGGCTGTCTTCCCATTTTTGCTGTGGTAGCTATAGTGGACGGCCTTCCTTCAGGGTCTCCTCGTAGTTTCACTTGAAGTCCTTCTTCTGGTAGTATGGCTTGTTGACCTCCTCTGCAGCCTACTCCTGCATGTAGTTTCTCCAGATACTTGATGGTGTCCACTTCCTTTGAAACTGCTGCTGTCTTCTCTCTTGTCCACTCTATAGTGGACAGCAAACAGATGCAATACTGAAAGTACTCACTTGTCTATGCCAAGACATTTGGAAGACAGCCAACCAACTGGAAGGTATCCTATGTTTGTGCTCTTTCTAAAGAAAGGTGATCCAACAGAATATATAAATTATTGAACAATATCATTAATATTACAGTCATCAAGTAAAATTTTGCAGAAGAAATGTTTAAAAATTGGTTGTAACAATATATCAACAGAGAACTGCTAGAAATTTCATGTTTTATTCAGAAGAGGACATGGAATGAGAATTATCATTGCTGATGTCAGATGGATGCTGGTTGAAAGCAGAGAATACCAGAATTTTACTTGTTTTTTATTGACCATCAAAAGGCATTCAACTGTGTGGATCATAAAGAATAAAAGATAACTGTATTCATGCAGAACCTGTATATGTTGCTGCTGTTGTTAAGGAACAGCTGGTGGATTTGAACTGCCAACCTTGTGGTTTGCAGTCCAGTGCTGATCCTACAGTGCCACACCAGGAGTCCAGAACCTGTTTATAGACCTGGAGAAAGTCATTAGAGTAGAACAAGTGTTCTTAAAGGTCTAAGAGGTAGAATAATAAATATGTCCAGATATGAGAAAAGTCTAAAAGGTCTGAATTAGAGTTATGTTCCTTCACCATATTTGTCCATTCTGTATACTGAGAAAATAATTTAAAATGCTGGACTATATGAGCAGGAATGCAAAATCATATTCGGAGGAAGACTCATCAATAACCTGTGATATATAAATGACAGAACTTTGTTTCCTGAAAATGAAGAGGACTTAAAACACTTACTGATGAAAATGGAAGACCTTAGCCTTCAGTATGGATATGCCTCAACATAAAGAAAACAAAAAATTCACAGTGGACCAATTAGTAACATCAGGAAAAATGGAGAAAGGATTGAAATCAAGGATTTAATTTTACTTGAATGCAGAATCAACACACCTGGAGAAGGTGGTTGGTGGTTGTGTACTGTCTAGTTGGTTCTGAATCATAGTGATCCTGAACAGAGTTTCCAAAGCTATAAATCTTTGTTGTTGTTAAGTGCCGTTGACTTGGTTCTGACACTTAATGATCCTATGTAGGGCTTCCAAGGAGTGGCTGGTGAGATTGAACTGCGGACCTTGCAGATAAAACTGACTTTGCAGTCCAGAGCATTAACCCACAGTGACAAACTTCATCTTTCTTCTGTGGAGTGGCTGGTAGATTTACATTTCTGGCTTTGTGGTTAGTAGCCCACCTTGTAACCACTGTGCTACCAGGGCTCCTCAATAGTCAATAAATCCAATAGTGTATAATATTGAACAAATCTGCTGAAAAATACATCTTCAACGTTATAAAAATGAAACGTGTCACTTTAAGGATTAAGGTACACCTGACACAAACCAAAACGTTATCAGTCACCTTGTATGTATGTATATGCCAGCTGGGCAATGAATAAGGAGGACCAAAGCAGAATCAATGCCTTTGGATTTGGTGAGAATTGTTGAATATACCATAACATATTAGATGAATTAACAAGTTTGTCATGTAAGAAGTACAGCCAGAATGATCCTTAGAGGTTAAGATGACAAGACTTTGTCTCACATAGTTTGGACATGGTATCAGTAAGGGCCAGTCCCTCGAGAAGGATATCATGTTTGATAAAGTAGAGGTTCAGGGGAAAAAAGAAAGACCCTCAATGAGATTTATTGACACAGTGACTGCTACAATGGGTTTAAACTTCATGATGATGCAGGTGTAGGACCAGGCAGTGTTTTGTTGTACATATCACTATGAGTCAAGATCAACTAGACATATATATAGCATATAGTGGGTAGCCAGTTTCAGTCCAGGGATGGCTGAAGGAATGCTTTGTACATTTTTCTTTTACTGAACAGCTTCAAAGTTACCTTTAACATAGTGACAAGTGGCACTGTCAGATAGCACCTGATTATTGGATCTCCCAAATGGACCTCAAGGTCTGTTTGAACTGCAAGGTCGTCAGTTCAAATTACCCAGCTGCTCCTTGGAAATCCTACTCAGGTTGTTATGAGTCAGAAATGACTTGGAGGCACTTACCAACAATATGCTTGTAAATTAAGTCGTCTCAGAAGAGGGATCTCATTACCATCAAAGACGAAGAGCCAAGAGTGGAGCACATCTTTTAGACCTGAGTTCCTTGTGCTTTGAACTCCTTGATGCAGGAAGAGAAAGCTGTGACACCAGAGAGGTCCAGAGGAATGCTAGAGGAATAGTAGCAGCAGAACCAAGAGCTAGAGCACAAGACAGAGTAGAGGATTTCCTGAAGCACATCGCAAGTAAAGCTGACTGCCTTTGAACAAGAAACTCACTTGTGTAATAGGATGTCTCCAGGCAGCTAGCTTTGCTGATCCATGGAGCTAGAGCTTAGTGACTTTGGGCTGAGTCTTATAGAAGAGCGGAGTGTCCTTTGGATATTTATCAGCAGTCTTTAAAAGCTTAGTAACATTGCCCCATAGAGCAGAAGCCAGGCCAATGAGCTGAAGGCCAGAGAGAGGTCTGCCTACAGGTATGGTTAAGGAGATGCTGTCCTGACTGAAAGAACTATGCCCTGGATGCTCTGACCCTGAATTGTAACTTTTGGTGTGGTGCTGTAGGATAAGCACTGGACTGCTAACCACAAGGTTGATGATTCAAATCCACCAGCTACTCGTTGGAAACCCTATACAGAGTTGCTAAGATTTGGAACTCATTTGTTAGCACTTAACAAAAACAATGAAAATTTCCCTAATAAACCCTATAATCATAAGTATGGTATCTGGTTTCTGTTTGGCCATTCCAGTGAGTATTGAACTCAGATAAGTAAAGAATGCTGTGGGAGGGATGGTTGATATTATTTCTTGTAATGGTTCTGAAGGTTCATTCCCTCTCTCTGGCTCTGGCTCAGAAGGCTAGAGTTAGATAAATGGAGGAGGTAATTTCTTTAAATCATTGTTACACTGTCACTTAGATAGCCTTTTACTACCTCTTTCTTCCCTATAGATATGTAGAGAAGTTGAGAAAGAGTGACTCTCCTTCAGGTATGTCCTCCAGATGTGCTAGCCTCTTTTCACAAGATGGTGAGATGATGGTGGAGTTATCTCTCTACCTGGAAAATTCCTCTGTAAACAAACAACAATAACAACTTCATTTTTTTTATAAAGTGATGGGTTTGTTCTTTTGTACAATAGTTGGCTACCATGAAGAACACACATCCTTCATCCTGGGCTATTTTTGGAAATAGAAGAATTCAACTAGGTCACCAAATGCTGGGGAATATTCCTTCCCAGGAAAAGGGCACTGTGAGACTAGTGATTGTTTGATAGACCCTCATTGAAAGAGATGGCCATGGTATCTTGCTCTAAATTCAGTAGGTTCTTTTAGGGAGGTGATATGGTCTGAAATCACAGAATAATGCATTTCCAAGGGATGAAGAAACACACAATAATGAGGCTGTCAATAAATGATGGGAAATAAGTAAATTACAGAAGCTGGAGTGACATAGAGTAGGTAGAGTATAAATATGAGAAAGCTATTAGATGTAAATGAATTATAGCTAAAGTCCAGAATCTGATATAATTACAGAAAAGACCTGCTCTTGGTGCAATGGTTTCCCTTGAAGACCAGAGGCTAAAAGAGGACTGAGGGATGATGGAGACTTCTATAAAATAAAATTCCTAGTGCTTTGTCAAGATAGGGGTTTCATGGGGTTGGTTAGAATTGCAGTCAGGCTGATGAACTGATATGAAAAACCTGAAATATATTTGTTTCATTTCACAGTGAAAAACAGAGACATACTAGTGCATTTACTTGAAATTTAGATTATTTTATTTAAGAGAATTATGTGAATAATTCGGTTTAATTGACTGCTATTTACTTATTTAGGGAGGTCCTGAAGAGGGAAAATGTTCTAGATTTTGTGTGTTCTTCTGTGTTAGACTACCTTTTAATTATTATGGAGACTTGAATGCACAGGTACAAGGACCTACTAATCACTTGCGTCACAGTGATTCCCCTTGATTTCTTTTCTAATAGCTGGCTACATGGCTTGAACTGCTTATACTCTTAAAGCCTGTTAAGGTTATACCATTGGAACAATGTTATCTTTCAGGAAGAGGGGGAAAAAAAATGCTTGCTAGATTCAACAATCATTGGAGAAAGAGGTATTATAAAAACAATGTGCTATCCTGGTCAGTGAAACATGATTGAAAGTCACTGGTATTTGGAGATTATTGTGAATTTTTGAAGCTTGTAAAGCTGGAATTGTCCTTGCAAAGTAGCATATCATTAGAGTGACTAAACAAATTGTTGTCACTAAAGATATTTTCTATCCAACTTTGGACATTTCTAATTCCCTCTTTTCCATACCACTTGCATATATAAAAAATAAATAGAAATCCTAAGTCAGTGTGCCTTTATTTGACAAGTAACATAGTATGCTTTTACTTTTCCAAACTTTCCTGGGAAATGTCTTCAAGAACTCGACAAAACTAAGTATAATGTGGACTTCAGGATAGGGCCAAAGCATTCTAGGATATCGATAATATATTGATACTAGTTTCCACTAAGGAAAAAAAAAAAAAATCTTATTATTACATTCTGTAGTATCCAAGAAAATGTGAACAAACTTATGGACCTGAAATGAAAATATACTGCAAAGCTCTTCCACACAACTAACTTTGGGAATAACTGGACTAAAATGCATTGAGATGATTTCAACAATTATTATGTACAAATTTCTAGTCCTTCCATTTCCCACTGCAAAAAAAAATGGTATTAGACACAAGAAGGGGGAAGGGGAAAAGAAGAACAAGGTAGATGGGAGAACGGTTGGGCAGGTTCACATGGGTTAGGTGGGCAGAGCTAAATGATGAGGTATGGACAACCGTGGAATAATGGGGCTTCAGGATACAGGGATTGAGGCATGGCTTGAAAGGGGGAAAAGAGGGGAATAATGTTAGGATGCTTGGCCGTCTTTTGAATCTTGGTTTTTCTTGCCTACCAGTGTGAAATAGACACTTGAGAGGGGAGCAGCCAGAAACATCACAACAGAAAACATGTGGACCTGGGTCCAGCCTATAACTAAGTGTATTGTCTTGGGGGATGCTGGAAACTGCCCAGAACCCAAATGGTGGGGGGACTATGATGGCATGGACAGATGGAGTGGCTGGGGACACTGGACTTAGAGTTTGCTGACAGCTGGGGGGAGGGGGCAGAGGGCCTGTGGGATGTATCCTTTGGTTATCTGATGATGCACGGAGGTGATTTTAATCATTGCAATGAAATGAAATACGGTACAATGAATGTGAACTTGAAGTGGGACAGAGACAAATAATTATGTATGTAAAACCTTGGAACAACAGGGCTCCGGGATACAGAGATTGAGACATGGTTTGAATGGAGAAAAGGGGGGAAATAATGTTAAGATGCTTGGCTGTCTGTTGAATCTTGGTTCCCCTGGCATACCACTGTAAAATAGACACTGGAGGGAGAGAGAAAGGAATAGCCAGAAATACCACCATAGAAAACTTGTGAGTCCATCTTCTGCCTATAACTGATTGGAATACCTAAAATGGGGATACAATGTGCCCAGTGAAGGAGGCTTTCTACGGCGCCTCTGCATTAAACAAGATCATAGGTGGAATCCTGAACAGCATGCAGAATCTTCTGAGGGGAAATTTCCACTTGAAAGGACAAGCAGGCCAGCCTGGATTGGCCAAAAGAACAGAAGATACTTCCTGAAAGACTGACAGGAAAAATACAAAACAATATAGGCAGGCTGACTGATTACTACAAGAACAAACAAGTGGTTCACCCAGGATACATCAAGGCAAGTGGTCGGGTCCCCCTTAAGGCAAACCCCCTTCTAAGACTAAGGCTCAGTGGGAATGCATGCTCTGATTGGTGACCATATTCATCACCAATAAGGGAAAGTAAGGGAAAAACAGCAATGAAGCTATAAACTAAGCCTTATAATTCTCAGTAGACTCCTGTGAACCTGGATGGAGACCTGGTTGGGCAGCAGTGTGCCAAATATAAGGAACTTTTGGACCTAGAGTCAGTGACAGCCACAGAGGGCTAGAGTGGAGAATGAAGCGTCCAGCTGATAAGAAGAGAGGGCACATGCATAAGTGCACCCACACTTACAGATAATATCCACTTGACCTGGCTTCAATGGCTGGATGATCAGAACTCAAACAGAAGACAGAAGAGGGGAAAAAGAATAATCTGATAACAATTTGATGAACTTGACACACACCTATGGAAGCAATAGCTCAAAAGAGTAAACAAATCTTTACAGCGAGGATCATTCCCACCTCCTCCACACATAGAGAGGACAGAGATTGGCAACTTGGACATTGGCTACCCAGAATGGCGGTGGGGGGAGGGGGAGCTACAAAGGCAAGAAGTGACTAGCTTACAAGCTTTCAAGAGGGAACCTAGATCCAGAGGGTGTGGAGCAAGGTAGAATCTCCACTAAGTAATATCCATTCTACCTAGTCAGGGCTGATGAAAGGAGATGCGGATTGGTGTCTTGTGATCCAATAGTGAATAATTACAATCAATCCTGTTATCAGGATTGATTGTAAGGGCTGGAAATGTAAAGGTAGATGTTTTGGGGCAAAGGGAGGGAAGTGATTAACCTTGCAGTCTAGAAGTGGAGTCCCTGGGAACATCAAAGGAGAAAAGCTGAGAGCGGGACGCTACCCAGAGAAGCCGTGATGCCAGGGATGGAGGCAGAGACGATGACTTGGGGAGATGGAGCGGCTCGGGACACTGGACCCAGAGAGAGAGAAGGGCGGTATGTGGACGACCCCGGGGGCAGGCTTGCGGGGTATACTCTTTGGTTGATGGATGATGCATGGAAGGGATTGTAACCATGGCAAGGAAATGATATGCAACAGGATCAATGTGAAGCTGATGTCCTCCCATGTAAACGATCACATAATTCACAATAAATAATTTTAAAAAATTACATCAGAGGAAATATATTCTATACCTATGAGTTTTACTAAAAATCTCTATACCAAAGGATCATATTAGTGGCAAAATTTGACGGGAAGCCCACAATCTGGAAGAATGTCCATACATTAGTAAGACAATCGTTTTTTTCTAATTACTTTAAACTTCATATTCTAGATTCCTGGGACTCATCTCATGGCTGTTTGGAGCCTTAGCATAAACAAAATAAAAACAACAAAGCAACAACAAAGACAAGAAACACTTGATTTATATTTAGTGGCTTTTGGGCTTGAGAAGTTTTTTCTAATGTTTAACAACAGCAGCTTATCTGAGATTGGGCCATAATGAAGGAAGATTACTCTCACTAAAAAAAGAAGTTATGACCCGTGTTGTAAAGCATATTCTCGAAACCCAAAATCCTATAAGGTAAGGTAAGCCTGACAATGTTATGTTTAAATATGGACATGATATGACCAATGAAGTCTAGGCTTAATTTTTAAAACTATCAGCTTCTTGAAGAGGTGATTCTATTTATTTCTCACAATGATGATCCACCTAAAACTTTACCCATACTGCTCCTTGAGTAGAATTATGTGAACAAAATTTGGCATATTAGTAAAGGTCATGAGTCACTAAAACCAAACAGCTTTTCTACAAGTTGGGTAAATTTTACAGAATTTCAGTTCTCTGCCGGCCATAATAATATAAATTATTGTTAGCCCATATTATTGGAAGGATCCCCGGTAGTGTAGTGGGTTACTAGTTGGGTTGCTAATCGCAATTTCAGCAGTTTGGATCTACCAGTCTCTCCACTGGAGAACAATGAGATTTATAACCTATACAGGATCACTATACCACCTCCATCCTCACCACATCACTGGATGTTCTAAGTCATGGACTAAACTTTAATTTTCCTATTCATGAAATTAACTGAAAGAAGTATGAAATAAATGTGCATGGTTTCAATCTATGGTTGGGCCTTTGGGTTGTCTAAAGGCAAAAAGGATTGTTATATGAGTGGCCTTTTTTCATGGAAACTGAATTACTAAATCATAAACTTAACGTTACACATATCCACATTGATATGAGTGACCACATTTAGATGAAATCCTCTGCAGTGAAAGATCAGGTATGTGTGGCCACCACCTACTACTGCTTGCTAAACCTGTGTTCACACTACACGATACTAGACCTGCTGACTGGCATGCCCAATGAAAGAAGTTTTGAAAAAATCTTCTATTTGCAACTATTCTAGCCTCTTCATTTACTGCATCACCAAAGCTGACTGGGTTAGCTACCCACTGCTCTTTTAAAGTTGTACACCACCTTGCTTTAGCTTAGAAACAGGACACTCAGATCAAATGGTAGAGTCTGAGGTCAAACAGTTTGGTCATCTCCATTTTTTTTTTTTTAATTCATAGTTTTGCTTGTTTGTTTATTGTGTACAAATGGAGAGTTATAACCTTAGTGGCCATGTGAATAATTTGTGCTTCTTTGAGGACTTAAAGACACATGGATATGGAGAGTGACTTTGCCTCTTATAATTGTACAACCACCCTTCTTTATGCCCAGAAGTTGCTTTTGATAGCAAAAGGGTGACTCCTGTCTCCCTGTAGAACTTATTTTCCAAAAAAAAAAGACCCTCCCCAAAACCTTGGATATAGAGCCTGACACATAAACAAAGAAAATGACAGGCCTCAATTGGTCTGGCATGAATACATTTGATTCCAGAAAGTATGTGGTGGATATGGGTTTCCTATTTCTGATATGAGTAAAATGGCCAAAATGGTCTTTCACAACGATTTCAAGCAGTGACTCCATATATGCCCCAGCTTCCAGGAACATCCTGAGCAATTATGCAAGAATCACTTTGACCCAGAATCTATGAGCGCTAATGGAAGTCTCATACTTAATGATCTACCAAGGGCGATGGGGTGGACTAGAGAGACAAGTCTTGATGGCTCTGAGGCTTTTTTCTCCTCCCTCCCCACTTTTACTGGCTTAGCAAGCAGCTAGCACAGCAGTTTGAATTAGCTCAATACTAAAACAGCCTGACACCAGAAGTTAAGCTCAAAGGCTCCCCAGCTGCGCTCTATCCAAGCATGGCTCT
This sequence comes from Chrysochloris asiatica, assembly GCF_000296735.1. Classification (NCBI taxonomy): domain Eukaryota; kingdom Metazoa; phylum Chordata; class Mammalia; order Afrosoricida; family Chrysochloridae; genus Chrysochloris; species Chrysochloris asiatica. The sequence goes on from NW_006408816.1 coordinate 1,493,732, forward strand.
CCACATGATGCCAAGAATTTGGAGGAGTAATATACTCTGCTGCATCTCTGTTTGTGAGTTTACCAATAAACCTTATTTTATTTTACATTTACATCTTACCATACTGTGGTATAAGTATGTTCATGCTTGACAAATGCCAAAAGTATACCAAGTTAGACATTGTTTCTACTTGTAGACTTTTGTTTAAATCCTGAGAATGGGGAGGAGGAAGATCTATTAAGGAAATAAGAGGAACCATAGATTTGTCAACATTATTTCCAGGAGATGTGGATGAAGTAGATGTGGATAATTTAGAAACTATGAATATATAATGTATTTCTTAAAAGTCTTTGAAAATAAGATGTAAATACAATGTAATAGGCCTATACCTCATAAGACAAAGGAAATATTGTGAGGTATTTAGTGCATGTAGATAACTCTAGTTCTATTACCATTCTATTGTAACTGTAAAATCCTTCTTTGAAGTACAATGAATCACAGTGCACAGAGTTTCAGCTCCATGAGCAATGTTTCAAATAAAAGCTATCTTACATGCTGGAAACTAATATACATTTTCTTTCCAATGGGATTAATATAAATGTGACAAACTTGTTTCCAGTCATGGAAGCTCATATATACAATTACATGTCTTATTTTATATGGTCATTATGAGACCATACAACTGGTGCTTCTATACGACATTGAATAGAGCATGTACGACATCGTAGAACATTTATGACCTTAGCATAATCCTGTGAGCTATATTACATCTTGATATTTGGTTTGGGGAAATCAGGAATCATGGTTAATACAGGAAAGGGTTATGTTGATCTTGAACTTTTCCATAGCTCGACACATTCAGAAACAAATACAAGTACAAGGGAACAGTTATAGAAAGCTCTGCTTCAAAACATAGGTAGAAGGAGTTTGTGGAGATGAAATGTGGAATGACCCCTGAAAATGTTTTTTTTTTTTTTTTGGAAGTTGCTAGCCACTGAACATATAGGAAGGCAAAGAACAAAGTCTTTGAGACAGTTATAAAATCCATAGCTGTTATTCACTTTGTTGTTGTTCAGTGCCTTCGAGTTGGCCAACTCATAGTGACCCTGTAAAGGGTTTCTGAGAAATAACTGGTGGGTTTGCAATACAGACATTGCACATTATTCACTGTAGACACTTTGAAGGAACCAAGATTGTAGTGCACTTCAGTATTACATTTATTAAAAATACATTGACAGAAAAATTATTACTTCTAATACTGGAAAATCAGAAATAGTTACAGATAATGTGGTTCATGAATCTTCAGGAAGAAACAGAATAAAGATAGTTGGAGTTTTGTCTTAGAAAAAATAGTTCTTCAATATTAGGAAAATTATGAAAAATTTTAGTGGCATAACTTCAGAAATGATTAATGGCAGGGTGCACAATACCAATGGCCACTGTCCTTTAACAGGAACAGAACTGAACCTGAGGCAAACGATGATGGGACTGGACTATCAATTGTTAAAGATTGATACTACCAAATCCATCAGAAAACCATAAAATTCCTTTTACTTGATGAGGTACTTTATAATAATATTCTTGTTCAATTTTCATGAATGATATATTGTTGCATGACATGTAAATTATAGTTATGAGATTGATAAAAATTTTAGATCCCCACAAATGAAACACTTACAAAAAAATCCTTTGAAATATTTTAAATGGTAAATAAGCCGCTCCAGTAAACTCACATGAAAATTACATCATATGAAATGGTAACTTCTTTGGAAATGTTTCAGCTCTATAAATTGCTTGGAGTCCTGGAGTGGCACTGTGGGTTAATGCACTGGACTGCAAGGTCAGTTTGAACTGCAATATTGGTGGTTCAAGTTCACCAGCCGCTTCTGGGAAACACTATACAGAGTCTCTATGGGTCAGAACCGACTCAACAGTACTTAATAACAACAACAACATAAATTGCTTAGAGTACTGACCATGGCTCTGTAGTATAAGAACCAGACTGCTAACCACAAGGTTGGCAGTTCAAATCCACCAGTCAATCCCTCCATGGAAACCCTGTACAGGGTTCCTATGAGTCAGAACCGGTTTGAGGGGACTTAACATATTTAAAAGTAAATTGAAGGCCCACAAAAGTATAAATGCTTTAGAAATAAGTTCTAATAGAATGTTTTTACCCATCAGAGTGAACAATTCATTGTTGCTTATTGTTAAGTGCTGTCAAGTTGGTTCCGACTCATAGTGATCCTGTACAAGGTTTCCAAGGAGTGGTTGGTGAGTTTGAACAGCAAATCTTGTAGTTCAAACTTACCTTGAGGTCTAGTGTTTATCTTACAGTGCCACTTTTTAATTAGTTGTTGTTGTTGTTAGGTGCCATCGAGTCAGTACCAACCCATAGCAACCTTATGCACAGCAGAAAGAAACACTGCCCGATCCTGGGCCAACCTCACTACTGTTGCCACACTTGAGTCCATTGATGCTGCAACTTGGCCAATCCATCTCGTTGGGGGGGGGGGGTCTTCCTCTTTTTCTCCAAACCTCCACCTTACCAAACATGATATCCTTCTCCAGCGACTGCTCCCTTCTAACAATATGTCCAAAGTATGAGAGATGAAGTTTGGCCATCTTGGCCTCTAAGGAGCACTCTGGCTGCACTTTTTCCAAAGCGGATCTATTGGTTCTTTTCGCAGCCCATGGCACTTTCAATATTCTCCTCCAACACCATAACTCAAATGTATCAATTCTTCTACAGTCTTCCTTATTTACTGTCCAGCTTTTGCATGCATATGAGGTTACTGAAAATACCATGGCTTGGGTCAGGCACACCTTAGTCCTCAAGCTGGCATCTTTGCTCTTCAACTTTTTAAAAAAGTTGTGTGCAGCAGATTTGCCTAATATAATACATCATAATTCTGAGTATGATAGACAATTCTATGAATATGGAAAATGTGTAAAGTCATATGTAATCTACATAATCAATGTGCAGAACAATCCCATTTTCCCCTAAAATTTCTTCATGATGACATTTTGTAAATTTTTGTAATTGCAGATCCACTCTGCATCCCTTTAGGTTGGCATTATCCTGAAAATTATATATAAATATAATTTTAGATGATTTATATCACTTAAGACAGTGCATTTAAGGCTTATGGGACTGTGTATTTCAATAGCACGCTCTGTATTATTGAAAATTATCACACTGTATGTTGTAATACAAATTGTTTATCCATACGCCAGCTTAAAAAAATTACATGTGAATTTTGATATGCACACAAACTTTCATTTTTCAATCATTTAAAATAGTAATAAATTGAGGTTTACTCTTATAGAAGACTGTTACAAGCTAGCCAGCACATGACAATCCCAATTTTTGCTTAAAAAATCTAATAGATGATTTTCTTAAATGCTATCAAGTCAGTTCCTACTCATAGTGACCCTGTTTAGACTTTCCAAAGCTGTAATCTTTGTGGGAGTAGAAAGCCTCATCTTTGGCTGGTATGCTCTAAGCACCAACCTTACGGTTTACAGTCTAGTGCTTATCCCATAGATGCCAATGTACCTCATTGTGGTATTATTTTTTCTGCAACTCTTAAAGATGTTGGGATGTCGGGCATATTTTCATGTGTTTAATGACATTTATCCTCCACTTGTCTGTCAGTTTGTCATACTGTGGTAGATTGTGAGTTGCTGTGATTCTGAAAGCTATGCCACTGGTATTTTAAATACCAGCAGGGACACCTATGGTGGACAGGTTTCAGAAGAGCTTCCAGACAAAGACAGACTAGGAAAAAGGAGTGACAAACTACTTTAGAATATTTAGTCACTGAAAACCTAAGAAGAACAGAGAAACACTGTCAGATATAGTGCGGGAAAATGAGCCCCTCAAGTTGGAAGGCACTCAAAATGAAACTGGGGAAGAGCTGCCACCTCAAAGTAGAGTTGACCGTGATGATGTGAATGGAGTAAAGCCCACGGGACCTTCATTTGCTGATGGGGCACAACTCAAAATGAAGACAAACAGCTGTAAACATCCATTGAAAATCAGAACATGGAATGTACAAAGTATGATTCTGGGAAAATGGGAAGATGTCAAAAATGAAATGGAACGCTTAAACATCGATATCTTAGGCACTTGTGAGCAGAAATGAACTGGTATTGGCCATTTTGAATCTGACAACCACATAGTTTACTACGCTGGAAATACAAATTGGGGAGGAATGGTGTGGCATTCATTGTCAAAAAGAACATATTCAGATCAGTCATAAGGTACAACACTGTCTGTTATAGAATAATATCCATGCGCCTAAAGGGAAGCTCAGTTAATACCACTATTACTCAATTTTACACAGTAACCACTAAAGCCAGTGAGGATGAAATAGAAGAATCCTACCAACTGCTTCAATCTGAAATTCATCAAACATGCAATCAAGATGTATTGATCATTACTGATGATTAGAATGCAAAGATTGGGAGCAAAGAGGAAAGATCAGTAGTTGGAAAATATGGCCTTGGTGATAGATACAATGATGGGGGGCAGACTGTGGAACAGACCATCAATTACTCATCTGCAAATTCAACTGAAGATGAAGAAAATGAAAACAAGGCCATGAGAGCCAAAATATGACCTTGCGTATATCCCACTTAAATGTAGAGATCATTTGAAGAACAGATTTGATACATGAAACACTAAAGACCAAAGACCAGAAGAGTTGTGGGATGACATCAAGAACACCATACATGGAGAAAGCAAAAAGTCACTAAGGACACAAGAAAAAAGGAAAAGGTGAAAATGGATGTCAGAAGAGACTCTGAAACTTGCTCTCCAGTGTAGAGATGCTAAAGCAAATGGAAGAACTGAGGAGAT
>NW_006408816.1:1500360-1504535 GCF_000296735.1 Chrysochloris asiatica
GATTTTTAGAATGAATTTATTACATATATTGAATATATTTTTGTCAGATACATAATTTGAAAATATTTTGTCATTTCTTTTTCTTAATAGTAAGTTATGTTGTGCAACATATTTTAATTTTCATTAAATCCAATTTACAAACTTTTACTTATTATACTTTTGTTATAATATCTAAGAACTCTTTATTGAACTCCGACTCACAATTATATCCTTAAGCATATATTTCTAAATGTTTTCCAGTTGCATGAGTTAGAAATTATGAGATACAGGTTGAACTTTTAAAAAAATATATATGTTAAATTGTTTAATCACCATATGTTGAAAAGGCTATCTATACGCCATCCTTTATTCACTTTGCTAACTTTTCCTAAAATCAATCAACAATGTTTATTTCTAGAATCTTTATACTGATACCTCAACCTAGACCTGTATCCTTGTTTTTTGTTTTTAAGTTTTGCAGCTTTATTTTACTTTTTAAAAGCTTTTATTGTGAGTTGAGTGATACTTTATATGGGAGAACATCTGCTTTACAGTCATCCTATAGTATTTTGTTTCATTGCAATTATTACAATACCCTCCATGCATCATCATTCCATTCCCTCTAGGTTTTTTTTTTTTGGGGGGGGGTGGAGGGGGAAGCAATCCAAAGGAAAAACCACAAGCCTGCCCCTGGGCATCAGCATACAACCCCTCTCCCTCCCTAAGTCCAGAGGCCCCAGCTGCTCCATTTTTTCAATTCATATGTGTATCCTTTTAACATTACAACATCACTGTAGTTATTTTTTAAAATAAATGTTGAAATCAGATAAAGAAAATTCTACAATTTTTTGTTATTTTTCAAAATTGTTTTGGTTACCCTAATGTCTTTGCCTTTCCACATGAATTTTAGACATAGTTTTTCATTCTTTAAATGTAGATACTGACATTTTATTTGGATATGCACTTAATCTATAGATCACTTTGGAAAGTATAGGTAACTTAATAAAATTATAAATTTAAATCCATGATCATGGTATTTCTTTCAGTTCCTTTAGTGATTCTTTGATTTTTATATTTTATGTAGTTTTCATAATATGTTTTGGAACATATTTTGTTAGATTGGGACCTAATCATTTAATTAATTTTGTTGATATTATAAATAATAACTAATTTTTTAAAAGTTGATTTCTCGTAATTCAAGCTACTAATTAGTAATATGGTTGATTTTTATATATCAATCTTTTATCTAATGTTCTTGTTAAACTCATCTATTCATGGGAAATTTACTTGTAGAATTCTTGGAATTTTCTATACAGAAACTATTGTTATCTTTTAAAAAGTAATATTTCCTCCCCCTTCTAAGCCTTCCCCTGCTTGCTTTATTGTGGTGGTTAAGATTCTATTAAGAGTTGAATAGAAATAGTGATAGTAGACATATTTAGATTGTTCTTGAACATAGAGGGAAATCATCAAGTCTCTCATATTTAGAAGTTATATATAGTTTTTGTTTTGTTTGTGAAATGCCCTATATTCAGATAAAGGAACTTTGGTAGTGTAGTGGGTTATGCATTCTGTTGCTTACCGCAAGGTCAGCAGTTCAACTTTACCAGGCATTTTGAGGGAGAAAGATGAGGCTTTCTGCTCCCATGAAGATTTATAGCCTTGGACACCCTACGCAGCATCACTATGAGTTGGAACCGATTCAATGGCACCATATTTACATAAGAAAATTCCTTTTCAATACTAGGATGTTGAGAGCCTTTTGCTTGCTTATAAAATCATGAATTGTTGTTGTTCTTGTGTCATCGTGTCAGTCCTGACCCATAGTGACCCTGTATAGGGTTTCCAAGGAGTGGCTGATGAGCTTGAAACATCGACCTTGTAGTACAGCACATTAACCCACAGCATCACACCAGGACTCCAAAATTGTAAATAGATGCTGACTTTTTAGCATCCTTTTAAGAATCTGGTTACATGCAATGGTTCCATAGGAAAAGTACTGGACTATACATGAAATATTAGAAGTTTGTGCCCACTAGCTGCTCTGAAGGAGATTTTCTGCTCCTACAAAAAGATTTAAATCCTCAGGAACCCTATACAGGGTGGCTATGAGTCAAAACTGACTCCACAGCACTTAACAATAATAACTTATATGTGAATGAATGCGTATATTATTACAACAAGTTAAATTAATGGCCTAGCAAGTCTTGTATGGAATTTTAAAAGTTGTCTAACTTTTCTATTAATTATACAGTGAGAAGAATGTTTAAATACATTATGGCTTTGCCTATTCTTTCAATTCTATGAATTCCCTGAGCTGTTACTTCATATTATTTGGAGTTTTACTCTTAGATGCTTACATATTTATAAATGTTTTGTTGGTTACTTGATCTTTTTGTTTTTTATCTGAACTGACCCTTTCAACATTATGTACATAGGGTTTCTATGATTTGGAAAAGACTTAATGACACCTAACGACCACAAGCAAAAGCAACATCATTATTTAGTGCCTCATTTAAAAAATAAACTTCTATTTTTATTTTGGGATTATTTTAGCTTTACATAAAGGATGTAAGGATAGCCTATGTTGTTGTTGTTAAGTGCTGTCCAGTCAGTACCAACTCATAGTGACCCTATGTACAACAGAACGAAGCATTGCCTGGATCTGCATCATTCTCATAATTGCTGCTATGCTTGAGCCCATTGTTGCGGACACTATGCCAATCCATCTCATTGAGGGGTATCCCTATTTTTTGCTGTCCCTCCTCTTTACCAAGCATGATGTCCTTCTCCAGGGATTGGTTCCTCCTGATAATATGTACAAAGTATGAGAGATGAAGATGACGTCTCCCATCTTGCTTTCTAAGGAGCATTCTAGTTGTACTCCTTCCAATGCAGATTTGTTTTTTGTCCTTCTGCCAGTCCATGGTAGCTTTGATATTCTTCCCCAACAACATAACTCATATACATCAATTCTTCCTTATTCATTGTCCAGTTTCACAGGCATTTCTGGCTACTGAAAATGCCATGGCTTGGGTTAGACTCTTTAATCATCAAACTGACATCTTTGCTCATGAACATTTTAAAGACATCTTGTGCAGTAAACTTACCTAATGCAATACGCTGTTTGATTTCCTGACTATAGAGTTTCTATATGTATTTCATTCGGATTATAATTTGCCTTTTTATTCCTAGTCATTTCATTTTCAAAATCTATTTTATCAAATTAAATAGCCAATTATATAGCCACTCCAGCTTTCTTCTTATTTGTGTTTTTATTCTATACTTCGTCAGCCACCACCATGTGACTTTTTGTCTTTAACATTATATTTGAAGTATGTTTCTCGTGTCAGGATATTTTTGGGTCTTTATTTCTAAAGTCAATGTGACAATTCAATGAGAAAATTCTCCCTCAAATGATGTAAAGCATTAGGCAAATCTGCTGCACAAGATCTTTTTAAAGTGTTGAAGAGCAATGATGTCAGCTTGAGGACTAAGGTGTGCCTGACCCAAGCCATTATATTTTGAATAACCTCATATGCATTGTCATATATTGTTGTTGTTTGGTGCCATTGAGTCGGTGCTGACTCATAGCGACCTTATGCACAGCAGAACAAAACATTGCCCGATCCTGGGCCAATCTCACTATTGTTGCCACACTTGGGAGTGAATCGATGCTGCCACTTGGCCAATCCATCTCATTGGGGTCTTCCTCTTTTTCTCTGACCCTACACCTAACCAAACATGATATCCTTCTCCAGAGACTGTTCCCTTCTGACAATATGTACAAAGTAGGAGAGACGAAGTTTGGACATCCTGGCCTCCAAGGAGCACTCTGGCTGCACTTCTACCAAAACAGATCTATTGTTTCTTTTGGCAGCCCATGGCACTTGCAATATTCTCCTCCAACACCTTAACTCAAATGTGTCAATTCGTCTCTGGTCTTCCTTATTCACTGTCCAGCTTTCGCATGCCTGTGAGGTTATTGAAACCACCATGGCGTGGGTCAGGTGCACCTTAGTCCTCAAGCTGACACCTTTGCTCTTCAACACTTTAAAAAGGTCTTTTGCACCAGATTTGCCTGAAGCAATACGTCGTGTGATTTCTTGACTGCTGCTTCCATGAATGTTGATAGTCGATTAAAGAAGAATGAAGTCCTTGACAACTTCAATCTTTTCTCTGTTGATAAGAATGTT
>NW_006408816.1:1508267-1509925 GCF_000296735.1 Chrysochloris asiatica
AAGGACTTCATTCTTCTTTGATAACTGTCAACACTCATGGAAGCAGTAGTCAAGAAATCAAAGAATATATTGCATTAGGCAAATCTGGTGCACAAGACCTTTTTATAGTGTTGAAAAGCAAAGATGTCAGTTTGAAGACTAAGGTGTGCCTGACCCAAGCCATGGTGTTTTCAATAACCTCATATGCATGTGAAAGCTGGGAAGTAAATAAGGAGGACCATAGAAGAATTGATGCATTTGAGTTATGGTGTTGGAGGACAATATTGAAAGTGCCATGAACTGCCAAAAGAACAAACAGATCTGTATTGGAAGAAGTGCAGCCAGAGTGCTTCTTGGAGCCCAGGATGTCCAAACTTTGTCTCTCATACTTCTGACATATTATCAGGAAGACCCAGTCACTGGAGAAGGAAATCATTTTTGTTAAGGTGGATGGTCAGAGAAAAAGAGGAAGACTCCCAATGAGATGGATTGGCCAGGTGGCAGCATCAATGGACTCAAGCGTGGCAACAATAGTGAGGTTGGTCCAAGATCGGGCAGTGGTTCGTTCTGCTGAGCATAAGGTCATTATGAGTCGGTACCATTTGATGGCACCTAACAACAACAACAACTATTTTTGTTGTTACTATTGTGTGCCATTGATTTGGTTATGACTCTTAGTACCTTGTATCAGGTTTGAAAGAGTGGTTGGTATGTTTAAACTGCCAACCTTGTGGTTAGTAGTCCAGGGCTTATCATACAGCACCACACCAGAAATATTATTGTAGAGTTGTCTGTTTATTTCTTAAATTCTATTATAGTTTTATTTATGCATTCTGAGGCTCTTTCATTTGATGTGTAGATATTTATTATGGTTAAATCATCTTTTTCAACTGGCCCTTAAATTATGAGATAATGTCTTTCTCTCTATCTTATGCTGGTTTTTGCATCTTTTACCAGATTAATATTGCCTCTCCTGCTCATTTTTAATTTCTGTTAGATTGATAAATTTTTGCATACTCTGATTTTTAGTCGTTTTTTGTCTTTATGTGTAAGATGTGTCTTTTGTAGACAACATAATGAAGGACACGGCTTTCTTATTTATTCTACTACACTTTGTCTATTGACTGGTGCATTTAATCCACTGACTTTCTGTGTTGTCTATGGGTATGAATTGATTTCTATTATTTTGCTGTGCTTTCTTGTGGTGTTGTTGGTTTCTTTTTTCCACATTTTTTTTTTTTTTGCATCAAGTTCAATTTCCCTCTTTTTTAGCTTCTTTTAATGAATTAGGTGAAGATTATTGTTGTTGTTAGGTGACGAGTCAGTACCAACCCATAGTGACCTTATGCACAGCAGAATGAAACACTGCCCAATCCTGGGCCAATCTCACTAAAGCACAGCAGAATGAAATATTGCCCGATCCTGGGCCAATCTAACTATGCTGCCACTTAGCTAATCCATCTCGTCGGGGGTCTTCCTCTTTTTCTCTGACCCTCCACCTTGGGTATCATATCCATCAAACACGATATCCTTCTCCAGTGACAGGTCCCTCCTGACAATATGTCCGAAGTATGAGAAACGAAGTTTGGCCATCCTGGCTTCCAAGGAGCACTCTGGCTGCACTTCTTCCAAAATGGATCTGTTTGTTCTTTTGGCAGCCCATGGCACTTTCAATATTC
>NW_006408816.1:1510025-1517141 GCF_000296735.1 Chrysochloris asiatica
AAACTACTGCTTCTTGGTCCAGGTACAGATGCCTCATGAGCACAATTAAGTGTTCCAGAATACTCATACTTTGCAATGCTGTCCATAGCTTGTCATGATCCACACAATTGAAAGCCTTTGCATAGTTAATAAAGCACAGGTAAACATCTTTCTGATATTCTCTGCTTTCAGCCAAGATCCATCAGACAACAGCAATGATATCCCTCATATTAGGGTCTCTTCTGAATCTGGATTGAATATCTGGAAGTTCTCTGTCTATGTATGATTGTAGCCATTTCTGTATTGCCTTTAGCAAAGCTTTACTCACATAGGATATCAAAGAAATTGTCCGATGATTTCAGCATTCTGTTGGGTCAAGATGGTGGATTGGGTAGACATGCAGTGAGGAGCTCCATCACCAACAACACAGAATACCAGGCCAAGCAGGTTCAGGGTATGGTGCTAGAACTGTGAACCCCATATAATGGAATATTTAGAAAATTGGAAAGCTTACAGCTAGGGAAATTTGTAACAGAATCAAGAAATCCATTGCTTTCTAAAGCAAGATGCTCAGCTAATCCCAGAGCCGCCATCTTGGGAGAGATCGTGTGTATGTTTCCATATATAGGTGTGTGTATATACATATATAGATCAATTGCTCAAATACAAATTCAGGCAGAAGTTTAAGAAAAGTAAAATGTGTATGTTAGAGCCACAATATATCCTCAACATATCCCACCTGAGTTTGGAAATTATCTCAAGAGCAGATATAATGAATTGGACATGAATAACCAATTGCCAGAAGAGTTGCAGAACACAAGACCATCATGCTGGGAAAAGCAAAGATCATTAATAAGACTAGAAAGTAGGAACAGACCAAAATGGATGTCAGAAGAAACTGAAAATTATTCCCCATCATAAATATGCTATAACAAATGGAAGAATAAGGATGTAAAAGAACTGAATAGAAATTTTCAAATGGCAGTCTGAGAAAACAGGGTAATTATAATAAAATGTGTGAAGATCTGGAGTTAGAACACCAAAAGGGAAGAATATGCTCAGAATTCCTGAAACCAAAAGAACTGAACATAAAATTGAAGCCTCAACTTGTAATACTGAAGTAATCTATGGGCAAAATATTGAATGAAACAGGAGGCATCAAAAGAAGATGGAAGGGATACACAGAGTCACTAAAAAAAAAAAAAAAAGGTTTACGTTCAATCATTCCAAGAGGTAGCATACAATCAAGAGCCAATGGTACTGAAAGAAGAAATCCAAGGTGCACTAAAAACGTTGGCAAAGAACAAGGCACTGGGATTTAATGGCATACAAATTAAAACCTTCAACAAACTGATGCAGCACTAAAGGCACACACTCATCTATGCCAAAAAACGTGGAAGATAGCTACCTGGTCAACTAATTGGTAGATCCATATTTGTGCCTATTTAAAGAGAGGGTACACAATGGAATGTGGAAATCATCAGAGAATACCATTACTATTACATGTAAGTTAAATTTTACTAAAGATAATTTAAAAACTGCTGTAATAGTACATTGACAGGGAGCTCCCAGAGGTTCAAGCCAGATTCAGAATAGGACGTGGAACAAGGGATATCATTGTTGTTGTCAGATGGATTTTGGCAGAAAACAGAGAATACTAAAAAGCTGTTTACTTGTTCTTTATTAGTTATGAAAGGCTTTCAACTGTATGGATCATGACAAACTATAGATAACAGTGCTAAGAATGGGGGTACTTCAGAGCACTTGATTGTGCTCATGAGGAACCTGTATATATACCAAGAGGCAGTCCTTCAAACAGAGCAAGGGGACATGGTTGTTTTAAAATCAGGAAAGATGTACTCCAGTGTTGTATCATTTTACCATAGTTATTCAGTGTGCATGCTGAGCAAATAGTCTGAGAAGCTGCATTATACCAAGAATATCATGGCTTCAGGATTGGAGAAATACTCATTGATAACCTGTGATATGCACAGGATACAACCTTGTTTGATGAAAGTGAAGAGGACTCAAAATACTTCCTTATGAATATCAAAGGCCACAGCCTTCAATATGGGTTGCACATCAATATAATGAAATCAAAATTCCTTACAAGTAGACCAGTAAATAACATCATGATAAACAGAGAAAAGATTGAAGAAATCAACAGCTTCATTTTGCTTGCATCCACTATCAATTCTAATGGAAGCAGCAAAGATAATTTGAAGACTACAGTGCACCTGAACCAAGTCATAGCATTTTCAATAGTCTCATACACATGCTAAAGTTAAACAGTGAATAAGGAAGAGTAGAAGAATTGATGTATTTGAGTTATGATGTTGGAGAAGAATATTAAAACTACCACAGACTGCCAGAAGGACAAACAAATCTGCGTTGTAGAAGTACAGTCAGAATGCTCCTTAGAAGTCAGGATGGGGAGACAGTCTCTCGCATATGGCCATATTCCCAGGAGGGACCAATCCCTGGAGAAGGACATTGTGCTAGGTAAAGTGAAGGGTCAGCAAAAAAAGAGGAAGTCCCACTGAAAGGTATTGGCACAGTGGCAGCAGCAATTTGCTCAAATGTAACTAACAATGGTTGTGAAGACGGCACAGAACTGGGCAGTGTCATTCTGTAGTTCATGGGATTGTTATGAGTCAGAACTGACTCAACAGCTCCTAACAAGAACAACAACAGGATTTTTAAATGATAATCTGTTCAGGATTTTTAAATGATAATCCTTTCAAATGTTAAGTTATAGTGAGTTGACTCTGTTTCAATCATTACTGGAAGTCATTAACACTTTATGAATTGTTAAAATGTCAATATATTTTCAAATAGATTACTGGGCCAGCATTTTATTTTTTAATTTCTTATATCTTCCTCATTTTGGCCATCTAGAAAAGAAGTGTATAAGTTTTCTAAAGTGGAAAATGGCTGAGGAACGATTGACTAGTGAGTGATAAATATCATATAGCTGGTTATCAAATAGATTACAATAGAATGTCTGATAGTGAAGATGGTGAATAATATGGAACTTATGATATGTCTTGAAATTTGAGCATGACTGAAATTCTTTGAACATGACTCTAACTGAAGTGCTTAAAAGCTTTACATTTTTTGATGGGAGATGATTAAGTAAAATGCCTGCAGATTAAATTATTTTATTTGAAAAATGATAAACCCAGTTTCTCATTTTGTTTCTTCTGGTGTTATTTCATTTAGCTTACCTTTAGATGGACAGTATTATTGTAATCCTGGTGTGGTGCTATGGGCTAATGCGCTGGACTACAAAGCTCACCACCTGCTCCTCAGAAACACTATACAGGACTGCTATGGGTCAGAACCAACTCAATGACACTTAACAACAACAGGCTTTATCTATGATATCCGTGTTCCAAATAACTTTTGGGCTTCTAGCCTTTTCATAACAGGTAATTAACCACTTAAATTAGTTACTTATCCAGTTCCAAGTGGTAGTTTGTTCTAAGAATTGATTTACCTTATTTTCTTTTCTGACTAATCACTTTAGGCTGGGCCTGTGATTGGCAAGGAAGAACAAAAAGAGGTTACTCACTGAGAAATTTCAACTGGAAATCTCAAATTATTGTATTCTAGTGTGTAATATTTGATATGTAAGATAGAAATCTTCTTTTTAACAATTTTTTCTCCATATATTTTACTATTATAGATATTTCCTTTAAAAATTAAATTTTTTTCTTCATATTTTTAACTGCCTTCCATATTACTCAAGTTAATATTTGTCTACCCTCTAGTCAGTGAATAATTCTCCCTTCCCTTCCAAATCCCTGATAACCATCACAGAATGTTTCATTTAGCATGAAAACCTTTTCTTGAGTTTTTACTGTAATGATCTCATACAATATTTGTCCTTTCCTGATTGACTAATTTTATTCAGATAATGTCTGTTCAAATATATTATGAGGTGGTTTGTAGATTTTTCTTTTTCTTCAATATTGCATAGTTTCATTTGTGTGGATGTAACGAAATTTGTTTAACAATCCCTCTGTTGATAGACATTTAGACAGTCTTCATTTTTTTTTGCAATTATATAAATAATGATGAAGTGAACATGGGTATGCACATATGTATTCATATCATGACTCTTATTTCTTGAGGGTATGTACCAAATAGATTGCTGGATCATACAGTATTTCTATTCCAGCTTTTGGATAAAGTGGCATACTCTTTCCTACAGCGGTTGCACAATTTCACAATCTCACTAGCAGTGTAGGAGGGACCCAGACCCTCCACATCCTTGCAAGCATTTTCTGTTTTCTGTGTTTTACTCTTTGCTATTAGTGTTGGGGTGAGATGATATCTCATTCTTATTTTGATTTGCATCTATGTAATGAGTAAAGATTGTACGTATTTTTTCATGTTTCATCTTTGATGAAGTGTCTATTAATGTTCTTGGTCCAATATTTAACTGAGATGTTAAAATATTCTTTGTTAGATACGTCATTGTCAATCATTTTTTCCCAGTCTATGTTGAAATCTTTTGATGCACATATTCAAAATTTTTAGGAGAACCTACTCACCTATTTTGTATTCTTCTGTTCATCTGTTTCAAGTTATGTTTGTTAGTCTATGCCATGTGTCAGTACCCCTAAGTTTGTACCTATTTTTTCATTGATGATCTTTATGGCTCTAGGTTTTACATTTAGGCCTTTAATCTACATTGAGTTCATTTTGTATGTGGTATGGATTATGGGTGTTGTTTCGTTCTTTTGTAAATGTATTTCCAGTTTCGCCAGCTTCATATGTTAAAGAAACTAGCCCTTTCCCAATTAATTTATTTTGGCCCTTTGCCAAACATCAACTGAGTTTAAATGGATTAATTTACTTCTGGGTTCTGAACTCTGTTCTCTGTGTCTTTTGTTGTACTAGTATCAGGTTATTTTGATTACTGTGACTTTTAAATTAGTTTTGAAATCAGGAAGTAAGAGAGGAGGCCTCTTACTTTGTTCCTCTGTTTTAGTAATGCTTTACTTATCTGGGGTGTCTTACCTTTCCGTATAATATTGCTTATTAGTTTTTCCATCTCTTTAAAGAATGATACTGGAATCTGGATTGGGATTGCATTATATCTATAGATTGCTTTAGGCAGTGTTTACATTTTCACAATGTCATCCTATCCACAAGCATAATATATTCTTCCATTTTTGTAATTCTCTTTTGATTTACTGTGTAGTGTTTTGTAGGTTTCTTTGTGTAGGTCTTTTGTTTATCTGGTTAGACTTATTCCTAAATATTTCATCTTTTGGAGGGCTATATAAATTATATGGTTTTCCCAACTTCTTTTTCAGAGCTCTCTTTTTTATTCTAAAGGAATCCAACTGATTTTTATATTTTGATTGTGTACCCTGTCACTTTGTTTAATCTTTCAATACATTCCAATAATTTTCTTGCTGAATCTTTGGATCATATCATCTGTAATTAGAGTGAGTTTTACTTTTTATTTGTCAATTTGTAGGCCTTTAATTTCCCTTTCTTTCCTTATAGCTCTGACTAAATCTTGCAGCACAATATTGAATTGGAGTGGTGCTAAAGGGCATCCTTGTCTGGTTCCTGTTTGCATGGGGAATGCTTTCAGATTCTCTTAGAGTGATGTTGCCTACTGGTTTTTTATATAAACCTTTAATTATGTTGTGGGATTTGCCTTCTATTCTTATTTTGCTAAGTATTTTTATCAGGAGAGGTTGTGGGATTTTTGCCAAATGTCTTTTCTGCATCAATCAATATTTGAACAAGTGGATATGGCCATAGTAAATATCTATGCTCCTGATGAAACATCATGTATTTCTTATGCTTTTAAAAATTCTTGTAGTGGATTATGTTGATTGTTTTTCTAATACTAAACTGTCATTGCATACCTGGCATGAATCTACTTGTTTATGATATATTAACTTTTTGATATGTTAGATTCTATTGGCTCTAGGATTTTGTTAATAATTTTGCTTCTAAGTTCATGATGGATATTGGTCTACAGTTTTCTTGTTTTTGTGTGTGTTGCCTTTGCATGATATTAGTATCAGAGTTATGCATTCCTCATAAATTGAATTTGGGGGTTTTCTATGCCTTTTTATATTATGGAATATTTTGAGTAGTATTGGTAAAGTCACCTCAGCCTGGATTTTTTGTTGTTGTTGGGAGTTTTAAAATGACTTTATTATTTTTTTCTTTAATTACAGGTTTGTTTAATTTTCCTACTTCATTTTTAGAAATTTGTCCATATATTCTAGATTTTAAAATTTGGTGAAATACAATTCTTTGTACTATTGTTATTATCCATTTTTAATTGCAATTGGTTCTATTGTGATATTATTTTTATGATTTCTTATCCAAACTATTTTTGTCTTCTCCTTTTCCTTTGTTAGGTTTTCCATTGGTTTGCAATTGTATTAATCTTATCAAAGACCCAACTTCTTGTCTTGTTGATTTCCTATATTCTGTTAATTTATTTATTTATTACTTTAACATTTATTATTTCTTTTTTTCTAGGTAGTCTTACCTGAAAGGTAGTCTTACTTTGCTGTTTCTTTTCTAATTGATGGAAATACTTTGTTAATGTTCTTTGTTTTTTTGGATATGTGCATTTATTACTATAAAATTTCCACTGAGCACTGCTTTTGCTCTATCCCAAATGTTTAGGTATGCTGTATTTTCATTCTCATTTATTTCAAGAATTTTTAATTTCATGTTTCTAGTTTTTTCTATTATCCACTATTTTTGGCAGAATATTATTCAACTCCACATATTTGGCATTTTTTCCGTGATATTCTATATTGTATATTTTTAACTCTAAAGCTTTGTGATCTGAGAAGATGCTTTGTAGTATTTCAATGATTTTAAATTTATTGAGGTTGTCCTTATAGCCTAACATATTGTCTATTCTAGAAAATGATCCATAAGCACATACAAAAAAGAATGCATATTACACTATTATTGGGTTGGTTGTTCTGTATTTGCATATGATGTCAATTTTGTTGATTGTGTTGTTTAATTCTGTGTCTTTGTTGAGTTCTTTTCAAGTAGTTCTGTCTTTTATCAAAAGTGGTACATTAAAACTCATACTATATATGATTAAGAGCCAATGATAATGAAAGAGGAAGTCCA
>NW_006408816.1:1517241-1522014 GCF_000296735.1 Chrysochloris asiatica
GACTTGTTTTCATTTTCTTCAACTACAGTTTGAATTTATAGATGCGTAATTGATGGTTTGTTCTACAGTCTGCCCTGGCATTGTTTTCACTGATGATATGGAGCTTTTCCTTTGGCTCTTTCCACAGATGTCGTCAATTTGATTTCTATGTATTCTATCTGGTGAGGTCCATATGTATAGTCATCTCTTATGCTGTCTAATGAAGGTATTTGTAATTTACAAGTCACTGACTTTTCAGAATTCTATCATTCATTTTCCAGCATCATTTCTATTACCAAGGCCATATTTTCCAACTACAGATCATTCCTCTTTGCTCCCGACCTTTGCATTCAAATCACTAGTAATGATTATTACGGCTTGATTGCATGTTTGATCAATTTCATAATGAAGAAGTTGATAGAATTCTTCTATTTCATCCTCACTGTGGTTGGTGCATAAATTTGAATAATAGTGGTATTAACTGGGCTTCCCTGTATGTGCATGGATATTGTCCTATAATAGACCGCATTGTTCCTCATGACTTATCTGGATATATTCTTTTTGAGGATGAATGCAACACCATTCCTCTTCAATTTGTGAAAGGTAAAGATTAGCAAATTAAATCAGATTTCTACTAAAAATGCATATACATTTTGTTTGATGTCATTGATTGCAGTCCCCACAATGTAGCATTATTTGTCCCATTTTCTCCCAGTGTTTCCTGTTTCCATTCCTCCTTCCTTCCTCAGCCTTATACATCTTATCCTTTGGTAAATACTGTCCTTTTGGCCTCAAATAATTGATTTTCCTAAGATGTGTGTGCTTTATGTGTATATTGTTTGGCTGAAACATAGGGATGACTTCATTTCCAAACTTGAAAGATAGAGTTATAGTCAAAGGGTTCTAATAACCTCTATCCAACCTGATCTTTTTCATGATTTTGAGTTTTGTAACACATTTTTCTCCCATTGTAACCAAATATTTTAATGACATACCTTTTAGATCAGTTGGTAGCAGTAGCCAAGCACCATCTTGTTCTTGTTGTATGCGCTGAGTACATTCTGCTTGTGGGTTTTCTTTTAATATTTTTCATTACTATTATTTTGATGTTTGCCAAATATTTTTGATTCTCTTCTTTTTATTTTAATGTAACTTATTCTTCTTCATTTTTGTTCCATGTAAATCTTAATCTTTCTTTGTCATTTTTCTTTTTTTTTCTTTGATTGTTGTCGCATACTAGTATTGAGAGATTTATCTTCCAGCTCATTATTTTAAACTTTCATTCATTCAAATCTACTCCTTATCTCTTTTAGAGTAATGTCCTTTTCTGAAATCTTAATATTAATCTTCTGGATTTCTTTTATATTTTTTTCAAAAATTTCATTTTTTTGTCTGCTGTTCTTGTAGTGTTTTCCTGAATTATCCTAAGGATTTCTGTGTTTTTTGCTTTCCTTGATTCTTTTCTCAATTTGTTGAAGGTACCTATGTAGTTTTCTCTTATAAAATTTTTGTCAGGCAATTTCCTTTCCTTTTTCAGAAATATTTCTGTTTCTGCATTTTGGACATTTGTTTGAGTCATTTCTCTCTTGTTTCTTCACATGAACTGAAACTATTTATTATCTCTGAGACATTGTTGTGTTGTTGTGTTTGTATTTAATTGATAATTGTATGTTGCTGTGTTTGTAGGTTCTCAACAACTGCATCCTGGTAGGTGTGATTAGAGACTAGAAGTATATACATAGTTCTCTATTCATGATTTGTGAAGCTCAATTTAAGGTGGGTTCGGCTGGTGATAGCTGCTGTTTTCATTCACCAGATAGTATAAGAGCTGGTATTGACTCTTTCCTAGTGGGTTAAACTGCAGAGGGTACGGTTGTGTCTGAGATATATGGACAATTGCTATCTCTTTTCCCATCACCAGTCACCAGCATGAGTTTGCCACATCAGGATGCTGTCCATTTCCAAAGTTTTCTTCTGAAACTATCATTCATATCTATTTAATTTGGTTTTTCTTATCATTGCTGTAAAGTGTCTGTGTGTAGTGTGTCTGCCTATCTACCATTTTGCTGGAACTTAGGAATCTTCTGAATTTCTTCTTTGGTCAAACTGTTTTATTGAAATATTAATTCTAGGAAACTTTTCTTCCATGATATAGGAGAGTGTTAGGATTTGAACTCCAAAGGACTAACTTTACTTCAAGATCTACCATTTGCTAAGAGGTTCATTTCAAATGATTTAGTATTGCTGAGCCTCAGATTCATCAAGTAAAGATATGACTAATAATATAGTTCACAAATACTTTGTTCTGTGTATTAAATTTCATAGATGGGTTTAGATAGATGGATAGATAGATAGATAGATAGATAGACAGATAGGTAACAATCATTGAGTTGACTTATGGCATTATGATGTACAACAGAGAAAAACATTATCCAATTCTATGTCACCCTCACTATTTGTGCATGGACATGACTGAGGTCACTTGTATGGATATTGTGCCAGTCCATCTATCTCACTAAGTTTCTCTGTTGTATTCTCTAACATTTTATTTTACCAAATATAATGTACTACAACAGAAATTGATTATTTCTGTTGTTATGTCCAAAACAGTTGAACCAAAGAATGTTCTGTTGTGATCTGCAAGGTTTTCCTTCATATATTTTCTGAAGTAGATCACTAGGCCTTTTTTTCCTGGTCTCTTTAATTCTATAAGCACTACTAAAACTTGTTTACCATGGGTTTAATATTGGTGGCATAGATTCCATTATCACAATAGTATGTAAACTGCTGTAATATGATAAAAGGAAAAATAGATGGTAGATTAACTTATATATGTTGCTGTTGTTAGTAGGTACTGTTGATTTCATTTTGACTCATATAGACCTAAGCACAACAGAATGAAACTCTGCCCAGACCTGTACCATCCTCACAATTGTTACATTTGAGCCTACTGCTACCAGCACTATATCATTTCACCTCATTAGTGGTCAATTTATCTATATATAGTTGTTTAATGAAGTCCTGGTATGGCGCTTCAGGATAATGTGCTGTTCTGTAAGGTCAGTTTGAACATCAAGGTCGGTGGCTCAAACCCAACAGACACTCCTCAGAAACACTATATAGTGTCGCTATGGGCTGGAACTGAATTGATGGCACCTAACAACAACAACAACAATATACACAAAAAATATACACTTACATTTATATATTCAGGGGAGATTTAAGAGTTAATGGAATTTTCCTCAAAGTCTCTGTAACCATCTACTATAATTTATGTATATATAATTCATGTTATCTTATATAATGTATATATCATATATATTACATATATTCATATTTTGTTTAACATTTAAACACAGATACATGCTTTTCAAGATTTTAAATATCACACAATATGATATAAATAATTTATGCATGGAGAGCAATTATTTCTTCCTTAATAGGGAAAGAGGACTTAGAAATATAAATTAATTCCCATAAGTGCCTATTGGGATAGTTATAATATTATCTATTTCTACTAATAATATGTCTAGATGAATTGCAGAAAGTAAGAGTGCTTTCTATTTCAGTTTATAATTATATTTTGCAGACTCTCTTTGAGGTTCTGGGTCTTTGTGCGCACTATTTTGGAATCTACATATAAATTGCTGTGTATTGTCAAGCTTACTATACTCAAATACATTTCAAAGCCAAACATCAGGGTGTTTAAAAAAAGGACAAAGGACGATTATATTTGACAAACAATTTTTACTTGACCTGAAAATGTCTCAGGATTAAAAATGATCCTTTTATGCTCTGATTTGCTTGGAAGTGTTTGTTTAGTTGAAACTTGTGGAATCATTTCACTTTTCTTTAGGGGCTGATTGAAAAATTGGAAAAGCTTCCAAAAAATTTTTGAGTTTTGCTTCTTTTCTCAATGAGGTGAGAGCTATCAGAAGAAGAATCACCAAGTTTTTGTTTTTAATATTAAGAGTTGTTAAAACTAACACTGTAATAATTTATGCATCTTTTATGAATACTCAGATAAAGGAAATGCCTTCTACTTTTGGAAGAAATACAGATAGGATGGTAAGTAATAAATTATTGCTACTAGGGGTCCAGTTCATAAAGCACAGATTTATTTTTTAAATATATATATCAAAACAGGCCTCTGGTATCAGTGGATAGCTGCAGACAATTTCTTCCATTAAAACATTTGTCTTAGCCTTGTTAGAATGCTTAAAAAAAAAAAAAAAAAAGGCCAACTAAATAGGTGGCTTCTGAGGGTATCTGATGCAAGGTAGAGAGGTCAGCTCAGAAGGTTGTGGAGGCTGGCTGGTTTTGGAATTCCAAAGTAATTATCTTAATAGATTTCATTGAAGGACAGGAAAATAACTAGGGCTTATTATGAAGAAGTTTTAAGAAAATAGAAAACTGCATTGATGAGAATATGACCAGGAAA
Source organism: Chrysochloris asiatica (assembly GCF_000296735.1). Lineage (NCBI taxonomy): Eukaryota > Metazoa > Chordata > Mammalia > Afrosoricida > Chrysochloridae > Chrysochloris > Chrysochloris asiatica. The sequence goes on from NW_006408816.1 coordinate 1,521,662, forward strand.
CTTGCACTTAGGAATTTTTTTCCCCATCACAACAATGCATCAGCTCTTTTAAGGAAGCAAGGGCTCTCCTATAACAATTTCGTTGGGAAACCTCACCCCATTTACTCTACAGCCTTAATCTTGTTCCTTCAGACTTCTTTTTGCTTTCAAAAAAACATTTAAAAATTACATGATTTGAGTTCCTTGAGGATGCCAAAACTGCTGTTTTGACATTGTGTAAATTGAAGAGTCTCTCATACTTTGGAAATATTATTAGGAGGGACAAGTCCCAGAAGAAGGATATTATACTTGATAAACTGATGCTCAGCAAAAAAGAGGAAGATCTCCAAGATGGTTTGGCACAGTGGCAACAT
>NW_006408816.1:1531034-1533616 GCF_000296735.1 Chrysochloris asiatica
TTCATTTTATTTGTATCCACAACAACACTCATGGTGACAGGAGTTAAAAAATCAAATGGTATATTTCATTGGACAAATCTGCTGGCAAAAAAACCCACAAAAAACCTCTTAAAGTATTAAAATACAAAGATGTTACTTTGAAGAGTAAGGTGTGCTTGGCCCAATCCATGACATTTTCAATGTTGTACATGTGAAAACTGGGTAATGAATAAGCAAGATAAAATTTAAAAAAAATTGATACCTTTGAATTATGGTGTTAGTGAAGAACATTGACAATATCATGGACTGCCAGAAGGACAAACATATGTTTTGGAAGAAGTACAGCCACAATACTCTTTAGAAGAGAGAATGGCAAGATGTTTTCTCATATCTTTCTACATGTTGTCAATGGGGACTAATCTCTGAAGAAAGATATCTTGCTTGGGAACATAAAGGGCTAGTGCAAAAAGGAAAGTCCTTTAACGAGATGGATTTACACAGTAGTTGCAGCAGTGGGCTCAGATATAGCAAGGCTTGTTGAGATGGTATAAGACTTAACAATGCGTTGTTCTTCTGTACATTGTGCTATTTTGAATTAGGACCAACTCAATTGTACCCTACAACAACATACTTAAGAGTATTTGCTGTTAATGCTGTCAAGTTGGTTCTGACTTATAGCGACCCTGTATAGCGTTTCTGAGGAGCAGCTGGTGGGTTTGAACAGCCGACCTTGTGGTTCACAGTGCATTGCTTATCCTGTAGCACCACAAAAAGTCTTTCTTAGTTCAAAATTTGACTCTAAAATTGCTTGACTGTATGATTTTTGACATCTTACTAAACCTCATTGTGTCTGAGTTTTTCCATACACACACAAATACATAAAAACAATCACAAATAATTCCTAAGGTTTCAAGAAGCAAAATAAGTTAATGTGTAAAATACAGTGTATGCCCAAATTTCAATAGATTTTAGCTTCTTTTACTATTACTATTGCCATTTTGAGTCCTGGTATGATGCTGTAGGATAGCCACTGCATTATTAATTCCAAAATTGGTGGATCAAACCCAACTGTTCCTGGGAAACACATGAATCAGTACAAGGTCTCTAAGTTGAACATAAGAATAAAATAGATTAATACTTGATATTGTTCTTTGAGAATAATAAATATACATTTAGATATATGAATTAATTTTTTTAATGTTCCAACATATTAAAAAAATATTTTCATCAATTTATTTTAAGAATATAAAATTTAAAAGTTCATAAAAACTTTTTTGATGCTCTGAGAGTTTCACCTTAATTATAGTGGGATAATGCACTAGATGGCAAGGTCGGTTTGAACAACAGGCTGGTGGTTATAGTTCACCAGCCACTCCTTGGAAACTGCATACAGGGTTTCTATGAGTAGGAACCAACTAGAAAGCACTTAATAATAACATTATAAAGTTAACTGTATATTGAAAGTAAAATGAAGATTTGATCCTTTCGAATACATAAAGGAGGAGATGGAAGAGGGTAAGGAGAAAAAAAAGAAGATAATCCTAATTTATGCATAATTCCACATTTATTTTGATACTAAAATAAAATAAAATAAACAAATAAAGTCAAATTCTCATTTTTGAAAATTAGCAATGTGGAATTTTACCCCTAGTATGTAGCTATTAAAGTAATATGGAACTATAAAGTCTTCATAAAAAATTCAAAAAATGTAATCACCTAACATATAGTTGGGTTAGAGAATGAGGGCAAGATCAGAGAGAATAGAATAAATCCCTAGGGAAAAACTAAACAAGTATATTCAAAAACTGATCAAAGATATTACAGAAAGCTATATTTATATTCAATTATTTGTCAACATTACATAGCATTCATTATTTCTTTAAACCCATGCGTCTCTCTTTTTCTATGACTCAAGTGACTGATTTTACAGATCTCAGTAAAGACATTATAATACATAGTCCCATTGCTTCCTTAATTATGCCTTACTTTACTATCCCTCCAACACTGAAGCATTTTCCTTTACACCACTTTTCTGTTAGCTTGTCATACAGTGAAGGCTGGTGTGTTGCTGTGATGCTGAAAGCTATGCCACTGGTATTTTTAATAGCAGCAGGGTCACCAATAGTGGACAGCTTTCAGTGGAGCTTTCAGACTTACAACACCTTAAGAAGAAAGAGAGGCAAACCATTTCTGTATGGTTAGCCACTGAAAACCATAAGAATAAGAGCAGATCATTGTCAGATACAATGCCTGAAGATGAGCCCCTCTGGTTGGAAGGCACTCATAACATGACAGGTGAAGAGCTGACTCATGAAAGTAAAGTCAACCTTAATGAAGTAGATGGAATTAAATTTTCAGGACCTTCATTTGTTGATGTGGCACAACTCAAAATGGGGGAGGGTGATCTACAAATATCCATTAATAATCAGAATGTGGAATGTATAATATAGAATCTAGGAAAATTAGAAGTTGTCAAAAATGAAATGGAACACCTAAAGGTCAATATCCAAGCACTAGTGAGTTGAAACGGACTGGTATTGGCTATTTTGAATCAGACAATCAATGATTGAGTATACTGGGAATGACAAATTGAAGAATAGCAT
>NW_006408816.1:1534791-1536015 GCF_000296735.1 Chrysochloris asiatica
TCAAGAAATCAAATGATGTAGTGCATTAGGCAAATCTGCTGCAAAAGACCTCGTTAAAGTGCTGAAGAGCAAAGATCTCAGTTTGAACACTAAGGTGAGCCACACCCAAGCCCCTATATTTTCAATCAACTTATATACATACGTAAGTTAGACAATGAATAAGGAAGATTGTAGAATAAACAATGCATTTGGATATTGAAAGTACCATAGGCTACCAGATAACTAAATAAATACGTATTGGAAGAAGTGTAGTCAGAATGCTCCTTAGAAGCAAGGATGTGAGACTACATCTCTCATACTTTGTGCATATTATCAGGAGGGTCTGGTCTCTGGAGAAGGACATCATGATTAGGGAAAGTGGAAGTTTGATAGTCTCTGGGACACAATTATCCTTTGACATGAAAGAGTCCATAAAGACAATGTTCTGTATCCTACTTTGTTAGTAGAGATTAGGATCTTAAAAGTTCATGAGAGGCTCTCCATGTTGTAACTGTTGGGTCTCTCCTTGTGTGGAAGAAACATGAGAGATGGAAATAGAAAATTCTAAGGATCAATTAGTCCAGTGGACTAATTGAACATCAATCAACGACTCTGCAACCAGAAGAAATAGATGGTGCCAAGTTATCACTACCAACATCTCTGGAAGGGATCACATTAGAAGAGTCTGAAGAGAGTGGAAGAATATGGGCAAGAAAACTAAAAATTATAAAAAAGGACTGGTCTTACCGGTCAGAAAGAGATTGGAGGAACACGAGACTCAGGTCCTATTCAGGTCTGGAATAGAACTATCCCTCATGGCCTAATTTTCAGCCAAGCAATAGATAGGTATATAGGGTGGACAATAACATTAGTAAGATTTGCTCACCATTGAAATAAAAGGGCAATGTTTCCCTAAGGACAAAATTCAAACTGGTTGGGATGGAGTGTGGAATGGAAATAACCACAGGGAAGAAGTCAGATAACTCCTGTAATAATTGAGATGGAATAAAGTGTATTATTTGTTGAATATAAAACAGATGGTTTGCTATGTAAACCTTCACTAAATTCACAATAAAAATTTCAAAAATAATAATAATAAGAGTATCAGCAAAAAAGAGGAAGGTGTAGGGCCTGGTAGTATTGTGCTTTGTTGTACATAGGGTCTCTGTAAGTTGGAAGTGACTCAAAGGCACTTAACAACAACTACCAAGGAACCTAGCACTGACTTTTATTTTATTTTTATTG
>NW_006408816.1:1536680-1538569 GCF_000296735.1 Chrysochloris asiatica
TCAATATACTTTGTCAACACTGTAATTAGAATGCATCAGTTACTTCCCTGTATTCCTTATTAATTGTCCAACTTTCACATGCATAAATCCATTGAAACTGCAATGGCTTAGGTCAGGCATACCTTGGTCCTCAAAGTTACATGTTTGATTTTTAACACTTTAAAGAGGTCTTGTGAAGTAGATCTGCTCCAATGCAAAACAAAATAAGTCCTTTGATTTCTTTATTGCTGTTCCCATTAGCATTGATTGTGGATCCAAGTAAGATGAAAGGTTTAGCAACTCCAGCTATTTCTCCATTCATCATGATGTTGTTTATTGGTTCAGTTGTGATAATTTTTTTTCTTTACATTGAGTTGTAATCTGTACTCCAGGCTATATTCTTTGATCTTCACCAGCAAATTCTTTAAGTCGGCTTCACTTTCAGTAAGCAAAGTTGTGTCATCTGTATATCACAAGTCATTAATGAGCATTCCTCCAGATGCCACATGCTTTTTCATATAACTCAGCCTTTCAGATTATATGCTCAGCATACAGATTGAATAAACACTGTGAATGGATACAATCCTGATGGATACCTTTCCTGATTTTATACCACTCAGCAGTATTCTCTAGTCCCTTGTTCTATTCAAATAATTGTCTCTTGCTCTGTCTATAAGTACTGCATGAGCACAATTGTGTGTTTTGGAATTCCCTATTCTTTGAAATGTTATCCATAGTTTTTTTTTATTTTTATTTTTTATGATCCACACAGTTGAGCCTTGCATAGTCAACCAAACACAAATAGGCATCTTTTTGGTATTATCTGCTTTCAGTTAAGATCCGTCGGAAGTTGTTATTCCGCATTTCACTTCTGTTTCTAAATCCAGTTTAAATTTATGACAGCTTCCTGTTAATGTGCTGCTTCAACCATTTTTTGAAGTATCTTCAGCAAAACTTTACTTGTGTGTGAAATTAATGATATTGTTTGATAATCTCCCATTCTAGTGAACCATTTTTTAAAAAATGTTTTATTGTGAATTATGTGATAGTTTACATGGGAGAATATTAGTTTTATATTCATCCTATCGTATATCATTACATTGTCCTGATTATAATCCCCTCCATGCATCATCAAACAACCAAAGGGAACACCCTGCAAGCCCGCCCTTTGGTCGTCAGCACACAGTCCCTCTCCCTCTCTGGGTCTAGAAATCCCAGCTGCTCCATCTCTCCACATCATGGTCTCTGCCTTCATCTCTGGCATCACTGTTTCTCTGGGTAGGGTCCCTCACTCCACTCTTCTCCCTTTATGGTCCCAGGGACCACCATGCCTAGACTGCAAAGTCAACCACTCCCTTCCTTTTGATATGAAATGCCTACGTTTACATTTCCACCCCTAACAGTCAGTCTTGATAGTAATTATTCACTATTGTACCACATGAGTGCTATCCCCATCTCCTTTCATCAGTCCCACCCAGACAGATTGGATATCACTCAGTGGAGATTCTACCTTCCTCTGCGCTCTCTGGATCTTGCCAGTCACTTCTTGCCATTGTGGCCCCCACATTTTGGGTAGCCAGTGTCCAAGTTGCCCAGCACTGTCATCCCTGTGTATTGAGAAGGTGGGAATGAGCCTCACTGTAAACATGTATTCCTTCTTTTGAGCTACTGCATCCATAGGTGTAGGTCAAGTTCATCAAATTGTATAAGATTACATTTTTTTAAACTCTTCTTTCTTCTTCTAGTTGAGCTCTGATCATCCAGCCATTGAAGCTAGGTCAAGTGGATATTATCTGCAAGTGTGGGTGTTCTTGTGTATATGCCCTTTCTTCTTATCATCTGGACGCTTCACTCTCCACTCTAGTCCTCTGTGGCTATGTCACTGATTCTGGGTCCAGGAATCCCCAGGT